>NC_136627.1:20146429-20567836 GCF_933228915.1 Telmatherina bonti | reverse complement strand
GCATCAGGATGTTTTTGGCCATTTATGGGTGAGGGAGAACATATAGAGGGTAGATATGCAGGAGAACTTTTCTCTTAAGGAAAACATTGCTTGCAGTTGTGCAGATGCATGGTTTTAAAAACCTAATTAATTTTTTGGCGCACACGATGTTCAGATTTTCCGTGCATGCACACTTTTAGTAAGGATCCAAGCGTTATAAAAATAAGACCCAAGGTCGGGATCAAAGAATTGAACATAAATACAAATAGGATTAAAAATCTTTAAATTGTTCTCAAGCAGTCTTTCTCTCCCACTGCTTGTTTATTCTATATTTTACTGGATAATAGGGTTGCTATGGCGATGTAATCAGTTTTCCTGTTTCTGTTGTCCACATGCATGTGCACTGATCATGATCATGGAACCTTGTATCACCCACCCTACATGCAATCCGTATTTAACCTCTGTGTACAAAATGTATTAAGATTAGCTTATATTTGAATGCTTTTTTTTTTTTTTTTTAAATAAATCTCTTATCCATTCATTTTATGGCTTCCAAATCCTATATGCCTTTCTTACTGTAAGTGCCAGAATGTTTTCTAATAGCTCATTGTAGCTTCACAGTGTTTCAAACCCCTCATCCTTATATTAAAGCTATTCTACTGGCAATGCAGTCATTTCTTGGTTATCTTGGTATTTCTAAAAAGGTCTTTGAGGAGGCAGTGAACAGGGTTAGGGGTGAGCTGCAAGGGACGAGATAAAGGGATAGACATGCCTGTTCTGTTTGATAATCATTTTGAGCTGTTTCCTTCCTCTGTACCCATACTGCATTCCTCACGGATTCATTTAGCTTCTTGGGTTTGGGTGTGTACACTAGGAGAAAAGGAGAAGTTTGACTCAGTTTCTCTGACAAGCAAGCTCATTTCAGTTTTATGATGAAGTCCTAAAACAAGACAAATAAAATATAACAGGTGTCGTCATTTATGGCTCAGCAAAAACAGAAAATTTGAACTGAAAACAAGCTTACGTCTTCATTTTTTTCTTTTATCATTATTAGAGATGTCCGATATTAATTGCATACCAATATTATCAGCCAATATCAACAATAAAATGTAATATTGGAAAATTATCACAATTGGTTTTCACTTTTTAAGGACATAACTTTTATACAATATGCACATATTATATATCAAACTCTTTTGCCAAGTTTACCCTTACTCAAAATGACAAAATATAAGAGATGTCATGTATAGTTTGCTAGATGGCTTTGTTTCTTTGACACAGCTCGTTCCACAAATATTGGTACAGGTTGATATCGTTATCGGATAACAGTAAAAAATTCAACATAAAACATCCCTAATTACTTTTATTATTTTTATAGGTTACAGTGATCATTTATTGAGGAAGTTAATAAATGTAACTAAATAATCCGCTTTGAAGTGAAGAGAAAGGACTGAGCCTTCGTGGTGGGTCCCATTCTATGGCACCTCTTCACCACTGTTTTGCTACATACGCAGAGATTCTCCCTCAAAGACCTTTCAAATCAAACTTCAAACTTTTATTTATTTACATCTATGTTAAAGATCTTTACTTTCCACACTGTGTAAACTAATACTTTCTGTCTTCCAACCATTTATGGTTTATTTTCAGATGAAAACAAAATCACACAGCTTTCCAATATGAATAGTGCCGCACATACACTTGACCACTAGCTTCAAACAGACTTCTCTTTAGTCACAAATATCCTATGTACATGCAGTATATTAAATCAAAAGCCAATCACAGCCATTATCCCTGCTTCCATTCCATAGCAGCTAAATCACGAGCCGTACCACAAAAGGTCAGTTAGTGGCTGTCAAAGTATAAATATAGAAATCAATATGCTTTACATTAAGCAGGTTCTAGTGTATCAATCACTTCTGTGTAACAATCCAAAAGTGCCACACTCAAAGATGCCATAAAACATTATGAAGTACTGCCATTGACATGTAATACAAAGTATCAAAGAAAAGGAAACTGTGCAGAGCAGAGTAACACAATGGAGAAATACTTATGTTGCTTATCATAAAATGCTTCCTTGGCTCAAATATCTTGTCAGGTTTTGTAGTTCAGCTCACAATGTGTTCATGCAATCTACAGGACAAAAGTCTGCCATAACCAACACAAGCTTGATATGGGGGGGAAGTGGGTCACTGCTGGTGAGAAACAGGAAAGAGCTGGAGGGAAAAAAAAAAAAAAACACTAAAGAAACAGGCACCAACCAGAGAAATAGAAGAAATGCATAACTATAAGTGAAACGGAAGATCAAATCATCTTATTTAAACAAATTTATTACCTTTGGAAGACACTTGAAGTAAATATCTTCTTCCCTCAAACTGAAAAAAAAAAACCAGTCACTATCATGTGGATTGTTTTTGTTAAAACAAAAATAATCATAAAAAGTGTTCATACTGACAAGAATGTCACAGTTTTAATTTACTCTGTTAGAAACCTGCAGCCCATATGCTCTACACACAAGTAAGCGCCCAAAAATCATCATCAATAATTAGTCATTGTATCCTGTAGGCATAAGCAGCTTGTCTTTAATATGCTTTACACCCAGCAAGACTAATTCACAAATATATGGCTCTGTGTGTGTGTGTGTGTGTGTGTGTGTGTGTGTGTGTGTGTGTGTGTGTGTGTGTGAGACTTACCCCCCAGAATATAAAAGAACTTGTCAGGTTTGAAAAACAAGGCAGCAAATGTTTCATATTCAAAAGCACAAAACACTGTACTTAAAAGGCAGATAGCACGAGCCCCTGTAGCTACCGTCTTGCTTAAATATCAACCCAGCAAAAACCATCTGCAGACACAAATAAATAAAAGAAAAAGGTTGAAAATGTTGGCCTAAAGACAAGAAGTCATGTAGGTCAATAAAAGCTTATGAATAATGCAAAGGTCAGGGGAATGGAGCTAAAGTTACACCTAACCTGCAGTGGAAGACATCTGTAGTCTCGCATGCACACATGCATGCATCTGCAGACGGTCCCAGCCCACACAGACAAACAAACCTACAGGAAAAAAAAAAGGAAAAAGAAAAGGAAAGAGCTCTCACACACACAAACAGGCTTTAATACAGCACTGCCAAAAACCCACACACTTAGAATATTTAATGCCTGCGAAACTTTCTAAACTTTCTTTTTAATCATAAATGGAATTTCAAATCACTGCCCTAATTTCTTTCCCCTCATCTTCCCTTTTCTGGCTGACTCGTCTCTGTCGCTCCTCACACTTGCAGTTGAAATGTAGATAGTGCCTTTACAGCAACGCAGAGCAAGCCTCTTTAACACTGCCACCCTCAATAACTCAGTGCTTGAATGAAAAAGGAAACCCATATGTTACTGTATGATTGTGTGTGAGAGTTCAAGCCATTTTGTTGAAGGATATGGGTGTCTATTGAAAAATACAAGATTTGAGATGATATTCTTGGGTCTTTCAGGAAGATCATTTATAGTGTACATGGAGATGAACTAATTAGGAATAGATGAGTTCAGACTAAAATTAATTTTCTTTTAAAAGAAAATCTTTGCTAATTTTCCATAATACAGTGGCATGGCAGTATCAGCAATGCAGAAACCACAAGAAGTTCCATGTGCAATAAGCTTGTTTATGCTTAATAATTAGGCAGCTAATAAGTAGTTCTGAAAATGATAACGGCATAATTTGTATTTGTGTTTTTCAATCAGTCGTTTTTGGACAGTTTAATTTGTTGTGAAATCATTCCACATTTTTTTTTTCCTTCATGAATAAATTATCAAAATTAACCTTAGAGTACCACCCTAATTGATCATGGTCCAAAAAGGGAAAATCAATTTCATTTACTCACCTAAGTATCAGTTTATACCAAGCGGCAACCTCCAGGGGTTAAAAGTGAAGCCTTTGCGGAAGTGAATAAAACTGCAGTTCCCCCTTCATCCGCTAGGGGCTGGCTCCAAAACAGTGCAAATCCCCATAGACTCCCATGTTAAAAAGGCCAACTTCACAGCAGAAGTAAACATGTTTATAGCCTGGTTCAAAAATCCATTTTTGGTTTACAGGTCAGGTTTACCGTCATGACAACTGTGGGGGCAGTGAACTTTTTTCTAACTCGCCCGTTTAAAAGTAATTTAATGTCGAAGTTCAGCATATTTAGGGGCGTGTCCTTTTGATTGACAGGTACCCAATCTCCTGCTTCAAGTCAGAAGAATGTAGAACAACCGTGGTTTTAAGACGGTTTGCAAAGTGACTTAGCTTTAGCCCGCTTAACTCCATTAGCTGGTTAGCTCCTGTAATCTCAGAGTTAGCTTGGTTAGCTTTTAGCTACAGAAAGCTTGGAGTTCGCTCAATGTCAATCACCCACCATGACACTCACAGCCCCCTCTCAGCTCCACCTCTTTGCCCATATTTGTATTTTTCGGGCGAGACGACACACATGCCCCTGACAAGATGGCGATGATAGGAACCACCCACCGAGCTTCAATTCAGCTCTTCAGAAACCTATGGGTGGCGTTACGGAGGCTACGTCCATCTCTTTATATACAGTCTATGGTTTATACCCATTGGTCAGGAATTCTTAAGGTCAGATCTTGGAAGGTTTTGCATGTTCTAAAATGTGTGCAAACACATTGCGCACACAAAGAAATGTACACACAGATTTACTTACAGAACCCACTGAGGGTTTCCTCCTTTAAACTTGCAAAATGTGCATCTGCATATAGTTTTTATATTGCAATCAATGTGCAATGCCGCGTGTCCACATGCAATTGTTGGTTGGAAGTGTAAATATATTATTTTGTACCTTCAAAGTGATGTATCATAGCTAAAAGTAATTTTGCTCGTAGAAAATGCGCCTAAATTTTAAAGTTTTCAAAGGGAAGAGCAAACGGTGTAATTGTGCACATGATCACGGTTATTGTCACAAGTAAACATGGAAACGGAGCGAAACAATGCAGAAAATGCCTTTTTCAACTGCTTGTGAATGTTGTAGGGCCATATGACTTTTCCAGCGTTGCCAATTTGAAGCAGTTGGAGGAACTCAGGATGGATTTGGAGCCGCAAGGAGTCATGGAGCCTACCTGCCTTAGCATTGACAAAACTCCTTATAACTCTGCAATTTTTTGCATTTGGCTCATTCCAGCAGTAGCCGTCACAGCTGGGATTACACAACACGGTTTTTCAAATGTTGCCAGATGGTTATAAAGTTTATAAAGTTTCCACATACCCGCCAGTCATTAAATAAGACCAAAAGTTGTGAGAGCAAACAATTTTGTTCATATGAATCTTGTGCCTCCTACAGGCACTGAGCATGTGCACAGAAATTGCAAACGTGTCTTTGTATTTTTTATTTATTTTTATTTTAAATGGGGTTTTGTGGGTCAAAAATGATTCTTCCATAGTAAAACCAGGTTTTGTTTTTCATGACATCGGGGTTAACTTTGTTACCATATGTCACGAAAAAATTTTTTTTTAATTTTACAGCCCCCTTCCTTCAAATGCAAAATAGGCTGACTTGCCTTGCAGGCATTGAAACCATGCCCACCGAAATGTGTACAGATGTGAACTTGTTATTTGATGTAGATAGATTTTTATAGAGCTTTGGAGAAAACATGGCTGCTGTGGGACTGTTGGTGCTTTTTAGGGTTATAAAAAGAACACTGGACATTATTGTTTGCCTGCAGACACTCATCTGGCAACAGACAGCAAGCTCAAACCGCTGCAACTTGCAGGGACACTTTGAAGAGCTGCACGAGCCTGCCAAAGCTGTTGTTACAAGCCGGCGCAACAGCGATAACAGCTCACAGGGATACGGTTCAGAACCACTGTGTCACGTAACAGAGGGGATTCTGGAGGGGAAACCTCCACCTCAACTACCGCTCTGTGGTGTAGCTTATTTTTGAATCTGTATCTTTCTATGTTGCATCGGAATAGTGTTTCCAACAGCCCCTCATGATAACCAGCCCCTTCCTCATACAGTCAAATCAGTGAGATTTATTTCCGCTCTCCATCACCATTAAGCTGACATTCCCAATAAAGTCGCTGGGATAGGGTCTAGCTTCCCAACGACCATGAACTGGACCAAGTGGTATACGAAATGAATGAATGTTTTCATAAATGAGAAAAATCAAGAAAGTAATACTGACACAAGTACAGACTGCATCTCCGAATTCATTCAAATTAGTTTTTTTTTCCCTTTGACTATATAAACATTTTATTCTTAAAGTGGGCTTAAGGTGTGTGTGTGTTTTTTTTTTTTTTTTTTTTTTTTTTTTTTATGCACTTAAATTGGTACGGGATTGTCCCCTTTCACTGTCTTGACATTCAGAATTCAGTTCAGACGACAGCAAAAGGCAGATCGTGAGGTAGCGGTCTTTAACTCTTGTTTAACTTTGGCGTGCTGTGTATCACAGCATTTATGCTGTCAACCCAGTTCATTCAACCAGACAGAAAATCAGAAGCACATCATTCTCTTCTCTATAAAAGCTTGCTTTACAATGCATAAAGTGATGGTGTTCTAAGCTTAAAAAGGCAGTGGTGGGATGTGGGTGGGCCAGCTTCCACTGTATATCAAATGGATTTAACAAACAATAGAGATGATGTGGCATTTTCAAATGTAGGGCAGTCATTTCGGCTCATAGAGGCAACCAGGCAGCAGATGTAAGGCTGTAAGGAATAAAATAGCTATTTAATGTGTCAGCAATGCTACAACTGTTTACTGAGCAACTCTGCTGTGGCATATTTTAATAATACATCTGCGGAATATTCTTCTTAAATCCCATCACAATATTGAATTCCTTCTAACTTTTATTCCCATTACTATATTTGTCAGCCAGGTTGCTTCTACGCACAAAACAATACCGTGTGCTCTGGCTGAGAGCTGAGTGCATGAGCAGCACAATTCCAGGCAAAGTAAATCTTAACTTGTTTCTGTAATCTCAGTTAGCTATCCGCACCCAAGTTGTACTTTTGTGACACCAAATTTGTGGACAGGTATCCTGACATCGGCTACAATTCATTGAAATTTTCAATGAATTCTTTAAATTTGTTCAGATAAATCACCGTTATAGGTGAGAAAAAAAATCAGTCTATGTATCCAAAAACCAGGTCAGGAATGCTGATTTGTCCGGTACAATAGCGATTTCTTCTATACTATGTTTTCTGATTTGGAGATAATGCCTGCATGTCTGAGTACAACATGTTAGTATTATGAAAGTATAAAAGGTGGTGCCACAGTGGACGAAGCACTGACACATCTTTAAAATGGATAAATTCTGTCTCCTGGAAGTGTGAAGTGAACTAGCCACAAGGGAATTATATTACCACACTATACCCTGAGACCTGTGACCTGTCACCTCACATCTGATGATTTATTCATTCAGATGGGTGACTGTCAGACAGGCAAGACAGATTAAATAGGCAAAAAGGCCCACAGACACTGGGAAACATATCAGAAGCAAGCTAATAAAGAAGCTAAATGATACTACTTATAAACTACTCTTACTCCTAAGCTAGTGCTTGAACTTTTAGAAATAATTGTAAAAGGATTGACTGGTGGAAACCCAACTGCTAAATACACAAAAAATTTAACAGATCAATAAAATGCGTTCATTCGAGGGGCATTGTAACTGCAAAATTAAATTAACCTACAATACCCGACTTGATCAATGTTGGTATTTTTAGGTTAGACTCAGCCACCATGACTTAATGCAAAGCCAATCTCCATCTTTCTCAGAGACAAATTTACCCAAGCAATTCTAGTAGACATAATAGCAACATCAGTTACATCATTATGCGACATCAGTAATTGGCTATGTACTGCTAAAATTTCTGTGACATAGATGTAATTCATCAAAGCAACAATATTTGTTTACAAACATATAAATATGTTAAACATACCCTATTTTTTTGTTAGACATTTATTGTTTATTTAAAAAAACTCAAATTAAGTTCTCAAATTAAAGTGGTGAAAATGCATTCATGCAAACTCACTTCATAAGCATTAAGAAAACATCACTATTAAAGCAAATGATTCTATAATTAGATTCACAATCCATAGTCCCTGCCATCTGACAGTAAAAGTTTAATCAAAACACTAATAGTCAGCCATCATTAAATTCAAGTAGTGGAAACTCAGTTTTACACTTCAATTACTGAGTTTAATTATCACAAGTTGATTCAGTTGCCAGCAGCAGCACGATTTGATAAAAAAAACAAAATAGGTGTTCATCAGCCTCCAGACAACTGACAGCAATGTTGCAGCAGTGTTTGTTGTCAGGACTGGCTGTACAGGCAGAGTTATGTCAAAAACTGTCATCAAACAGGCTTTTATGTCGCCTTCAGAGAAATTGCACTCTGTGATGAAGAATTAGGCTATGAAACCTAGCTAGTGTGGTGCATGGGCCTATCATGTGCCACAATAGCTGTGGTTTCTTTATTGTGGCCATTCAACATATTTTTTTTTTTTTTTTTTTACAAACCTTATTTTTTTGTTTAAGGACTTTTTTTCTCCCCCAAAACATCTTAAAACCAGATAACACAATGCAAAAGAAAAGGGGACAGCTTGACAAGTAGTACCATGTGTAGGGAGCATATTTAAATTCCAAACTCTTTCAACTGCCCCAGCTCATGCCATCTTCCCTGGCGAATCATAACTGTTTATAAGTACTGTTGTTAATTTCTGTCAGTTCACGAGATCTGATTTACAAAAAAATTGTATATTGAATAATGTAGGCCAATTTGATCAACAAATCTGGTTACCAAAGTTACAACTGATGTTACTCAAAGCATACATTGTTTGTTTCCTACTTCCTTTGCCATTCATACAGCTGTGTTCTGCCTTCAACTTGCCCACCTTGTTAAAAGACTGTTGCTTTGCAATTTACAACACATTCTGTCTGACAAAACCAAGGTGAGGGATTAAGCCGGAATGTATTGGTCACCTTATCCATGATCCAGTTGGACAAAAGTAGGATAGGGGAAAGTGGGCTATGTTTTGATATAAGTTACCACGGAGATTAGTTTGCAGCTTTTATGTCAGGCAAATGGTGTGTTTAACCTCCCGTAAAATTAAATCACACTACAACGTATGCAAAGGAGGAACAATTTGAAAACCTCTTTTCTCATACAATGGTGATGATATACATGTGAAATTTGTTGTTGTAGTGGAGTAACTTTATGGTGGATCAACCAATGATGTATTTCATCCATTGTTGTGAAGTTAAAACAGCTTAGTGCCAAACCATATTTCTTTATTTACAAGTAGGACATGAACAGTTGGTGCCATCTTATTTATCATGCACTACACCAGCACCTTAAAGTGTAAAATCATTTCTACCTGACACACTCAGGACTTGGAAAAAACATGAGATGTGCAATATTGAGGTTTTTAGGGACGTGTATTTTTTACATACCCATGACCTTCTGATCTTATGCTAATGTCAGTCGCGCTCACTTTAGTGGAACATATTTTTGCAACACAGGGTTGTTATTGTGCTTCAAATAACCTGTAGAAACTCTGTCTGCAATACAGCTTTAACAAGCCCGATAGTCACTTTCAATTGAACAGAGACTGACTTCTTAAACAACAGCAGTAACACTGTTTTGTGCAGGTGATAACGAACTGAATTGCTGCTTGTCACTGGATCAGATGCATTGATTTGATTTTATCTGAAATGTTAATTCTGTGGCTGTCACAAAATATGGGTCATTAGAAAGAGCCTGATTACTTTCTGAAAATGAAGAGACTGTTTTGTATCTGGCCTGTTTGTGCATCTAAGCAATGCTAATTACATTATCAAATAAATGTTCCTTAATACTTGCTCATTTTCTGGAGTGTTTGTGTAGAATAACCATCTGCGCCACAGTGGTCATTGACAAATCACAGCATGTACTAGTCTGACTAATTACAGTGGCTTGATTGCAATTATACTTTCAGCTATAAATATAGCAAATTAATGCTGGAGGTAACAGTGTACAGACCTAATCTATTTGCACATTCCTAATCAAAGCAATACTAATTAATAATCAGATTATAGCTTTAATACTGACATTAATAGGTTCAAATAGAATAAAGGGGTGGTGGTGAGGGGAGGGTCTACCATTACCAGACTCATATGAAACTGAAGGGTAAAGATGAGTCATAACTAATTTTCTGTTGGATGACAAAATAGGTAAAAATGGCTGTGGCTCAGAATTCCCTCTGGGCATTTTGTTTAGGAATGAGTGGCCACTGATGCTTACACGTGTCTGGCTAAATTTATTGTGTCATTTACAGGCTTGTGAAGAACTTGAGGACAAGCTTTTTTTGGAGATCCGGTTCACTTAACTCAGGTCTGTGAGGATAGGAAGACATAGAAAATTTGTAGGGCACTTGACCTTCAGGACCAGAATTGCAAAGACATGGACAAAAATAGTGGAAGGAAATTGCTTGAAATTTGTAGGGGATCACAGCCCCTTTGTGACAGCAGGAGACTGCACATGCAGGCCCGTAAAAATGGAATGAAGTGTCACAAGTCCCAAAGGCAGCAAAGTCTGGGTAGTTCCCATCTGATGTCTCAAAATTGCAAAACTCTAATTTCATGTTATAACATCTTTTCCTTAGAACTACAGAAACACTGAAGACTGTAAAAACATCCAGGCTAATGAGTTATTTAGAAAAGAGATGGTTAGCTTTGTTTAAAACCTTTGCTGAAATTGATGGCATTGTTGGCTTGGATGAAGCTGTTTAGAGAAATAAATCGGTTATCACAGCCTGCATGAATTTCCACTACATGAAAATAAGGAAACCCTGAATTAAATATGCCAAGCTGAAATAGTTTGTCACTTTTTTTCCCCTGCTTCTTTTTCTTCTTTTCAGCTTATTAGCTCTTTTCACTTCCCCTGACTGTGTGGTGTCTCAGCACAACCAAAGCTTTAGGGAAAAGAAGGCTCCTGCAGCCCACGGTAATGAGGCAACACACTGAGTCAAATGTCACACTGAGTCAATGTGACACAGTGGCAGATGCAGAAAATACCAACAGCAAAAATGGAAGTGATTCTCTGATGGTTAATGCTGACCTTAAACTACACTATGTTTGAGGCAAACTCAGAGTGTAGTCCAGGTTACCAGTTGGAGTGAATTAAGTGCAGAATAAAAAAAGGTTTTCCTGTCATGAAATTCAGTTAGCTTGACAACATAGTCATAGTTATATGGAGCCACGTTGTACATTTAAAAGTATCATTGCTCATTACCAATAAAACCAGTAAGCTTTCAGTGACATTGATGATGGCCTTTGAAATTTCTTTTAAATAATTTTAAATGTACAAAGACATTATAGAGAATCTTTTCATGCATATGAATGTCTTGACTCCATAAGTGGAAAATTACCACCATAGTATACACTTTGGTCCCTAACTAATTTATTTTTTCACAAATCAAGCGCAAAGACTAAGTACTTTCTTTTTCAAACATTTTTGGTACTTTGTGTGTTCCTGTCTAGATTAAATATTGCACAACATCCAGTCACCATTTTTTCAGGTGCTGCAAGAACATTTTATTTAATTTATTTTTGTTTCCTGAAAGTAGTTTGAAAAAAAAAAAAAAATATTGGAGATTTTTTTTTTTTTTAACTTGAAGAAAGAAGCATGCTGTCAATATCTAGACATTTTATCATAGAGTATGTATTATTCATTTCCCTAAGACTGATATGCAGCAACACATGTCAACACAGCAGCCTATGAGATGGATCTAAACTGTCTTAGTGAGCTGGAGGGCAAACACTCCACAAAACAAGGTCAGTGACCATTGCTCTGAGGTAGATGGGGCAGATAGATAGTAAACAAGTCCAAATGTCAAGATGAGTCATGTGCATTAGATGATGGTGCAGCAAGGTTAAGCTTAACATTCCTGCTTCCTTTGGGGTCAAACCTCTGACCAGCTCTTTAAAGGTCAGTGTTTAGGTAAGTCAGTCTATACTTTTGGCCAAAACTGAGAATTCAACAACTATTGGATCGTGGCATGTATGTGTCTGAAGATGTAGTCACAGAACTTTTTTGCACACTTTGACTGTTCCTCTATCTCCAGCAGGGGCAATTTCAACTAGAGAGATATAAATTAATGTGAAACAAATAGATGGTAATTTAACAGAAAAAAACACTGCCTTAGAAAATGACAAAATAAATCTAGAATTACATAATAAAATGTGGACTGAATTTATACAGAGATGATTATTAATCTCTGATATAGCATAGTTGGTCCTTTGAAGATTTGCACTTTCTTAAGAATAAGACACCCCCAGTCTTTGCTGCACACACTGCAGCTTCACATTTCTCCACACAAAGGTAAAAAGGTATCAGCTCATCAAACCTATGACCGGCATGTTTTTCCCTTCACAGCTTCACAAACTCTATTTGTAGCTCGTTCAGCTCCTAGAGCACTGGTTGTCTCGATGCCACACGGATCAAAGAATTCAACCATGCGGCTGCAATCTAAGCCAGAAAAGCAGTCAGTCAGGGTTTAACACTTTCTTAAAGATCAGATGCTTTGCTCAGGCCAGAAACTTTTTAAACTTTGCAATAATAATTTCACTAGTTTGTGAGCAATGTGAGCCGATCTCACAAAATTCTTGATGACGGCTAGATTGGTAGTGATTGAATAAGTGACCAAATCTGTTTTCATTTCTTTTGCCTGAGAAAGATTTATTTTTCACAATGACAGCACTTTTAGAAACTTTACTTTGCCTCATAAAATGCTTTTTATGATTTATGTGTCAGTTGTACTTCCTTCTAGTCCAGTCCTTTATCCTGGTTAATAAATAAAGTCAAGCATGATGAAATGTAGTTTTATTTCTTCATTTTCTAAATGATGATTTTATCAAAAACAGAACTTAATCAGTGTATTGCAGGCTTAAACTAAACCACATTTTTTAACACACAGGAGCATGTTTGGATGCCATCTACAGTCCTGTTATCATAGATGAAGCAATGTGAATTGGTGGTCAAGGGACGCATGAAGACACAAACTATGACTGCAAACAAATAGAAATTTCAGAAAAAAAAAAAACTCATTAATCCTGTTTTTTTAATGTTTCCAACTTCAGAAGTATAATTAATTTTTTTTTCCTAAATCCTGCACTAAAATACAAATTTGAAGTGTTCAAAACCACTGCCACTTTATACAGAATAATTTTGCCAAATCATTCCCTTCCCCAAAACACAAATACCACTTTGAACTCCCATCTTCCTTGGCGATGACTTAATTCATCCAGTGGCTTGCCAATGGTTTCTGCAGCACAAACAGCTGTGCTGCTTCTTTTCAGCTCCTCGCTACACAGGACATAACTGTCAAGTATATTATGGCTCCAGTTCCATCATATGTTCCAGCAATGATACCAGTGGGCTGCATATCTTTGCATATAAATCTAGCTATGTTATAGATGATAGCTTCTTGTCAGTGAGATTTTTAAGCATCTCTGGCAGGGAACCCGCTGTGGCTGACTGTGCCTGACATTGACTGGCTTGTATCTGGTGTCTCACTGGAGGTGGGTGGCAAGCTAGGAGGTGAGCCTGCCGATTTATTGTCCCTGTAAAGTCAAACAGCTTTCCTGAAAGTCAACAAACTGCTCATGTATATTACTATACCGTTTAGGGAATGGAATTTAGGGTGCAATCAAAGATAGCTTTTGTAGACCATTTGGTTTCATGATTTTCTTCTAAGGATGATTGCGCTTCTTTTTTGTCCTCCATTTTCCTAGCCTATGCTACATTAGATTCCATTATAGAGACCAGTGTTCATTAACTATGCGTACAACTGGGACATTATATGGTTAAGGCTGTAAAAATTAAGTAGTGTAAAAATCTTAACAGTGTTCACCAAAACTGGTATGATTTCTGAGACCTGAGAGTTGTTTCAGATGGCAACCATATTCTCTTTTCTTGTTGCCATTTTCTACAGCTTATACTAAATTTAAGAATTTCTTTGCAGAGTTAAAGACAGTGTGTAATACTTTGATCCAGATTAAAAATAGAAGTGGGTTTTAGGCTATAAGACCTTTATAAAAGTTGATTTCCATCCATCATTGTGAGATACGTAGACGTCATAATGGAGTTATTTTGAGCTTAGATTACATCTAAATAGAAACAAACAATATGTCAGAGCAAATAATCAGCAAGTAAGATGAAATTATTAATGAAATACTATAAATCAATATTATTTTGTTTGTTTCTAAAGGTGTTGATAGTTTCATCTGTTCAATCACTAACTTGACCTTAAACAAGTGCAGAGCTTTTCAATGCGATGTTTTCAACAATGACTGCAGTGAGTTGAATAAATGGTGGAATGCAGTGAATGAAGGACAAACCACCCATTCTCACACTTACACACACAAAGACAGAACTTAACTAGTAGAAAATTTTAACACGCCCATTAATGTTTCCCTAAAGCAAGGACACTATTTAAATCTCAGACAATTAACTCCACTTGATTGTACTGAATAAATAACCACACATCTTGCATATTTGCACATCTTGTGTGCAAATATGCACACATATTTGCATAACCAAATGTTCATAGATAGAATACTACTACACAATTGAGGATGACCGGCTTAAATTCTAGCAAGGGAAGACATCCCCCAACATTCATACCAACATGAAAAACTATTTAAATATCAACTTTAGATGACAGACGTGTTACTCATATATTCCAACAAGTTTAGTTCATCAGATTGTGCATGCATGTCAAGTTGCTCAAAACAGCAGTGCTGCTTGAGGTCTGACAGTATTTGTAATGCAGGATCACACTTAAACTTAGATATTCATTTAACATTTGGCACTGAACCCTGTCAGTCAAGTCGGCCATACAAGTATCTTATTTCTTTGGACACTCAATCTTTTTTTTCTTTAACTTACAGATTTCTGTACTCCTCTTGCCTCAAGGCAGAAACCTTCATCTGTTCTTTTTCCCTTTTATGTCTTTCTCCTTTAACAGCTCCATTTGGTCTTTAGAGGAACTACTATGTCAGTGTTTTAGTGGTCTTTCTACCACTAGCATGTCACAAATCTTGACATATTTGATTAATCATCTGTGATCCAGAAATCTAAAAATCTATGATCAGAATTGTTCAATATCAAGGGTTGCAGTACGGTCAAGGATGACTCTTGGATTTCTTTTTCTTTTTTAGACAGGTCCTTCAACATGGGTGAAGGCTTATCTTCTTCTTTCCCAAGGAGAAAAGAAATTTAGTATTCTTAAAAATGGAAAAAGAAAACTGTGCCCAGATATACTTTACATATGTTTACAGAGGAAAACCTAAATGAGGTAACTTTTGTAATGATCTTAGACAAGCATTAAGTATCTTACTCTTTTTTAATTTAAAAGCAATATATATATTTAAAATGAGTGACAGTTTGAGAAACTTTTTAGGCATCATGGACTACAGATTAGTCATGTACCAGAAAATGTACAAGTTATGTGACACATCTGGATGTGAAGGTACAGAAGACGCTGTTTGTAAGGGTGAAGGGATGGAAGTAAGTGGGTAATTGAGCAAAGGGATGGAGGAAGAACATAAATGTGAATGTGAATGGAGAGAAAGGTGCATATGTAGATGGTTGGGGGAGGGGGGGGGGGGGGTGTCTGGGTGTGGGTGGATGGGTGGGTGTGGTGAAGGAGTGTGTGTAGGTGGATGGGTAGGTGGTAGGGAATGTAAGGGGGGGAGGAGGGGTTGGGTGGAGGGAGGGTGGGGCATTCATTTCCCAGGGTGTGTGACAGAGGCAGTGGGGTGTGTACTAACACCTTCGGGGTGGCTGTCTAGCGGGTCCTGGTCCGGCCCTCTGCCTGTGCAGATAGGGGGATTGCTTTCGGGCTCTTGTGGCCCTGGGCTCTGTGCTCTGTCCACCCTGGGTGGCTGATGCCAGGCAGATTCAAAGTTTACCAGGCCCTTGGCTGTGAGGGGCTGTGGCAGTGGGTTCCCTCCACTGCCTTCTGGGGGGATGCAAAGTCATCTTTGAGGTGGGGTTGACAGGTCTGTGCTCAGGGGCGGCAGTCAATATGCTCAGGTCTTGGGGTCACCATGTGTTGTCCCCTAGGTTTATTCACTCACACCCACTTTCATTTGATTTTCTGAGTGTTTCTGGTATTAGTTGACATTCTTTTTATCTTCTTCATCTCTGGTGCTTCTGACAGTTGTTGACTTTTTCTTCCTTCATGGGCGATGGGATATCTTTGTTGTGCTTTTTGTATGGATGTAGCAGATTGTCTAGGATCTGTGGTTGGATTCCTTTTCCTTACAGTCCTCTAGTCAGGTCCAGCAGTACAATGTAAATTTCTTAAAATAAACATTTATTCAAAATAAACAAAAAGATAAGATAAGAATTCTGATTATACAAAGGATCTTTATATTTAGAAAGCCTCTTCTTGGAAAAGCTGAGACATCATTTTGTTCGCTTTAATGCTGGACAAGACAAGTTCATACAGAAAAATAAATAAATAAATAAATAAAATCTGTAAAAATCTCAACCTGTTTTTTTTTCTTTTTTTTTGCTTTAGTCTTGTTCCTACATGTAAACTGAATTAAAAAAACAAAACAAACAAACAAACAAAAAAAAACAACTGCAACTGAGCTGATGTGTAAGAAGCTTGAACAAAATCGGCTTTAGTGTTTTACCCAATGACATTTTGTCATGTGGCAGTGCTGAGGTTCGAATTGTAAACCCTGCAACCTGACAAGCTGCTGCACTTCCTGAGTCATGGCCACATTATCTGGAAGTTAAATATGTTAATACCTTCATTGTGACAGCCACTTTTAACCTTTAAAGTTTCATAATAATTCTCTGTAATTATTCCAGAGTGAAGGGGGGCTTGTATCATAGCATTCAGAGCACAACTTCCTTTAAGGTAGCATCTCTGCCTGGAATTTTGCATTTTGGCCAGGATTAGCCAATTATCTTTTAATCATACTGTTATACTGCCAGCCTGAATGATTAGAGAGAGCTCAGCTCATTTATTCATGGAAATTACAGGCCTGTATGAGACTGACCTGGCATTTAGATTTGCATGTGTCAGAGCTGACAAGCTGCAGGTGTATCTTATGCTGACACATTGGCTCTGTAACCCAGCTGGACAGGATGCCAGTCCATGTTTTTTCACCCTCAAGTCTATTTTTGCCCAAGTGTTATCCATGACCAGTTATTTATTTCTTTTTTTTTTTCATTTGCTAGTTTGAAGAAATTTACTGAAATAAAAATGTCAGAATATATGCTGAGAAGTTAAAAATGACTTCTTCTGCATTTCACTCAACATTAGTATGGTCACTCTATGTCTTTTTTCCGTCATCGTGTCTTGCCTCCAATATGAAACCCTTAATCTGTTGCTAGTCTTTGCAGTGTCATAGTTTCAATCAGAAAACTTGTTCCGTCTCCTCTTCCTTGTCTAATCTCCCTCAGTCTCCTTTGTAAGCCCCTAACCTTCTCTTTTATATCACTGTTACACTCTTTCCACTATATTCACTCATATCCTCATCCCACTCTTTATTCAAAGATATCCTGGTCTATTATGTACCGAGGTGACCTTTAAAAGAGCAGAACTGACAGGATCTTTACTTTGATCTCTGCCAGATATTTTATCTCTGCATCCATTCTGGTAGTGAAGAGATGACACAGCTTTTCACAGATGCAGCCCAGATGTCAAAGTGCTCACAGGAGCCCAATGCTGCATTGCCCACCGCAGACAGCTCTCCACAACCTTGCATGTTGATTCTTCTTGCTTTCACACACACACACACACACTTTGACAAAAAAAGAAAAAAAAAAAAAAAAAAAAGAAAAACTTAAAACCAAGCAACCAATGTTGTATAAAAACCTAATAAAATCTGTGTTTTTAATAAAATAAGAGAAAAATGTCGTTTGAAACATCTATCAACATTTGGAGAACGATGCTACACACATATCATTTTTGACTGGAATTGTCCTCAAAAATCGTCTCATATATGCCAAATGTGAACGTACTTTGTATGCAAAGACCATACCCTCTCATAATAAATTACTTCCTGGTTTCATAAACATTAAGTTTAAAATTTTCTTCAGAAGTTGCATTGTGAGGTAAAATGACTTACAGGCTGATCTAGTCAAATAATTGCAGAAAAACTAGTAAAATTGAAAATTTCATTGTAACAGGTTTTACTTTAGCAACTGTCTTCATGAGCTGCACCATTAGCAGGCTGTCAGGCCTTAATAGTTTTTTAAAGCACATTGATCTTTACACAGTTTTTCCTAACCATTCATGCAGGATGGATAAAAGTTAAAAAGCATATAATATACCTTGCAGTTTTAACATTATATATCATATTTGTTATGCTGACAGGTCAGAAGAGAATCCAGACAATGGAGCTGAGAAAATTGCTGCAGTAAGAGGAGAGGTTGATGATGATGTGAACCGTGACTCTCCATTAGACTTGCTCTGCCTGATAGTTCTGTATGATAATATCCTGAAATGTCTTTTTTGTTGATCAGAAAATATCCTAAAAATAATTTTAAAAGCATTCATTGACATATGTATTAATGAACATGAATTATGGGCTTTGTTTATTCTGTTTGAAGTTTATTACAGATCCGAACCTTCACTGCCCACTAAGAAGATCAACTCATATTTCACTTTTACTGTATAACCTCCTGGACGTCTGGGTTTACCTGGAACTCTTGCTTTTCTTCAATACAGTCTCTTTTCTAGTGAATCTATGACCTTTCTAGAGTGGTGCGAATTCGTTCTTAAAAAAATTTACACATCATTAACTGCATTAATTGCAGCTCCTCCTCATCTGCTAGGGGTTGGCTCCAAAATGTAGTCAATGCCTGTAGACTCCCATGTTAAAGAGGCCAACTTCACTGCAGAAATAAAATTGTACAGCATAGTTCAGAAAAACATCATAGGTTTAATAATTCATGTTTACTTTAGTGACAACTATGGGGGATGTGATTTTTTTTTTTTAATAATGTATCTGTTTATAATGTGCTCCTCCGCATCGAGAGGAACCAGTTGAGGTGGCTCGGGCATCTGGTCAGGAGGCCTCCTGGACGCCTCCCTGGTGAGGTGTTCCAGGCACGTCCCTCTGGGAGGAGACCCCGGGGAAGACCCAGGACACACTGGAGGGATTATATCTCTCGGCTGGCCTGGGAACGCCTCAGGATCCCCCCCGCAGAGTTGGCAAATGTGGCTGGGGAGAGGGAAGTCTGGGCTTCCTTGCTTAGGCTGCTGCCCCCGCGACCCGACCCCGGATAAGCGGCACAAGATGAAGATGAAGAAGTATCTGTTTAGAGTTATTTTATGTCAAAATTCTGCAAAATTGGTGTGTGTCCTTTTAATTGACAGGAACCCAATATCTGTCTGCTGGAAGAAAGAGTGTAGCACAACTGCAGTTTTTAACTGGCTAACAGCGGGACTTAGCTTTAGCTTGTCTACCTCTGTTAGCTCCTGTTGGCTCTGGGCTAGCTTGGTTAGCTCTTAGCTACAGGCAGGATGGAATTTGATCATTATTAAACACCGACCCCGATAGTCACAGCCCTTCATCTCAACTCTACCTCAGAAAACTATGGGTGACATCACAGAAGCTCCATCCATCTTTAAAACAGTCAATGAGACTTAGCCAGGAGCTGGAGAGCTAAAGGAGAGAAAAAGTTTCTCTGAAATGCAACACTTTAAAGACAGTCTACTTCCAAATAGCCCATAGGACCCATCAGTAAAAACACAGTTTGATCTCGAGAGAATTTCATATTTTGGAGGGAGATCATCCATGATGTGCATTAATTCGTCAATATATACTTCATCTTGCTAAATGATAAAATAAAAATAAATAAATAAATAAAAAGAAATGGTTATGTGTATGTTTGCTTTATATATCTTATTGTTTCACAAGTGTATTTCCTTGATAACAATTGAGATTATTGCATCCCCATAATATGTGTTTGTATTACTTATTTACTATAAAATAGCATGTATCTTCAGGGGTATTTTGGACAAACAAAAGTGGCAAAAAGTAAATACGATTTAGTGCAGCTTCTGTATGCATTAGGAGCAACCTTTAATGGGACACATGAATCGTATGTATACATCTTCATTAGTTGCATCATAAAATTTGAAGCCAAGAAATCCTTAAAACGAGACATAAATTCATTGACGACAACAAACAAGAAACAGGTGAAGTGAGTTAGCTAATTAACCCAGGTGAGCTGATAAGTAGGGAACAAAACATGAGATACAAAGGGAATAAGGCAAGGCAAGTTTATTTGTATAGCACCTTTTATGTACAAGACAAATCAAAGGGCTTTACATGAAACATTAAAAACATTACAGAAAAAAAGGCATAAAAGAAAATACAAATAAGAAAATACAAATAACTAAGTTTTTCTATCATAGCAAACAGAGTTTGGGAATTGTTGACATTTTTGTTAATCATTTGAGACAGATACCGCTTACTGGCCTCGCAAAGCTCATTGTTATAATCTCGCAGGCTTTTTTTGTACAGCTCATAATGGATCTGAAGGTTTGTTTTCCTTCACTTACGTTCTGCTTTTCTGCATTCTCTTTTTAGGTTTACAACCAAACTGGTATTTTGCCATGGTGTCTTCTGTTTGCTTAAGTTACTCTTGATTCTTATCAGTGCTACAGCATCCATCACATTCAAGATTTTCAGATTGAAATTATCCAGGAGTCCATCAACTGACTCTGCAGTTGTTGTAGGCAACAGAGCTACAGCCTTGATAAACTCTGCACTTGTTCTTTCATTAATGAACCTCTTCCTAAAAGAGAAGCAGGATGTTTGGACATTCTGGGTGATCAGTAAGTTAAACAAGATACAGAAATGTTCTGACTACAAAATTACACAGAAAAGAGAACTCAAGTCAACTAAAGTGTTATGGGCAATCTGTTACAGTAACAATATTACTCTTTTGGGTAGTAAGTAAAGTAATACATATTACTTAAATTATCTTACTTTGCTATACTGCAGTAACGTGCTTTCCTGTGTTACCCAAGCTGTGTTTCCCTGTAAAGTTCTGCATGCATGCGCTGCCTGTGTGTGTTTGTCCTTGCCTGAGCACGTTGCCATAGAGATTGATTTAAGCAAGGTAAGTGCTCGTGTGTCCACTTCTAGACTTCATAGATTAAAAACAACACTGTTTATCTCACTGCAGATTTTATTCTACTGACATTTTGTTTGACTTTACAGATCAGTGGAAGGAAACATCTCTGTTATATCAGCTGATCAGTTCTACCACCTGTGCAAAATCATTTCCTTAAGGGATGTGAAGATTATATTTCATAACAAATATAATTTCCTTTAGTGCAATCAGTAAAAACCTATAATAGAACCTGAGCAGGAAGTTAGATCTGAACGGGGGTGCGATTCTTCCAAGAAAGCGTCAATAGCTCTAATGAGAAAATATAGTTGATGAAGTGTTGATGAACCGTGGGGCGCTTCAGCCTTATAAAAATTTTTAGCTGAGGGAGTTCTAGTTGCATGTATAAGCACACAGCATGACCTCATCATAGCTTCCTTCAACCTGTTGGTGGATTGAACAGTGAGACACATTTCTTCCTGCAGACGGCACACGTCTACACGGTGCATATGAAATATATCTACACACATCATTCATTTTCAAATGCAGTAACTAGTAAAGAAATCTCATTACATTTAGCAGAAGTAACGTGTAACTTTTGCGTAACGACTGAAACACTGTTTAAAAAGAAAAACAAAGGACCCACCAATCATGACAGAGCTTGCGTGCATCTTGTACAACCAGACAACTTTGACAGGTGCAGAGATATAAAGCATCCCTCATTATTACATAATCTATCACTTTCATATCATTAATGTAATATTTGATAACCACACATTACTGTGCCGCCTTACTGTGAGGTCAGGTGCATGAATGGGGTGTTTAACGGTTATGCAGCTAACACACCAGACTAACATTTATATGCAAAAAGTAAGAATATAACTGTGTGTTTTTTTGTTTTTTTTTTTGTTTGTTTTTTTTTTGTCTGACTTCTAAGTTGCATTCATCTTTGTTTCAACCTTAACTCCGTTTGCTCATTAATAAAACATAGTGTGTATGTGTGTACTTAGGGGTTTGTGTCTATGTGCATGTGTGCGTGTGTCAGAAGAGAGGGACTGCAGCATAGCAGCACTGGCTTAAAATCTGGGTCATCAGAATAAAAGGAGACCAGAGAGAGGTATAACATGACGACTGCTCACAAGGAAACATAACCAGATATAATAAGTAGTCGGATGAAAGTGAATACATACTGGAAGTATTAAAGTAGAAAACATCATTTGGTGTTCTTATGTGTAAATATGTTACATCAATGAGCACAACAACCTTTTTTTTTTCTCTCAGGTGAAGTTTTTTGTTTACACATTTGTGAAAAACTAAAGAATGTTGACAGACAGACAGATTTTATTTGTCAGTTGTCGACATTTGAATTTTTGTGTCATTGATCACAGATCAATCATAATGAAGATCTTACAAAAAAAAAATCTCAAATACAAAAAGCACATGATAAATAGATGTGCTTTAGTTTGTGGCAAGAACAAAATAAGATATTTATTTCCCTAAGAATTAGCCTCAACATGAAAAGTTAAACTTTGTTCTTGGATTTTTATGATGCTTTTGTTGTAGTTGATGACAGAAATGAATACAAAGCAAACATTTTTTTTTTTTTTTATCTTGTCTTTAGAAAACAACCAATCTCAAGGAAGAAATGTTTAGCACCGCCTGGTGCAGGGTTATGTGTCCTGCACTATGTAGTGCAAGAAGCCACACTGGACTTGTTACCTGTTAATGAATGTGTGAAAAATAAAATAGCTGCTGCCTTAAATAAAAGCTTGCTTGACATGCTTATGTTATGTAATGCTATGCAAAAACGTCTTGTTTTTATGTACTTTTGGTGCACCAGTCTCAGTTGCAAACAAATGCTAAAGCCAACTTGGTAAATAAACCTAACTGGTTTTCTTAGTTAAACAGGACTTCAGCCATATGATCTGTCATTTCCAATTATAAGCCAACAGTACTGAACTTTGGCTGATTTTCATTTCTTGGAAACCCCAAAGAATAAATCAGCATCAATCCTCCTGTCTCTTCTTTAAGCTCTCTTCAGCCAGTAAAAATCAGTGGATGTAGACTCTTGTTTAATCACTTTCTCTTTATTTTCCCCGCTTCTTCTCATAATTTAAAATAATTTCTCATAATTTTTTTTTGCTAATAAGCCACGCTGCAGTTTCAAAACAGCCATTGTGTTGATATCCAGTCGCTGGCATGTACATGGTTTTCTTATAGCAAAACAAAGCCAAATGCTTGGGGCTGGGAAAACAAATTGTAGAATTCCTGTTAGGACACCGCAATGGAAGCTGCAAGAATGTGCATAATGAATGTCAACGTGTTGCCCAATATAGTCAGAACTACCAAGTTTTAAGGTCAGAGAGTTATGTAGTATTGCTTTAAATGGTTGATATATGATATGACCTGAGGGAACTGTTGTTTTGTCACTTATTCAGAAGCAACTCTAGACATCTTTACAAATGTGCACAAACCAAAAGTAAAACATTGTGTGCAATCCTTCAAACTGTTTCTCGGTTTCTGTTTCTCAAGTAAGAGCAAAATATTTTATCACAATTTGCAGAAATCCTCAGCTTGACATGCATTTGATTCACTGGAGGGAAAGTTAACACTGACAGACTTGCACACAAACATGCAAGATTCTTACTCAATAAAAGGAAATATGAGCTTAACTGGGAGATTGACCAGTTAGATAAGTAAGATAATGTTTGCGCTACATTTGTTTACCGAGAAAATTGTTGTTCGACGCTGTAATAAGGTTAAAAACATTATATGTCATCCTCATAAAAAGGAAGACACAGGGAAACAAGAATGGAAAATAAGATAATTTTAGTTTAACTCACTTTTGTATGCTCAAAGCAGTTGTTTGTAAAGGCTCTTCAAGCAGTGATAAAAGCAGCTCTACATTTTCAAATAAAGTAATTAAAAATCCAGCTCTTATCTTTAATATTTGTTCTTGTGACTACTATTTATTCATTTATTCTCACATAAGACTGTCTCACAAAGAAATGACCAGCCTCTGTGGAACCCTCTTGTTAAAATAAAACTTCTCATATTGTCTCTGATCCATGCAGTAAAATGTTTTCTGTGGGCTTTGTGTTGCAGTTAGTTTTAATTGGCTGTCGAGATCACTGTACTGTTTAGTATCACCTAATGCAAGAGGCACCCATCACCCTGACCCTGAAATCTACGAATCAGCACTAGTGCTTCATTAAAGCCATATTATAAAGAGCAATCTCAGCCTGCATTGGGGTACGCTGTGCGGTAGCCCCAAGGGGTCCATTACGGCAGTGATATTACCTCTTGGTGGATGGGAGTCATCTTTATGAGCTTGTTTAGCTGGAATACACTGTGGAATTGCAACACTCTCACAGACATGCACAGCTTCATCAGCACTTTGTTCTACAGTTGCTTAAAATAACAACGCAATCATAGTAAATACATTCACATGCTTATGTATCCAAAGAGGATGAAGTGACAGAATGTGCAAATAGAACACTAAAAAAACTGAATCATAACTATTTCTCTCCATAGCACAGCCGCCATGTTTATTAAATTTATTCCTCATTCAGAAACCGTGGCTTTGAGTTAGTGTGTGATATTCACCAACTTGGTGTTAGACTGACTTTCATGCTGCTTTTCCCTGCCTCACAAAGATTTGCACACCCTCGTGGGTACATTTTGATGTCAAGAAAGAAAAAAGAAAAAACACAGCTGCGTACTGATAATGTTACTACTGGGATCATCATTTTCCCCTGCAGTTAAAGCTCATATTAAACAGAGATGTGGAGGCTTATAGCTGCAAGTTTTCACAGTTGTGCTGGTGGACCTTCTTCTGGTGTGGGTGTGACACCACAGCTGCAATGACTTTATTGGTTTATTTATGGCAACACTAATCATTTGTTGGATACACTTTGCTGATCGACTGCTGTGCAGTTAGCTGTGTATTATCTTTGGTTTCAGTCATGTCTAAGTGGTTTCACCGCAGGCATTAAACAAACTGATCCAAGTAAAAGCCAGTCGGACTCTGCTGTTTCATGCAAAATAGAAAATAAAATGTGCATCATTTGAGGCTTTATTTAGATAAATGAAGACCTCTCAAGAACCATGTCTAACATGCTTTTTCTTTTCTTTTTTTTAAATGCATATCCCTTATAGCCCATTATAACCAATGTGACATTTCACTGCTGATAATCCCATTGCCATTGCTTCAGACCGTTGCCAGCTGTTCTCAGCTTGCTGTATGGGTAACATTGTCCAAAATGAATCTCACCACATATTGACGTCCATTTCTTTTGACATAGTCATATAGGCTTCACCAAATCACCTTGAAACAGAACACACATTCATCCCAGCTTATGTAGGAGTACACACACACAGGCACATGAGCTTATCTAAACTCGCTTCAAGTGTGAAGACAATAACATAAAATATTAAAAGGTGCCAACAGACAGTAGGCACATATCAACATTAATTGGATTTTCCTCACGTTTCAAAACCTCTGCAGGTCTCTGCGGGGGGTTCTATTAAGAAGCAAACAATTTTACAAGATCAAAAGTATTTTTTTAAACTCTTTGAGGTAGCAACCTTAAAAATGTGGCAGCTTTCTTTTTATCATACAGCTGTGCATTTTTGGTATGCTTAATAAAATTTGAAGAGGGCATGAGCTGGAATCTGGAAGCACTTAACTGTTATTGCTAGTTACTTGAGTCATTTCCAAATCTGATTGATGTACAACTGATGGGTCTCAACCACAGATGTAATCACCTTGGTGTCAGCCATTGGTTTCACAAATTATGTTTTGAAGCTGACCCTGCTGTTGACTTTTTGTGAATGGGTGAAGAAGTGTTCAGTGACTTATGAAACCTCACTAGGCAAAAGAATCTTTCTTTGGACTGTAGGATTTTCCAGATAATAACCACTGAATGTAGTTCAATGACATCAACTGACTTGTTGAATGAAATTATTAACATCCTATTTGGGAAGTCGTTGGTGTTTGAATTGTAAACTTATGGACACAGGGGTGTTTTGGAGCCAGCTCCTAGTGATCAGTGTTTTTGTTCACCATAGAACTGCACTTTGGCCAACAGCACGTGTTTTAAGATATACTCTGTAATAAAGTTGAAGTTACACTTCCTTATTGGCTTCATATCTCAGTCTCGGTGGCAAGGCCCATCCTTCTTACACAGTGGATGATAGTATAAGGTGGTATAAGATAGTAAAAGATGGCTTTGCACCGCTGATTTTAACTCATGGAAAATAAAACCGTTTGTTTGATGTTTCTTTGATCCTGTCTTGTCACAACTTTGGGTTTCTTATACGTGATCTGAATGATGCTTGAATGATAAAATGATGAAATTCCTCATGGATCATACTTCATTCAAATGCGTCCAAAGACATCAGACTTTAGATGGACAGTTCTTATCATTCGCACTCCGACACTGTGAAGCTGCATTATTAAACCCCCTCAGACAAAAAATGAAAGATGGTTTGGATGGTAAATGACTGATTCTCGTCGCTGTATTAAAGCGTTCATTAGTCCAAGTCTTGCTGTCGTGTCATGTCAAGTGATGTTTACTTCCCTGCAACCGGATCCTGCACTGGATCGGGCAGTTTTGGACATAATTCCTCATATTGCCTATAGTTTGAAACTTTTGCTGGTAAAAATAAGGAACTTACTGTGAATCTCTGTGTAGTTTTAATTTTTAATCATGTCTATATTGCTTGTTCATATGAGGCTCAGATCGAGGCATTTTCCTTTTGTAAAGACGTGTGATGCATGGGATTTTTAGCAAAGAGCAGCAGAGTGAGATACCTAATGACCACATGTGGTCACTCAAAAAACATCTGGACATGGGTATCGACCAGCTCATTCTGGTTTCCACTTATAATTAATTTTACCAATGAGTCTGCTTACATGATCACCAAAAGTATGATCCTTCACTGATTACTGGAGTTAACAGATGATTGAAGTTGCCACGTGAGGAGTACAGTCTGATGTTGTTTATCAGAAAATTGGCAGTTATCTGATCTAAGAAATCAGATTAACACATGCAGATTTCTCTAGAATACTTTGATGTGCATCAGAATATTTTTTAAACACATTTGAACTAGAGCAAAAAACTGCATTACATCCATTCTTTTCAAGCTCTTCCATTAAAAAGACAAAAGCAGCAACATTACAACATAAGTGGAACACACACAAAAAAAAAAAAAAAAACGTGATGCCATGCAGCACTGACAAATCATAATATAAAGAAAGTAAAACATCAGTGTGTACTCCTTTTTAAAGCTTATCAACTGAAAGGTAACACCATGTTCAATCAGGACAAGACATTTTGACAATAACAGGAAGTATAATAAATTAACAAGTATACCAAGAAATGTTTGTATATATGTTTATTTTATACTTTAAGTGAGATTTGATTTGGATTTGGATTTTAAGTTACCTTACATACTCCAGTTAAAAAAATGACAGGTTAGAGCAGACAAAATTTTTTTACATCACATTTCAGAAGTGGATTTTGTTGGTCATGCAAACAGTCTGCATGTTAATTTCTATTCTGAGTTGTCCATTAGAATATTTAAGCCATGACAAAAGTATTGGGAACAGATGCTATATTGTCACAACGCCACAACGATCCATTAACTTAATCCATTAAGTTAATGCAAACTATTGATGTTAATATTAAATATTAATATTTTTCCCTTATAGATTTAAAGTCCAGTTATGGTGTGGAATGCTAAACAGAATCATTGTCCTGTTTGTGAGGTCCAACTCAGCACCATCTTCACATTATTTTCCAACTTTGTTAAAATGAAAAGAAGTCATTTTGGAATTAATGATAACAAGCTAACCCAACACTGAATCCTTCTCAGCTCAGATATGTATGCCCACTGCAACAAGATCAGATAAAACTCTTGCATTGCAACAGTCATATCAGAGCACGTCCTGGCATGTCAGATGTTAGCAGTCTGGTTTCATGTGCATGTTTGAAAATATGAGTAGAATAAAGTTCTGACTTTTTATAACGAAATATATCTACCAGATGTGCATCTTCCTATAACAGAAGCACAACAGCACTTCTTTTAGAAAGTGACGTTTTTAAAGGTGCAGCTCTTGTTTGTGCTTGTTATTTTGCATGTGTAATAATAGTGGTGGAGAAAAATAAGGTGGTCAGTAATGTTAACATGTGTGTGTGTGTGTTTGTGTGTGTGTGTGTGTGTGTGTGTGTGTGTGTGTGTGTGTGTGTGTGTGAAATTGCCTCTGAAAAGGGGAGGGGAGAAATAATGAGCAAATTGTTTTCCTTGCAGCTTTACCTCTGAGATTTGGATGCAAATTCATTAAAATTAAAAAGGAAGATGGTTGCCCCCTCAAAAAGATTTCTGAAGAAAAACAATACATCACAAAAAATAAATAATAAATCAACAACAACAAAAACATCGCAAAATTTCAGAAAAATGCAGATTATCTATTTTCCTCATCTATATTTCTCCAGCTTGTATGCCATTCCCTCTGTTTTCTCCTCTTTATATCATTCACACTGTCAGTGAATTCATAGAAAATAGAACAGATAAAATAAACCCATTTTGGTTAGAAGGTTTCTGAAGAAAATATGATGATAACCTTATTGAAATGATCTCAGACCCACCATTTTATGCTTGATGATGGTAAAAGACTGCGATGGACTGGCGAGATGTCCAGCGTGTACCCCGCCTTTTGCCCAGAGACTGCTGGGATAGGCTCCAGCTTCCCCGTGACCCTGAAGTGGATTAAGCGGTTAGGATAATGAATGAATGAATGATGGTAAAAGAGCCAGTAACTGAATATTTACCCAGTCAAATTTGAAAGTATTATTTCCTTTGAACTGGAGGAGACTTTTTGCTTTATTTTATTTAATCAGTTTAGTTTCACCATTACAAGCTGCAGGCAACCTGCTGAGCAGAGGCAACAAAGGAGCTTAATGGACTGTACTTGTGCTCTACTTTTTTTTCCTTTCAATGCTGTTCATAACATTTAAATCCAAGGAAAAGTGAGACGAACCCAAACTGCAGCTGTCATGTAGACCTTAGAAGTATCTCATATTAAGCTGAGACTCATAGATCACATGCCTCTGAAGTGCATGTGCAATGCTCCTGTGTGTATTTTTCCTTGTTTTTTTAGCTGTGTTTTGTTTTTTGTTGTTTTTTTTTTCTTCTCCTCCTGCAACTGAACCAAACTAAAAGAGAAAATACTAAAAAGCTGGACTAAAATGTGCCAAACACTGTAAAACACTTGTTTTGTGTAGTTGCAGAAGCACTGGTTGCCTACTCACACCCACAGCTTCCTCAGAATACATCACCTCTTTGTATCCTTAAAAAAAACACATGTACACAAACACCAATTCAATCCTAAACATTTTGCTCAGAGCTTGCTGGATGTTCATGTAGAGTGTTACTTACAAGCCTGACATGATCTCCACATTTACCTCTCTAAAGTAAAGGGACAATGGGTAACCACTACTCCAGCTGATGTGATATTTTAACCTCTAAATCAGTGCAAGGAAAAGACTCTGGAGGTTTCAGGTTGTTTATGGGTCTGTCATCTGCACAGGCATGTGAACAAGGGTTAATGGGGTTGAGTTGCTTAGTCCAGATGTACTTCCCAACCTGTGAAAGCCAACTTTTAATTGCTTCTGGTGCTGTGTTATGGGGCAACAGTTTTAGGGGAAGTCTGTCTCTTAAATGAGGCTGCAAGGTTTTAAAGATATCCACATGAAGCAGCTGGGTCTAAAAGAAAACACCAGTGAGATATATTATTGAAAAATAACCCAAGAGCTTTACCCAGAAAAGGAATTAAAAGCCAGAATGTGCCGACCTCTTCTCCTCTGAGTGTTTCCCTTCTCTCCCCCTCTTTTTCTTTTTGGATTATTTTTTTGGGACATTTCATGCCTCTATTTTTCAGACAGTGGAGAGGGACAAGAAATGTGGGTAAAGGGAGTAGGGGAATGAAATGCAGCAGATGGTCCAACTGGCCAGGAATTAAACTAAGGACTTAGTGCCTGGGGCTCTGGCACATTTCCTAACAATATAAGCAGTTCGATAAAGTCAAGTGAATGAAAACAGACTTGTTTGTAATAATCCAGTTTTGCTAATAAGGCATGCATCCGATTGATAGGCTTTTGCTAATAAAACAAACACTCCTTTAAGCCCAGATGTCTTAAATGAAATAAACAAAGTAACACAGCCAATGAACTGTTAAACTGGCTCAGAAATTAACCTTGCTTTTAGACATTAAACTCTTAAGGCCCAAGCAGTTTTTTTACATGAATTTTTTCATTCACCTTTGGACTTGTTTGAACCCAATTAGAATAAAAACAAAGGATTGCGTTTTGATGTTGTGTACTTTTAGTAAAAAAAAAAAACGATTGTCTGAATTTCCATAAAATACCATTAGTTCAACTTTGACTAATAAAGTGAAAAATTTATTTATTTCAACCATGAACACACCAGTTTATTTCCTTACTGCTTTTCATGTAATAATAAAACTGATACACATATTTTTTAACATGTTTTCTTTATCAGAGAATAATAACAACATCAAAGAAACCTTGTATTTTTGCCAGTTTTGAACTGGACTAATGGTTAAATTTTGATATGGAAATACAAGTACATTATCAACATCTAAATGGTTTCACTTTTAAAATGTAATATTGATATTACATGAAGACAATGTAACCATCATTCATTAAGAGTTTAGTATGTGTTTTTGAATTTTGCTTTAATGCCAGACATAAATTTACAATATTTGTCATTCTCAGTTCACTAGCTGGAGATCAACATCTGAACTGGAGCAACTTTTCAGTCCTGCTCAACCTCTGAAAATCTTTATATATACAGTCCTGATCAAAATCTTAAGACCAGTTGAAAAAGTGCTAGAATGTAGATTTTGCACATTTTTTATCTCAATGAGATTTTAAGTAGAGCTACAATAAGCAAAAGCAAGAAGGGGGAGTGTGACGAAAAGCACTTTGAAAAAGTAATTTATTGAAAACAACAAATAAACTTAAATAGGCTGTTTATCAGCTGATCAAAAGTTTAAGACCACAGGCTATAAAAGCCTAAATCTGCTCAAAATTCTCATTTTCTGTCGGGCTTTCACATGGCCATGCCTTCCTGATGGCTAAAGCTAAGAAGCTTTCTCTTCTTGAACGTAGTCGGAGCTGCATAAGCAAGGCCTCTCGAAGCGTGCTATTATTGCTGGGGTTGGATGCAGTAAGACAGTCATTCTACATTTTTTGAAAGATCTTAAAGATTATGGAACAAAAAAGTCAAGCCTTAGACCCAAAAAAAATTACACCTGCGCTGAGCTGGAGGATCCGATTGGCTTGGGACATTGAAAGGTGGAAAAAAGTTTTATTCTCTGATGAGAAAAAATTTAACCTTGACGGTCCAGATGTCTTCCAACGTTACTGGCATGACAAGGAGATCCTACCTGAGATGCTTTCTACCTGGCATAGTGGAGGGGGGTCCATCATGATCTGGGGTGCTTTTTCATTCAATGGAGCACTGGAGCTTCAGGTGGTGCAGGGTTGTCAGACGGCGGCTGGTTATGTTCAGATGTTGCAGCGGGCTTCCCTCATGACTAAGGGCCTCCTCTGTGTGGTAGCAGCTGGGTTTTCCAACAGGGCAACGCTGTAGTTCACAATGCTCGTCTGATGAAGGACTTCTTAGGGAGAATAACATCACTCTTTTAGACCATCCTGCATGTTCCCCTGATTTAAATCCCATAGAGAACATTTGGGGATGGATGGCAAGGGAAGTTTGGAAAAATGGCCATCAGTTCCAGACAGTTGATGCCCTTCCTGAAGCCATCTTCACCACTTGGAGCAATATGCCAACGAGACTCCTAGAAACACTTACATCAAGCATGTCCAAAAATTTTTTGAAGTGATCAACAAGAACAGTGGAGCTACTCATTACTGAGTCCAACTGAGAAACATTTTTGTTCTGGTTTGGAGAGTTTTTTGTTATTTTTTGAGCGATGGTCTTAAACTTTTGATCAGCTGATAAACAGCCTATTTCAGTTTAAAAGGTACATTCTAGCAATTTTTTAACTGGTCTTAAGATTTTGATCAGGACTATATATATATATATATATATATATATATATATATATATATATATATATATATATATATATATATAACGTTTTGTGAATAGTGTATATATGTATTTATATATATATGTATGTATATCACCTATGGAAAGGAACATGTGTGGTATTGGATGAATTCTGAAAAAGGCATTATTTGTGTTCAGTTGGGAATATAGTAAATCTTGAAATTGTTAAAGTCAAAGGTCGGAGGTGAATGTTCAGATTTGCATGACTACAATTATTATAAAAACATCTACTATGTCAGTAATCTTCACATGTCTCAACATTCTAAATATAAAGTACAAAGTTGGCATCATGTGGTGTGTTTTTTTCCCCTTCATTCAGTGTTTGCATAGTGTTGTGTGTGTTTGTAAAGATGTGTGTTGAATAAACAATGTCTGACTAGTGACCTGTTCCTCTTCTAAACCTGCTAAATTGAATAGACTGCACCTGCAGGTGCTTTGCTGGCTTCAGCACACACAGGCACACAAGCGCAGATTTGCTTGAATGCACAAGGACAAAGTCTGCATGTTAGCATGAACACACACAATGGATCAAACGTGGCAAAAAACACACATACTCATATACACTTGTGGGGAAAAAATGATAAAGCTCTAATATGGTTGGTTGAACAAGGTCAAATACTGCACGGGAGTATGCAATCTACATACCTACACATTCAAGTGCACTCAAGCACAGAAATTCAGCCATACAAATATGTGTCCTGGCGTTCTGACTTAGCTAGGGGGGTGAAGACAGAGAAATCATAGATAAACAATAATAAGAGGAAAAAATGGATAAGAAGTGTCACAAAGGGCAGAGAGCACATATTTTGTGTAATGGGAAAAACAAGAAAAGGAGAGCAAACAGTAGAAAAATTGTAACTATTTTGTTTTTACCTTTCAGCATCTGAAAGTTTTGATAATTCAGCAATATTTTAACTTTTGGTACCCAGCATATTAAGGTGTGCAGAACAGACATGCATTGCTTCTAAAATTGTGCTGCAACAAATTTTTTGACACAATTTCTGAAAGGTCATGGGCAAACAGGTGCTAGTCTTATGTTTGTGCTTCTCATCTGAAAACCTGTGGGACCTGGTAGTCTCTTGAAGGTTTAAATGATAATCACAATTCAATTCTCACAATGTGTATTTTAGGGCATAAAAACCCAAGCTTCATACTGGCAGCATTTTACAAAACTACAAACCACATAATTCACAAAAGCATTCACCTCTGCAACTAGGTGCAGCTTACAACCAGGACTGTAAATAAAATATATTCATAACTGTAACCAGACAATTGACCCTACACCTATACATGTCAGCAAAAAAAAAGTAGAAAAATACCAGTGATTCAAAGATAATCCCACTCTTCCCCTCACCCTGTTCCCCAAGCGACAGTGGTTTGTGCCAGCCAGCCGGATTAAACACACTAGGTCTTTATCAGCAACCCTCCTGGGCACACCTCCATGACAATGTCAACCTCAGAAATTACCTCAGAGAGGCAGAGTGACCAGACCAGACAAATCTGGAACCAGCCAAACCATGTCCTGAAAATAAATCCAATTAATGCATGAGCCACCAAAGTAGTACCCACTTTTAGCAGATTAACGTATTAAAACAATAAAACTTTAAAATCTACATAATATCATATGATCAAGTAGTCTCAGTTTAAATTGAATTGGTTATATGAGGCAGATTTGGTCCAAGAAACAAGCTGATCATTTTTCCCTGAAAAAAAAAACAAAAAAAACAAAACTTAAAAAGAACTGATGAAATATTAATTAAAATAACGATCTTAAATTATCACAAAATGCAAGACAGGCAAATATTTCAAAATATGAAATGTATTCTGGCAACATTGGCAATGTGTAGAAGTCACCATGTAGCCAATAACATTTGACATTGTTCCTTTTCCAGACAGACAGACAGACAAGCAGAGAAGCAGACAGACATACAGATAGATAGATAGATAGATAGATGGATAAATTTTATTTGTCAGTTGTCGACATTTGAATTTTTGTGTTATCGATCACAGATCAATCATAATAAAGATCTTACAAAAAAAAAATTCCAAATACAAAAAGCACATGATAAATAGATGTGCTTTAGTTTGTGGCAAGAACAAAATAATATATTTATTTCCCTAAAAATTTGCCTCAACATAAGAAGTCAAACTTTGTTCATGTATTTCTTTTAGTCAATGACAGAAATGAATACAAAGCAAACTTTTTTTTTTTTTTTTTTTTTTTTTTTTTTTTTTTTTTTTTTACCAATCTTAAGAATGAGATAGGCACTGTGGTAGAAAAGTAAATTAGGAAACAGTGGTTTCATGCTTATTTGTTTTTAGGCCCAACTCTCCTATTATCACAGAGCCAAATTACAGCAGAAGCTGCCAGATACTGAGCCCCCGGCAGCAGCAGAAGCACACATTAATCAAATATCACTCACTGAAATCCTCATACACATAAACAGAAAATCACAGTGTTCTCCTATTCACAAACACAAACTGTCCTTCTACTCCAATTCCCATTTGTAATCCATTTGTAATTCTTTCAAACACTGAAACGGGGTGAGACACTTTACCCTGTGAGTGTGTACAGCCTGTGTGAAGACAGCAGTGCGTTATTTGTTTGGTTGCTCAACAGAGAAACATGTTTGGCAGGAGCAAGAAGCAGAGGAGAGGAGGGAACAGGAATCATCATTCAGCCTCTGGCACAAACTGCTGAGGCTGGCAATACTGCAGAATTAAGTTAACTTCCAGGAAAGATTTCAGAGTTTTTGTTTATATTCAAAGAGGAGTTTTTGTCTTTTTTCCCCCCCAATATAGAACAACCTGCATCTTTTCAGCAGCACAGTCTGGGTTGTCTACCTCAGTACTGTATATGCTATGTGTTACAAACAAGACATCACACATAATGGTTGCTTGACTAGCATTACACACCATATCCAAGCATTTGGTGTGGTTGGTGAGTGCAGTGCTAGCTATTACTCTAAAGTCAAGTTTGTGATTGTGTGTTAAACCACAGCATTGTGTGCTAAACATCTTCAGCAGCTGGTGAAACCTCAGGAGTTCTCTAGAAGTGGATGAATGAATAGGTCCGTTATGAGGAAAGTTGCCACAAATCTGTTGAAACTTTGAGCAAAACTAACGACGTGGACTCCAGCCTGCCCTGATCTTGCTGGCTCCTGGGTAAAAACATCCCTAATATATTGTTTTATCACACCAGTATCAAGCCAGAAGTTAATTTCCATAATTATTTTCATTCTAACAGTCAGAGAGTGACTAGGGACTGGAGTTTAGGTTTGTGCAGGATAGGAGTAGAAGGCAAGGTAGGAGGTACATGTGCTTTGTTTCTGTTTGTGTGTGTGAAAAAAAACTATTGCAAGGCCAGTCGTCTGTAAAGGCTTTTTAAAAACATTTTTAATATGCTTACATTGCACGTTGTATTGCTTTTTACAACCATTTTCTGAAAAAAATTTGAGTAATTTGAATTGTTCCAATTCCATCATTTGGTTAGAGATCCTGCTGCCCTAGCTGACACGCTGTGGTATTTCTGTTTTGTTGTTTCTTCTTCTTGTTTTTTATTTTTGTTCTAACAAGAACCATGCATATGAATTAATTCATGTAAATAGTCTCTCCTTTTTAGTGACAGGCTAACTACCAGTTATTTTTTGTTTCCAAGGTGATTTCACTTTAAAGTCTGAACTGGCAAATGTGTACAGTTACTGTGAGCGGACAAAGTTGCCGTGCTATAACACGTGAATTTCCACCCTTGGGGATCAATAAGGTGTCACTTTAAGTGAAAAAAGCTTTCTTTTCAAAAACAGTAAGCCCCATGGCTAGAATGAAGTCTTAACATTAGGGTGCAGCAGAGTGCATACAATCAATCCCACTGGCCAAAAACAGCAAAAAGTGAAACGTTAAAAGCAGAAAGGCAGGAATTCTAAATCAGTGGAGGTTGTCGGCTAAAATTACAGTTATTGTAGAGGTCGAGGATTCATGTCAGGTCACTGAGCTGTTGACTTCCTCAAAATTGACTCAGACTTTTCACAACTAAAAGACTGTGAAGGAAGAAAAGGGAGGATTATTGATTGAAAAGGCAGAGGATACATGTGATGACAGGATGACAGTGTGAAGGGTGACAAAGTAAAGGAAGAAGGAGTTTTAAAGCTTTTTTATAGAAAAACACTTGGTTTATTTCTTGTATGCCGTGATATTTTGTATGATCATACACCTTTTTTTTTCCAAAGCTCACTTTAACATGAATGTTTCTTTTAGATGTCCTCGAACTAATCATTTAGTATAAGCAAATTTCACATCAGAATTGTCCAGGTATATACGCCACAATTACCAAATGATTGTTGTGCATTGTGCTCAAACCAGACAGTAATTTTTCTCAATGAAAAATGTGATCAAGTTTATGAGTGTGTTTGACAGTTGAAGTGCATGTTTCTAGAAAACTGAAATATTCTCTAACATGCAATAAAAGGTTTATTTGGTGATTTACTTTTATACTAGGTCCACAAAAAACATTTTCAGTGACCAACATTTTTGGTAAATTCATCACAGGGAACTGTGTCCAAGAAAGGATCTAGATAGAACCAATATGAGTTCTCACATACACAACCATCTATCCGATACCCCTTGCTGATATCAGAAACAAGCAGGCTCATTGTATGCAAAATGTTGTTTATTGTAATGAATAATTTTGATATTATACAATTAATTTATGTTTAAGAGAGGTGACCTTCTTGATAGGGACTGATCCCCAACACCCTGTATTAACACGTCACTGCTGTTTAAAAGGGAAAGTGATGCAACACAATGTTAAATGTGCCTTTATCCAACATTTTTAAGTGTTGGATAAAGCTGCCTACTCAGTTTGACATTTAAGACTTTAAAACATAGTTTTTATAGACATAAGATACTGCTGAATATCAAATACAAGTCAACAGCAAAGAAGCCTTAGCAGTCCCAGGGCACATGAATAGCTATGTTTACACAAGAATTTTAAATCCTCTTTAATTCCGAATTAAAGTTTAATCCGCTTTAAACTGAGGAAAAATAACCATGTAAACACTTAATTCTGAATGAAAAAGACAATTTGGATTAAACTTAATTCCAAAAGTAAGTGGCTGGTTTTTTTTTTTTCTCATTTTAAACCCCAACTGATTAATTTCTCCATCATGTAAACTTAATAAGGAGGTGGACTGTTTATTTCAGGTACAGATCTATAGATTACGTCTGTCCAATCAGTAAAACTTGTTTCAATATAAACCTCAATTCGTAATTATTATTTTCATGTAAACCCTCAGGAGAATCATATTAAAAATATTTCATTCTGAATCATTAATTCCAAATTTTAAAAAAACATCATGTAACTGTAGTCACTGACTTAGTGCGTATTGTCTGACATAACCCTGACTGTGATGGGTTGTCGCTTTATACCGAAGGTGTGATGTCCATACTTGGGAGTAATGAGTACAACAACATCTAAAATAAACCATAAAATTGATTTATAATCTGTGTTTAAACAATGAGTTTATTTTTATTTCAAGGAAAAGACAATAAAATCAAAAGGACAGAAGGTACCAAATCTTGATGAGAGGGATGAATGCAGGACATAACACCTTTAGAAAAAGCTACACAATAAAAGAAGTGATAAAAGAAGACAGTGCTGGAAGAAGTGTGAGAGTGACAAAAAAGATCAGAAAAAAAAAAACATTACAAGTAAGCAGGATGCAGAGAATAGATCGCCAGGGGCTTGAAGAAAGAAGAGAATGTTGAAAACATTTGACACAACAAAGGCCTGAAGCACACCACTATTTAACAGGAGATAAGCAGCGAGGAGGGAGAGACTTGCTGAGAAGGGAGAAGAGACATCAGAGCAAAAACAAGACATTTATTGATGTGTGCAGCTTAGACAAAGATATACACACACCAGAGAAAGCCAGAGACTGTGTTGGGAATGTGTTGTGCAGGGGCAACTTACTTAGGACAAAGAGATAAACATGACTGTAAGTAAAGTTTACATACAAGGCCCTAGAAATAGGAAAAGATGAGGTAAAACGGGTACTATTGGCCATGCACCCTGGATGCTTCACCAATCCATCACAGGGCCAACACAAAGAAACCCAAAACAAACACTCAGACTCACGCAAACACACTCCTAGGGTGGATTTAGAATTTCCAATTAATCTAACTGGCATATCTTTGGATGGTGGGAAGAAGCCAGACTACCCATGCACAGGGAAAATATGCTAACTCCACACAGAAAGACCTCGCCAACATTCATACAAGGAACCTACAGCTGCAAAGTGACTTTGCTAACCATCACATCAGCTTGTAACCAGTCCTTTCGTTACACACCAATCAAAATGGAGGTGAAGAATTAAAACAACAATCACAATCCTGTGAAGGTGGCCATGATTTTTCTCATATGTGACTGTACCATTTCCAAATGGAACAGCTGTTCATAGTTGTAATGGAAGTTAATGAGCTGTATGTTTGCACCAGAGTGAAACTGACACTCAGCAGAGAAAGACTGAAAGATTCATCTAAAAATGTTTGTCTTCTACCTGCCATTTTGCTCATATTTAGTGTACAGACTTCATGAGTTGATTTGTTTCTCTCTTATTAGTAACTAAGTCAACACACTTGCCATATTTGGTTCTAGAAGCCTCGAAATTTGTCCCCTGACATCCTTTAGTTCCCATAGAAAATGTAAACGGTGTGAAATGTGAATGTTTTCGTTTGACGCCATTTACCCACACTTTGACTGGCCCTACTTCCCTTCTATTGCTGTTAGCAAGCTTCAAAGGATGGACAGCTTCTGTTGTCTGACCACCTCCCTTACACCGCACAGCATAGTTAAAACCGACATTTGCCCAGCAGTGCATTAACTTGATGTTGCTTAAAAATAATATATTAGTTTCTGAGAATTGCTGCGCTGATGTCAATCCTCCTGCTTGGGTTGTTTGGTTTTCCTGTGCAATTACTGAGTAGAGGTTTTACAGTGGAGTCATTAGAGCTGGTTGAAAAGTTGCTCATTTGTGTGTACTTGAAGACAGCAAGCTAAAACAACGAGGCCACTTGCCTCAAAACGAAAATAATGAGCTGCAAGACATTGTCATACTCCTAATAGTGACTGCAGAGCTGGATGATAATGCTCATTGGGACCTTACTATTACATAAGCTTACATCATCTCCCACCTCTTAACCTCCTTTGGAAAAAAAATTATATCACTGAAGAGACAACCGTCTAAATTGGAATAACACATGTAAGATTCACTGCTATGCATTGGCTCAAAATAAAGTTTACTTTATGTTTCAAATTTTTGCTTTTTCTTTCTCCTCACTGATGCATGTCATTCCCCCAAATGAGAGTGTCTTTGGAAGTGTGTTAGAAGTGGTTAACGATTGGTTATATTAATGCAGAGTAAATTATTTATGAGAATTTGTCTTAACATATTCATTTTAGTGAAAATTTTAAACTTTTTAAAACTGTTTTTTGCCACATCACAGTGGTTCTGAGCACCAATCTCCTCCTATCTGTTGTGTGGCGGTAAAGGCTAGTAAGCAAATCACAAAACTTACTATGTGTTGGTGGCTTTTTAAATGAAAGGAACAGTTTGGTTTGTTACAAATGCCGTGAAGTACCGTGAAATAAAAAAAGGCTATAGGTAATGATTTATATCTAAATATTCTGGCATCGCTGTGTTTTAGAGCATTATATGCAATATCTGGGTAGATGGGTCCTGCTTTATGTATATTATTATTTGCTTTGGTTCAGTATGCTATCAGTTATGGGAGAAAATGTTGTCCAAAAAGTTGGTGCTGCCGTGACTAAGCTGCAGAGACAGTCACTAATTGCTTTACTAATTGATAAGTGTTTGTGCTGCATAAATTAAATTATTATGACTATTGAGCGTTACATGTTAAGATATAGACTGTTATGTTGTTGCAGGTAATTTACTGGAAGTAGAGCACATCATTTATTTCCCAGGCACAGCTATTACACGTGGTGTCCCTGCAGGCTAATGTGCATGACTTGACGATTTTCCAGTCCACAATTTATCAAGATTGATTGCTTATCCAGCTTGTTGTTCATACACAAAAATAATTGCAGAATCTGCTAATTCAAAGATATGAGGAAGTCCCAGTAGATATTGTGAGTGCAAGATGCGCATGCCTTCACCTTCAAGGGAACCGTTGTTTTGTAGACAAACATAATAGCTCTAAAACAGCTTATAAATTTGTATTATTGGCTATTTTGTTCAGGCATATACATTATGGTTGTTAGATTTTGCCATTTTTGCTTGCTTAGCCAGTAGGGAGAGGACCTTGATGCACATTGATGCATCGAGGGGAAATGGCATTAAAAATACATGCTTCTACGACAGTTTAACCATTTTGTGCATGAATGATAACATGGTCTTTTTTTTTCAAGTGGGGGTAGGGATTTGTGTCCTCATTACTGAAAAAAAGATTTGTTTTGCAAAAAAGCATGTCATCAAATGTTAGGTAGAAAGTTAGAGTATGTTTAAATAAATGAGACAAATCATAATTTGCAACATTTTGAATCTGCTAAAAGCAAGGCATTTTCAAACACGCCATTCATACAGTGTACTGTGACAAAACAACTTAAAGCTGAGAATTTGCATGTCAAAGCACAGTTTATTTCTCTGTCTGTGTTACACCACTTTGGAATAAAATCCATTCAGTTTAGCTCTGTTAAATGGTACGTCAGTCTATCAACTCAGCCCTGTTTACTATGAAAAATTGGAAAGCACCTGAAGCACAAAGTCACCGACTTGTTCTCACTGCATGCAGCTCTTTTTCATGTGGATTCAATAGAAGAGCAATGTGTTACTCCTCTTTGCATCATAGAGTGCAGCCCAGCCAGACGTAACTTCAGATGATGCCATTCACACTCGTGTAGTAATCACAGTAGAGAATGTTCTTTAAAAAGTTACAAAAACAATTTTTACGTCGAGCTGACTCTCAGAGAAATAAGTTACAGGGTAAATTAACAGTCATATTTATAAATGAAAGGAACATTGCTTTTCCTTCATGAACAAGACTATTGCTGTTATTACACAACAGACTGCGATAATATGTAATTACTGATGTATAATGCAAAAACACTGAAGATATCACAGACATTAGTGGCAGCACATTCCAGCAACAATGTGCAGCATTCTTTCCAGTCTGAAGTGTAAAAGAAAGCAGAAGAAAATTTGTTTTGAAATGATGAAAACTGCAGTGAGAGGAATCATTTCTTGAAGATTAAAAAGTGGAAGAAGGTGGTAACTTGTATTGTGCAGCCATATTGGATAATATTGGATTTCTTGTTGGATTTGAACCCACCACCAGAGATAAAACTCATTCTCATAACTACTGAGCCAACAACTCACAACTGTATATGTCAGGTCGGGCGGTGGGGATGTGGACCCAAATGCAGAGAAGAGCCACAGGGATGCAGATTTCAAGGAGATTTATTGTAACCCAAGGAACTCAGGGGACTAAAACAACAAAATGATCCAGCAAAGAAAACCAACAAGTGAGGACTATGAATACACTGAACCAAACAAGACACAGGTGACACAGATGAACTAACTGAACACAGGTGAACTAAATCAACAGGAAATCAATAAAACTAAACAAGAACCAGGAGAACTAAACGGGAAAAACTACGAAATAAAACAGGAAACCTGAAACGAAGACACACAAAGAGTCCAAACCCTGACGGTATACATGTGTGACAAACAAAGTAGTAAAGTAACAGACAAAGTACTTCTACTGAGAAGAGGGTCAATTCTTGGTGCTCGTGGAGACATCATAGAAAAATATTAAATGTTTGTCTATAATGCTATGAAGAACTAAAGATGGTCAAAGATGCTTTTCAGAAATAAATATTAAACTTCAGCTAATATAGAATCATTTTGTTTCAGGTGTTGCATCAACTATTTGTCGCTATTTATTTAAGTATAAATACTACACATCCTGTTGGTCAACCAAAAAGCACCATAGACTGAAAAGAACGCAGTTTCTTTTCATTTCTGGTCTTGGAGTGCCATCTAGTGATGATGTAAAGCAGTGTTACTCATTGTGCAGCTCGCGAGCCACATGCAGCTCACTGACTCTTGACTTGCGGCTCATGAAGCCGCCACTGGCTTTCTGAAAATGCCATCTAAATGAGTAATAATGATCCTCAACAGTGCAGGTCTCTCCACAAACAAAAACTGCAGGCTGCTTGCAAAAACTTTGCTGTCATATGGACAGAAGAATGTTGCCAGTATTTTTTTTTTTTGTGTCCTTCATTCTATTTCTTTCCTTCATTACATCTCACCATGGGCCTCGCCTCCACTATGCTAGCTATAGAGAATGCACATGTGATGTTGCAGGAGCTTTTCATTAATTGCTTAGTTGCTGAAATCCAATAATCTGTTCATCTGTGTGGATTAATTTGCTTTGTGTTACAGATGGAAAATGAAGAAAAATAAAGCAGTAAAAATATTAAGCAAAAACATAAGGAAATACATTTATTTATTACAAGAAGAATAATATTTCCAGAAAAAAAAAAAAAACTGAACAACAAAAAAAGGGGGAAAAAAAACTTTCCTGAAACATCTGAATAAACGGTCCTGAATGTTGTGAATAAATGTCTCACACAACAACTATATCTAGAACTTATATTATCGGGAGCAAATCAGCACAAGCCTGTCAGGAAAGTGATGTTCTCATCTGCACCTCAGTGCCATCCAGATGGGTAGCACCGCATTGAAAATCACATACTTATCCCACCTGTAAGTCTACCATCTTACCTGTTGCCTCATCATACAGTTCATCTAGCTGACACTTTGTAATTGCAGCCAATCTTTGCATCTGTCCGTGTCAAGCCCTAACTGTCCATCATAGCCAAACTATAGTCAGCCAAAAGAACATCGTCTGGAAAGGTTTCTGCACAAGTCCACTGTTCTCTGAAGTTTTATCCAACATATTTACTGCACTGCGCCAAAACAGTAACATAAAATGAAAATAGGATGGTTAATTACCTTTTAGTTTCCTCAACACAAAGCTGCTACTGCAGCCAAGTGCACAACTCTGTGGATAAAAGATTAGATGAAATCATGTCTGAAATTCTGAAAGAGACTGAGATTAAAAAGATGAGAGTGACCTGTGCCATAGAAAGGGAAAGATGGCTCCATTATTGTTGTTCTTTGTGAGGGTTTGTTGAGCTGGACTTTACCCGGTCCCTCACCGAGAGATCTGCTGATGGTGACCCTACCAGCAGCATAAAGTCACCAACAACATAACTTCTAGGACACACAAAGGCTTCTACCACAATAAGGTGGCAGCCTAGGAGGGTTCATCCACATTGTCTTTCCTTTTTTTTCCATTTGAATTCTCTTTCAGCATGAGGGTGGCAAAAATATTTGGTATTTTCTTGTGTTGCTGAAACAGCACTTTCCACAGCTCACCACGCCTGATATTATTAGCCATGCTTCTGTCTCTGAGAAAGTCTCTTTGGCTGTAACCCAGTCTTTGACCATGCTGCGGTGCACTAGTATTTATGCGCAGGACTTGTCAAGTTGTGATGCACACCCAAAAATAAAGCAACCCCAAAAACCCATGTGTAATTTAAGCCCTGCCTGCACTTCATAAAACAGCCTCTGACCAAGTATTCCTATTTTTTTTTTTCTAAGAAAAAAAAAATTTCCACCAGTTTGGATCTTGATACCATTGAACTGAATCAGAAAGTCTGACTGGAGAGACATGATGACTAAATTGATTTAAAAGGAAACAAAAACAAATGCAGCTTATATTCATAGCAAAATAATTTATAGTCAGGACACGACAACGTGTCAAAGACATGAAATCTAGAACAATCTTTGAAGTTACTACATGTAAGAATTAATCTAAAAATGATAAAAGGAAAGCTAAAGCTACGTTTCTCTTGCCAAGTCTCAACAGGGATTCCTGGAGGAAAAACATTGGAAGTAATACATCAGACTCTGTGGGTGAACTTATCTTAACATCATTTCTCATCAGAAGATGAGAGATGATGCTATTTATAAATTCAAATCAACACTGTCTTCATGCAGAGGGGGATGATGCAGTTTCCCCACATCGCATGGTGAGAAAACAGAATTTTTCTACATGTATTTAAACACAATTATAATCAGTTATCATGGCATTGCTGATTAAAAAAAAAGGCGTAACACAAGGGGGCCTAAAGTTAGCTCACTAATTCATTAATCCTGCCACATGAGACGTTAGCTGATTGTATTCAAATCTTAACTCTGAGGGCTTGCAGTGAAATAAACAAACAATAGGAAATGTACATACATAATTAGAATAAAAACCAAGAGAGAGAGGAGCACTATATATCAGCACAAAATTTAAATTTTCAACAGAATCACATAATCACACATGTTTCAGGAATCACCACTGTCTTTTTAGGATTATCCATTTGGGATCATAAACTGCAACGTGTTTCATTCAACATATCATTTAACATGAAAGAGGTCAGTTTTAATATGTTTCCATCTGAAAAAGAAAAAAAATCTGATCAACTGGCAGAAGAATCAACTCACATTACAAGTGTGGCTTAAATCCCTGTTGTTCAGTCTAGATGTTTATTCTACAAGAATTGCTTCACTCTCGTTAAGAAGGATTTTCATTTTCAGACAGTGGTTAAATAACATATAAATAATAAATTTCTGCTTAATTTTAGTTCTGAAGGATTCATCAGAGACAAGAGTTCTTTGTTCTGATGATGACAACAGGGATGCTTCATCAAAATCAGCCTCTTGCTCATCTGATGAAACTGCACAACAGTTAATTAAATGTTTCTGATGGAGGATTTATTGCATGGGCCACCGGGATGGCTTTCCTCTCATGTGATGAGTCTGGTAGTTGAAAACATTTTTTACCTCATTATGTCGTCCTTTTTCTACATGTCTTTAAATGACATTTGCAAAGTGTCACAGGGTTCTTTAAATTTCCCATTATCTGATGGCAACACCGTGGTTCCATTGAGGTGGTTTATTTACAGCTTCTCCCAAGTGCAGCAGTATGTACAGTGATCCCAAGCAATATGTACAATGTTTACAATATTTACAGTTTCTCACCATACGTTCTCAACAATGTCAAAGCTCTGCAACACAATCCAACCTACTCGCCACACTGATCAAGTCAGAATGATCTCCTTTTAAACCTTAAGCTCTTCCCCTAATAGTGAGTTAGGGAATAAGTCTAAGATATTATATCTGTTTATAAACTCATATAGCTGAATAAAAACAACTTTTGTATCATTTTACTAAGAAACTGCAAGTTGGATACAGGTCTGTAGTTATCAAGAATGTTGGGATCCAGATTACTCTTCTTCCCAATTATCAGGGAAAATAAAGTTTTTCTTAAATGACAGTTGTTCTGCATAACAACTAGACATACCAACACAATACAGAATGGATATACATCTTAACACCCCAACATCATGATACTCGACATTATACAGAGAGAAATAAACATGATAACACACTGTAATGCAACGTTTTAGTACAGCATGTGACGCTGACATCACTGCTGCATTGTGGCACGCATCCGCGTCTTATTCGCGGACGTGGCCTTGGTTCACACAAATGACCAACCAACATGGGGACACACGGTAAGTCAACAGCACATTCGGTAACCAGACTGTTAAGTATGTGTCCATAAAAACCTAAATACTGCAACTCTAGGTGGAATGTCGGAAATGCGGCTGCTAAACAATCCATTCCTGTTCGTACTTTTTTCATGCCAAAAAAAGTCCAAGTTGTGAGTATTTCATTTTCATTCTACAGTCATTTAGCAGACGCTTTTATCCGAAGCAACTTCCATATGAGTGAGAACAACACAAGCAAAAAATCAAACAGTAGAGGACATTGTAGGAAGGTGCTAGTGGACTGTCCAGTTGGACGTATCTTTATATTTGGTATAATTGTATATCTAATCACACATTCTGTATAACTTGAAGAACATAATCTATTTTCTTAAGTTATTGTGATAAGTCATTGGCTATTTATAATAAAGTCAGATCGCTTTGGACAATGGTTCAGGGATAAACACAAAGAAAAGCCGCATGAATCAGGTGTTACACTGCAAAAATCAGTCAGTTCATGCACAATGATTATTTATCTGTAGGCTGTTTTACATGGGGACTTTTACCCCATTTGGTTTAAAATCATCCCGATTTAAGATGTCAGGGCAGCAGTTTACATGGGACATATATAAGATGAATGGTCTTGTTTGACCTGCTTAGAAAGATGCTTACATGACAGGATGGACAGTTCTGCAAACTGACCATCCCAGTTGTTTGGGATTTTGCAACAGCTGCTTGATACTCGTGTGCTTCTAGGGCAAACAGTGAAGAGGAAAAGGTGTAGAGGCAGAGTTTGAATTAAAAACAAACTTTCTGCCACTATTGAATTTTTTTTATCCCTGTGATCTTCCCAAGTGAGGAAAAGTTACTAGTTGCACATTTCTGTCTTGTCAGATAACTAGACAACTTCCTGATTTTGTGTAGACATGATACCATTACTGGTTTAGGAAAGGTAATATTTTACCCCTGTGAAAATGAATTAAAATCCTTTCGGTTTGACACTTTTCATACGGAATGAGATGTCTACATTGGTTATTTTCATTCAGATAATGTTTTAAACAATTACAATCGTGTATTTTGCTCCATGTAAACGTAGCTCATGTTACAAAACCTTAGAAGATATCAACCTCTTCTGCAATCACAGGTTCATGTGCCCTCCCTTCTCTTCTGCTGGAGGCATCGGCTGCAACTTGATTACACCCAGTGCAACTTCTTACAAAGTGGAGTTACATTTCTCTGTATGTATGGTTTCTGTCTGCTGCAGATGTTTTCCTTATAATTTACAGAGTTAAGGTAAGTTGTACAAAAATTAAATAAGATACAATTGGTTGGAGCAACTGCTGTTCAATATTTACATGCTCCCACCTGCTCAAATGATGAAAAACAACAAATCATGTTACCATGGTTATGCGTAAATCTAACATACCAGGTGACTATAGTAGGATTCACACTGATCAAATTAAAGATTGGATGTGGCAAAAATATTTTTAGCTTGATAAAAGTAAAACAGTTTTTGGTGCCAAGGAAGAATAAGGGATTCCACTTCAAACAGCTAAGTTCAAAACCAACAACAACAAAGCCCAGAAATCTACATGGACTTGATCCTGAATTTTTCCAGATACATGAAGATAGCTGTGAAGTTGGCCTTTTATCACCACAAGAACATAAGAACATGAGGATTAAAGACTGCTGTCTCAGCAGGATTTAGAAAAAGCTGTCCATGCATGTACTTTTAGTAGGTTAGACTACTGGAACACTGTCTGTACAGTACTCCCTAAAAAAGTCCATCAGAAGGCTGCATTTTCAGTCCTCACAAAGACCAAGAGCCACATCTACTAAGATTCCGATTTATGAGTAGTAATTTGCATGTGCATTTTAGAATTTTGTCTGTGGGGTTTCACCATATTGGTTAAAAACTCCCACAATTCTGTGCACTGTTTACCTCATTTCGGCACTGGCTGACATCTTTATTAATTCTTTTAATATCCGTCTTACTCAGAATTTCTGATGAGTATTTCAGCTCATCATCTCCCCCCCCCAAGTTGTGTGCTCGGTTGCAGCAGCAGCTTTGTAAAAAGAAAATTAACTAGTGGATTATCATTCTCCATTTCCATCTTGGTGAAGCTTAGCAAATACATTAGATAAACACATCACAGAGAACAGTGGACTTGTGCAGAATCTTTTCCAGGTTATATAGTTTTGGCTGGCGGAGATTTGGATAGATGGTGTCAGCCAGATGAACTGGATTATCTTCGAACAGGTGTAGTAACACCTGATGGTTTATGTACAAACATTAACTAGCTACAGATGCTACAAATACATCATTTTAAAAGCAGCAGTAACAATGTGGTTGACAGCCGACTGCACATTTTAGGACATTGCTTTTCTCCACCAGGTTGTGATAGTTTTTAACATAACATATTAGAGAGAAACCTAAAAGTGTAGAAGTAAACAGTAAATGGGATTCCGCAAAGTGATTGACAATCCTGTGCTGATATCACGTTTGCATACTCTACAGGAACAGAAAGTCTTTTACAAAACCATAAAAAGCAGCAAATTAAAGGCTCCTTATCTGTGCCACTGTGATATTTTGTAAAATGTTTGAAAGAAGTAGCAGGAGAACTTATTTGTGTATCATTTCTCAGCTTTATTCTCTCTTCTTCTTTTCACTTAACAACTCGGTCATTGTTGCATACACTTCTATAGCACCCTCTCTTGAGCTCCTCCTTATAACAAGAAAAACAGACAGCACACAAAAAAAAGGTTGTTGTCCACAGAAATATTTAAATAAAGCACTGACTTATTAATGCTCTTCCTTTAATTTACAAAACCTCAGAAAAATACATTAAATATAACATAAAGTGGATTACTTTTGGAGCTGCCTCTAAGAGTCTCACGTGAGTGTGTTGAGGATAGCTCAAAGGCTTTCTTCACATAAACATTAGTGCACATACAAACTGTAAACAAATTCTGGAAGACAAAAAATCCCAGCAGTTCAACTTTTGGGATTTTGGAAAACATAACAATGACAAATACATTCTCTTCACTGTCTGTTCATGATGTTTCACATTTGAAATCACCATTGGGACATCATCATGCTAACACATCATCTAACCTCAAAACTTGATGTTTTAACCCAACCTTGTTTAACCACAGTGTAACTTCATAGTTCAAAGGCCCCAGTGTGAGTGTTGGCATGTCACTCTGTGGTTGCTATGTCAACAGATTTAAATACATTACCAGCCCTCATTGAGCTCTTTGAAGGAGATGGAGACAGAATCAGAACAACAAACTGCCTTCCACAAGCACACATTTGGTTTTAGCCCCAGTAGTCTAACAAATGAATTATTTCCTTCACCTAATTCAGTGTACAACAAAATCCATAGATGCAGTCTGGGTATTTCACCTTCACTTCGACACACACCAGCAAAATGACGACTTAGAAACACCTAATTATCACTTCTATAGTTTCCCTTAGCAATGTGTTTGATTTTACAGTCCAATAAATAAGTAGCACACTCGTTGAATGTGCAATTAAACAAAATTTTATGTTGAGAAAACGAAACCCATCAAGTAACTTCACGGCATCTGACTTAATTGTAAAGTTCTCTTAAGTTGTTTTGTAATTTTATTGTGCATCATTGCGATCCCACAGGGTTGTCAAAAGAGGATGTCAACAATAGCCATATATTTTGTAATTGTAAATTGTTTAATATTGATTAGCTTTGATTTGTAAAGAATTCAACTACATTGTTGACATGTTTTACATGCAAACCCATCTTGCTCATAAAGCATGCAGCAATTTCTTTCCATTTTACCAAGAGCCACTTTTCTGCCAAAGTACACAAAACAAATTAAGTTGCTCCCAGTCAGCACAGCAGCTCTTCTTTTTAGTTGAAAGTTAAACTCTTTCCAGAAATACTGTTCAGCACTTCTCATTCATATATAAAAATCCATATATAAAAACAGAAAATGAGTCTGTAATGTTAAAGTACTATAAATTAAATAAAAGATTTATAATTGAATTGTTCATTCATATGAGGTTATAGATTGCATTATATTGACCTTTTCTCTCATTCACCTGTCAAAAGCCAGCTTATCTAAGCCAATTGATTAATGCGTTGCTGTGGTGATGGCAGTAATGAAGAGCTATAACAGTGATTTAACTTGCCGAACTATGAATACGTTTATACAAAAATAAACCAGTTGGCATTAAAATTCTAACCCGTGGTATAAGTTTATATAAATGACTCTCAGTGAGTTAAGGTTCCATGAAAGGCTTGAAACTTCCTGCTTGTCAGAAGTGCAGAAATCCTTTATGTGTGGTGTGGAACTTATTCAAGAACCAAAGATAAATTTCAACTTACCTTCTGCAATTACCTTCGAATGACTGATAAACTACATAGATGTTCTTAGCCTCCGTGACGGAGGTGGGCAGTTCCTACCATCGCCATTTTGGCAGAGGCATGCGTGTCGTCTCGCCCGGAAAATACATATATGGGCAAAGATGTGGAGCTGAGAGAGGGGGCTGTGAGCGTCATGGTGGATGATTGACATCAAGCGAACTCTGAGCTGCCTGTAGCTAAGAGCTAACCGAGCTAACCCGTAGATAACAGGAGCTAACCAGCTAATGGATGTAAGCGGGCTAAAGCTAAGTCACGTTGTTAACCAGCTAAAAACCGTGGTTGTTCTACGTTCTTCTGACTTGAGATCGGGTACCTGTCAATCAAAAGGTCACGCCCCTAAATATGCCGAATTTCGAGATTAAATGACTTTTAAACGGGCGAGTTAGAAATAAATTCACTTCCCCCACAGTTGTCATGAAGGTAAAACTGACTTATTCACTGAAAATAGATTTTTGAACCAGGCTGTAAACATGTTTATTTCTGCCCGTGAAGTTGGCCTTTTTAACATGGGACTCTATGGGGATTTGCTCTGTTTTGCAGCCCCTAGCGGATGAGGGGGAAAATGCAATTTTATGCACTTCCGCATAGGCTTCACTTTTAACCAGCAGAGGCTCCGTCCATCTTTTATATAAGGTCTATGAACAGAACCAAGAACCAGTTAACCTCTTTTGTCCAAGAAGCATTTACACAACTTCAAACAAACTGTACTATCTGTAGAAGTGCAAACGCTGCTTTGTAAAGTGGGCCAAATGGCACCAGAATGAATTTTTCCTTTGAAAAGTAATGGTAAAAAGATGATGTGCGAACAGTGAGAAAGCCTTGCTCTGACTAAAGACTGGCTAGAGTGATGGACCTTTGCTTAAAACCATCTTTATGAGATTTATCAAACAAGGAAAATGTTTATGTAGTCTGAAACACAAAACTGTTAAGTTATTGCTCTCTAATATATAAAAACTATTATTATTATTCAAACTGTGGAATATTAACAATATAAAACTAACATTTTTTTAAAATAAAAATGATCACTTAATGATAAAATACTTGCCTTTTGTCCCTCATAAATGATCCATGAGTGCACAACACAACACAAACTTGCCGAAACTGATCAAACTGCATCTGCTTTCATATTCATACGCATATTGTGTTTTTATATATTAGAGAGCAAATAAGTAAATTAAGAGTTGGTTAAATAAAGTCCATTTTTTATTTATAACTTTATCCTAGATTAAATAAAATGATCTTGAACATTTACAAGCTAACTGTCATTGTGCATTGCTTTTACACTTGTTCAAGTCCCTTTGGTGTAAAGCACATATAAAACAGCTGGTGTTGCATCCAACAGCATATGACTGAAACTTTATTTACATACTTAAAACTAAACAAGCAGAAAATGAATTTTATAGAAAACACAGTCACAAATTGTAGTGTAGTCACAATTATGTAGTTGTGCTTTAATTATGTAGAGGTGATATTAATGGACTTGCATGTCCATACTGTCAGCTACTGTGAAATAAGATTTGGCCAGTTTTTCTATTTGTTTTTCCTTTTCTTTCTTACATTAGCAGCTATGTTGCATCATTTGATCCCATTTGCAGATGACTCCACAGTATGGGAATCTGGGTTAGCTTAGTTGATAACCAGCGCTATAGGACTGTTTAGTGCAGTTTACATTGTTTGGATTCTGGAAGCTGATTCTCTTTAAGATAAGCTTGACATTTTTAACCTTTTTCATATTAAAGGCCCCCAGACTTTTCTGAATGGATACGTGAAGAGCATTCCATTAGGAACTCGGGCTTGGGCATTCCATTAGGAACTCGGGCTTGGCATGTCAAAATGTTCAGCAACAAACTAAGAAAGCAGATTGAGCTATGCATCAGCTGTGGCTTCCTTACAGAGAAACAGAGCAACTTCTTTACCTGCTTTGAGATGACTCACTGAGTGACTAAGAATATTTTGCTTCCAACCTGAGTCAATCCTTATTGTCAACACAGATGATGTCAGGAGAATGCTCTGCAGCATGAAGCCCCAGAAAGCTTCTGGTCTTGACAATACATAAAGGAAGGGAAGAGAAAAGGGAAAGGAGATTGGTTGGATTGGGTTGTAAAAGTAAAATTAAGGAATTTTATATATATATATATATATATATATATATATATATATATATATATATATATATATAATGTGTATATTGGTTCCTTTGTGTTTTTTTACATTCACTGAAACTGACAGGACAGTTCTCTATTTTCTTCTCGTTTACCATCACAAAAATGTATTTTCCAAACCTAAAATCTTCAGCAGATCACAGTTACAGAGACTCAGTACTTGCATGCCACAAATTTTTTAGCATCCTACCCTCTTGCAGATATTACATGCTCCACATGCTTGCCCTTCCAGAGTGCTGAAGTTCTCACAGTGCTAGTATAGAATTAAATTGCCTTCCATTGTACAACTATGTAATGTAAGTCAAGGCATTAAATTAACATCAAGCACATAATGTCTTTCCTTCTTCAAATTCTTTAAAAAATGTCTACGTTTCACCAAAAATCCATTACCTTTAATTATGAAAGAGAAAAAAATAAAATCAAGTGTAGCATTTTTGCTTTGTCAACAAACACTTTCAGTAGAGGATATAAGCTGTTATTCTGATCAGCAACTTTTATTATTTCCTTGTTTAATGTTTTGCTCATTTAATCTCCAAATGCAGATTGATGCTACAGCTCTAAAATTTTTGAGATTCAGCGGATTATTTTCATAAAATGGAATACTCTGGCAAGATTTAGTTCAGCCTTATTGTTCCAAATCATAGCTTGCAGCCCTTGGACAGGTTTCTTATGGGATGCTTCTAAATCTATAGGCAATTAATCTTTGCTGTCAGGGCTCCTGGCTTCAGAACAACCTCCCCAAAAGCTGACTAAATCTGTCTTATGCTGGTAGCTTTTCCTCAAATTCAGCATGTGCAAGTTCTCGTTTGCAATATGTGTCTTTTTGGCTCTCTTTAGTTCATGTGGATGGAAAAATATGGAATATACAAGAATAAAACTAGGGTTGATGAGCAATAAAAAAAGTTTCCATTTAAGTACACAACAACAGCAAGTAGATTTGAAAGTATAAAGAAAAAGCTTCCATAACAGCAGTAATGTTATCCATGATAGCAAAACATTATAGCCAGATGAAGGAAAGTAAAATTTGTATCATTGGATTTTTTGCATCATAAGAATACCAGAGTTCCAGAACAATGAATGATTATGTGATTCTTCTGCACCTTTAAACTGCCACATATTGCAGTGCATGATTTTGTTGGCATGAAAGATATTCAGTTCAATACATAGTCAATGAATGAGGTCATTTGCCATGGAAAAGTTAAGAAAATTAATAATGTTTACTACTATAACATGAAGGCTTCCACATTAGTTAAATCACTAAATTAATTTCTGCAGCCCCTCCTCAACCATCTGTGTGTTGTATTGTTTGTGATGCTGTACTGAAAACAATTTAAATCATCCGACTTCTGTGCTACAGATAATGCATTTTGTTTTTTCTTTAACTAACAGAACCCCCCCAAACTGGACTATATTTGTCCACATATTTCATGCATACAACACATCAAACACACACACACACACACACATGCAAGGCATCAGCATATTTTGGGGCTGATACTCACCATCTACATGCTACATGGACACGTTCAGTATTTGACTTTGCAGCAATTTACCAGAAAACAGCTGCTCAATTAAGCACATAGATTCTTTAATCATCAGTTGCTATGGTTCCCTGAGGATCTAACACCCGTGTTCCATATGTTTCAAAAGAGTTGCACGCTTTATTTAGATTCAATGCCGATGTGCCCGCTGTCAGTTTAGATGCATGTGCATTTGTTTGTCCTTGCCTTTGTGAGTGTGTGTGTCCCAACCTGCTTGTGGCTGTGTCTGGTGTTATTCAAGATGTTGCAAATTTATCCATTAAAGGAAACTAATGGGCATATTACTGTTTGTCAAATATGGCACCATTCATTGCTTCTTGAAATCAATGCTACATAGCCACCAGGCAAGCATGCAAAAGTTCTACACTAAATGTCAATCAGACTTTTAATCATGTGAAAAGTAAAAGAATTTAAGCTGAGGTTTTTATTAAAATCTTTTCTATAAACTAACAGAGATAAAACCAAAAAGGGTGAGTCTTGGCAGCTCTAGAAGGGGAAGAGTGGTGCATAATAATCAAATGAATGGCTCGATAACAGGCTTTTGGAGAGCTGAAACACATGCAGATGAGAATTTCAGCCATTTGATTCAGGTGTGTTGGTGAAAGAATGCATAGTAAAGTTGCAAAAGGACAGTACCAGTAGCTCTCAAGGATGAGACTTGGGCACTCCAGGTCTCGAAGATTGCTCAGGACAAAGCTGACCCTCATCACAAGTTTGCCCTGCCTCCTCCTGTGCCTCTAAGTGGACCCACCTTTAAAACAGTTCAGTTTATAGTGAAGTGAACAACAGATACCTGTAGCCCTCCACATTTACCATTTTTCAGTCCCTGGATGTTTAGTATCGCAGGATGGACAGTAATTTCCTCTTCCTGTAATCAGTCACCATCTCCTTTACCTTTCCAGTATTGATGAATGTGGTGGAACAGATTTGCACTTCTCTTCTTCCTCCCCACTTTGCACACAACAGGTGTTACCTGTTGGTAGTAATTGCTGGGCGGAGCAGACAGCCCTACACTTGGGCAGGTGTTTGCTCCTCAGCATGCGTCCTTGATCCGTTCAACTGCATGTCGCCAGTAGGCGTGGTCGTTTCTGTCAAGTGTCTCAGATCGTTTGTAATATAAGTACCATTTCTTGCATGTGGACAGCTAAGGGTTTTGTTTTCTGGTTGTAACACATGCTCTATTTTTCTGCAGTAAAGCTGTTTGTTGGCCTTACATCGAACGGTCTCACTTTTTAAGTTAGCTATATTGCCTGATTCGAGCCGCAGTAATCTGGCATCAGGCCGAATTCTCCTTCCCATTGATCCTCCACCGCCGTAGTATCTGGCTGCGGTTCCTTACCTCCATCTCAGTGGGAGAGGTTGTCCTTTGCTTACCAGTAGGACACCAGCATTCATAGTGGGACCACATATTGTATATTTAATCATGAACTAACCTGCATGAGTTTGTGTTTTATAGGCATGCTGATTGGCTGTGCATTACGATGCGTTCTACTCTGTCGCTTCAGGATGTTCTGCCGCTTGTCTTGTATTTGTTTGACACAGTCTTACAAGACCACATTGTGTTTGTCCCAGTGGTTTAGTTCAACGCATCAGTCATCCCCTGTTCCAGTTCTGGTAGCTGATAACCAATCAGCTTCAGACCCCATCTCCACAGTAAGTTGGGCTAGTGCTGGTTGTACCACAAATGTAACCTTTGCTTTAATGGACCCATAAGGTTTTAATCTTTGTATTTTGACTCAATGTGTTCTTGTGGATTATTGGTTTTCTTCGAGTTCCTTTTTGCATGTGTTTTTTTAGCTGGTTGTTTCTGTTGAACACACGGGTCAAGTAGTAATAGATTTTTATAGCTGAGGGTGTTATTGTCTATTTTCACAGACATTGCGTACTACATTTTCTACTTAAATCCATCTGCTGTCCAGGTATATTGCTTTGAACCTGTGGCCTTCTTAAATTTAGTGGGGGGTGAAATTCTGCAAGTAGGGATTGTCAGAAATTTAGCTTAGATTCTCACCACATCATGCTTGTTGATTACATACCTGCCAAAGTCCATGATGTACATCAGGTCATTCTGTTATGATGCCTAACAAGCAGTGGTATCAGAAAACATCTGCAGATAACAGCTGCTGGCATTCTAACCAAATGTAAGCGTAGATCTTTTGCATCTTAACTATCGAAACTACAGCTGTCTAATCAAATTTTTACAACACAATCTGTGTAACATGCCCTTTCGTTTGCAAGTTATTCACACTTAAAGCATTATTGAACAGAGACATGAAGACCTAATAACAACTTTTACAAATCTTATTAGTGGCCACAAAAAAAGAACTAATGGAGATGAGCTACACACTTGAATGAATAAACTAATTGTTTTGTGGAACTAAATAATCACGTGGTCAAATATAAAAGACTTTGTAGTATCCCAGCTTGAACAAAGAATGATAATTGTCTCCCAGTTCTGCTGGGTTACACCAGCTCTGCACCCACACTGAAAACTCATTTACAAAGTATAAAAGCTCTCATCAATTTGTCAGGTTTTTTTTTATTTTATTTTATTTTATTTTTTAAATAATTTATTCATTCATTTACAGTTTAGAATACAGATTTTAATGACATCAGTATACTTCCTTTGGTCATATGTGGTTTCTAAAAACATTAAAAATCCATTTTCCAGCTGTGTGTCACTAAGAAAACAAATTAAGCTGAAGTCTTCATTATGTACTGTGAAGGAATTTTTTTTTTTTTCAGGCACTTTGAAAATGTCTGTCACGTCCTTTAAGCAAACCACACAAACTAAAGACTAAACAACGTTTTATCTAATGATTTCTCCAAAATAAAAAAATATATATGTTTTTCGATTATGTCTCTGTAAGATTATTAACTTAAGGCAGAAAATTGTCTGATACTGTAATAGTCATTTTTAACTACTTTTATCTTTATGAGATGCAAATATGTAGCCTTAGTGACAATCACCTCACATTTGAGGTTAATGTATTCTTTATTGTACCAAACACTAAGCACTGGGCCCCTACTGTGATTTAAGTGATTTCATGCTGAGATTAAAGAATTTTTCCATCTCCGTAGGGATACAAGATTTACATTTCTAATCTGGTGATAATTCTGTTAAGACTAAAATGTTTTGTCACGCTTAGAGCTCAAAATATGAACATGCAAGAGACATTTGTTCCTCTCTAAAACCACAGACACAATCCTGTGGTAGACATGCAGACCAGGCTAATAGATCTTTCCCCTTATTTTGCTTGACAAGCTACAACAGCAGACCCCAAATCATGGAAGTAATTTGATACATAGGTAAAAATTCAGTATTGGAGATAGACAACCTTTTTAATTATTTCTCAGCAGATCGACACACAGCCCCCACCTGAGTCTAATTAAACAATTTAATTTTATGCAGAAAAACCACATTGTTAGAAAGTGGCCTTTCTATGAACTGGTAATGGATGCATGTATAGGTCAGGGGTGCATAAAGTCAGTTCTCAAAGGCCACTGCCCTGCAGGCTTTCAATGTACCCATTTTCTAACACACCTGGCTTCCATTAAATGCATCCAACAGCCAATGAACTTCTGTATAATGAGTGATCAGTTTGAGTGTCATTCATACTTGGGAATGATAAGCTACATGTGTAACCACAGCTCCCCTGGGTCTGTCCCACCACCATCAAACATTGATACACATTAATAGTCGGGGGGAAAGTGCTCATTAGTTATTAGGCTAAGATCAGGTTATTTTCCGATTTGTAGCTGTTCAGAAAATGAAGTGATGGCTGGATATAAAAGGCATGAACCCCTATGCGTAAAGATGAACAATGGCTTATCTGGCAATGCTGGAGGACGTGTTGCATGGAAGACTCCAAAGTGAGCAAGTTTCTAGAGACCAGCAGGACAGAATGGCTCATTAATCTGTTCTAACTGCCCTATGCCGTGCTCCCAGGCCTAAGTGATTATTCGGTCTTAATGTTACAGGTCCGGTCTAGGGTACGAGCCCATAACAGAGTTATCCTGTAAAAAACCTGAGAAATAATGAGACAGGTGGCGGTACTTCCTTCTAGTGCAGCTTCACTCAGCCGAATGAGGAAACGGCGCAAAACTAGACGGTTGGATGAGAAGCAGCACATGAGAAGCAAAGCGACACACTGCCCTCTGCTGGTGACAGCAATTAATAGCTTGAATCTACCAAACTTTTTATTCTATAACTTGTTTATCAAACAATTTAAACAAATCAAAATAAAACCAAAGTGTGACCACACATTGTATGCGTCGCATTAACATTACAGAGACCATCCAACACGATGATGTTGTGCCAGTTGTTCTGCAAGCGCTGACATCATTGTGTTTTCTGGCAACTGGAACCTTCAAGAGAGAACTAGCTGATAGGTTGGGGACATCACAGCAATCTTTCAGCTTTATTCTACGAGGCGTGCTAGAAGGTATCATTTGTTTGCCGCAATTGTACATAAATGTTTCTTACACTGTAGGTGAACAGGCAAACAAAAAAAAAAAAAAAAATCACAATTTTTTTAGCAATGTCCACTTTCCCTGTGAGGTCAGCATGAGCTGCCACACAGTAAGCTTAAATAACTGGGTGCACACACTTATATTGTCAATATATTGTTAACTTATATTGTCACCTTGTCAATTTGGTTTATTTAGTCACCTTGTCAATTTGCTTTGCTTTCAGTTAATACACTTTCCTTTTGAGTTGCCAGTTCCTGTTTGGAGTTTCCAAGCCTGCCAAAGAAAAGAGTCCTGGCTGCACTGGAGCTCCTTAAATCAGGCTGAGGCCTAATTGGGCAATACCATCTTTTTTTATAGGAGGGAAGTGTAGGGGGGGTTTAGGTTCTTCTATTGATTGTTTGTCAGGTGTGTTTTGCATTATTTAGGAATTTCAGATTATTTAGTTTATTGTCGGAACAGTTTATATGTAACACTTTTTGATAAGTTAAGTTAATGTTACAGTTGGTATAGAGAATTGTATTGTCTCCCCCCTTTTGTGTCAAAATGGCCTGATCAGCCAGTGTATATATGCATCCCTTATGTGTCAGTTAGGTAGGTCAGTTAGTGTTTGAGTTCCCTATGTCAAGGCCTCGGTTGACGTTTGTTTTCTTTGACCTCTTTTACAGGCCCAAAGTTATTGCACTAAAAGATTTATTTTGTTATTTTTGTTAGATAAATGTAGGAATTATATTTTTCAAAAAAAAAATTTATTGTGCTTCTCTGGTTATTTCAGCTCAGTCCCTTACATTCCCTAAAGTAGTCTCTATTGACTGCACTCATGTTGCGATAAGGGCACCAAGTGAAAATAAATCTTCTTTCATTAATGGCAAGCATTTTTATTCTCCAAAACATCCAAATTATATGTGATGCAAACATGTTGCTCACCCATGCAGTGGCTCATTGGCCTGTCTGCTCATGCTTCATTTATTCTGAGAAACAGCACTGTGGGATGCTGACTTGAGGCCGAAGCTGTGCAGGATGGCTGACAGATAGGTCAGGATTAGTGTAAAAATTACAATTACATACGAATATAGTACCTAACCTCTTTTCTAACCTTGCAGGTGGCAGTCCTCTAATGGTAGCTGCTCATTCCTTTTCCCAACCCGCAGAGCGCAAAGGAACACAGCTGCAGTGTTTGCCACAGCCAGACATGCTATGATGGAGCAAGCCTGCTGAAGGACAGGTAACAATGCTTTGGTGCCACAGAAGGGAGCTTATGTTACACACTTGCAAACTTGTCCAAGTTAGTGAAGGCATGGGTTATTATTAAACATTTGCTTTAGGGTAACCACAACCATTACTGATTACAGAATAAAGCAAAGCTGCAATAGATTTAATTTAGAGTTTCTAAATATGCAGTCTCACATGTTTCCCATTCACTATTCAGAACTCCCATTAAGTATCAAGACACAAAATGAATTTGTCTAGAGGGCTCAAAAACACAAACAATACACATTTAAAACAGAAATACATTATCATTGCATATGCTGCTTAGTACACATTAACATAACAAAATTACAAAGTAATGAAGTGCACAATGATATCAAAGTAACAAAGTGTGCAAGGGAAACCACACTGCTGTTCCTCTGTAAAGCTAGCACACCTGGTGCTACTTAGCAAGTTACAAGCTAGCCAACTTTTTCTTGTGAGACATCAACTCACCAGTGCAAAGAAACTTAGTTGGCAAAACTTTCTGTCTGTGTTCTACTTTCAGGCTGGAAGAACAACTGGTACACTGCCCCTTTAAAGTTTAACATAACACATTTTTTTAATATAAAAGTAAAAAGAACATGTGTTAACTAAACTTAATATTGGGATATTATCTTATCATGAGGTTAGCTGTGTTTCTGTCGTCACAATGTGGCTGCTTTGGTTCCTCTAACCTTCACCAGTGCAACCAAACTGCAAGTAAAGGCCAGAAACATGAAACCTCACTGGCCAAGGTGAAATTAACTATTGGCTTTGCTGCCAGTTACAAAATAAGCAGCTTTTGCACAATTTTATCTCCACTGAGGAAGTTATGTTACCTTTTCTGTCTTTGAGCAACATCAGACAATAATTACTGGGTGGATTTTTGTGATTTTTTTTTTTTTTTTTTTTTCTGGGAATGGGTTTTAGTTTAGCTTTGATTCCATCAGTTTTTGGAGTGATCTGGACACTGTATACAGGACTTTTTAAAAGGATTCTTCACTATATAAGTGGAAATGAGCTGCTTGGTGGAAGTTTGCACTCAGTTTCATGGCGTGGCATTTGTGTGCTGTCTGTAGTTCTAGTTTCCTGTTCTATTTTGTAGTTTTTCTCTCTTGTGTATTTGGTTTACCTTCCCTTTTCTGTTCATTATTTCACCTGGTGTCATTTAGTTCATTCTATCCACCTTGTTGTGTTTTCTATGTAAATATACAACTTGTTTTCTGTTGTCACCTGCCAGTTCATTGTTTGTTCTCTCCTCTGTTGTCCTTCAGTCTGTTAGATTAAGCGCCTCAGCATGCTTCATCCTGCTAAGGGTTCTGTGCTTCATGACGATCAGTGTTTTTCATTTTATCTCCAGAACTAGTTGTATTTTTTAACTTAAATCTTTTTTCTATTTATTGATTAATAACTACAATAAACCGAGAAATTGTTGGGGTTTTATCACACAAATTCCCTCTTATTTACCTATTCAAGCACCTTTTTCTATGTTTGGGTTGCATGCGTTATTTGGGCCATTTTCCCTCTGGAGAGAAACACTTGTACACCTCATCAACTGTGTGTCATTATGCTTCAGCACCTCAGAAAACTGCATTTCCTCCTCATCCACACAGTTCTCCCCATCCTCTGCTTGTGAATAAATAAACCATGTTGAGTGAGAATATTTTTTTTCAGGTATGTGTTCAATTTATCTTGCCAAGTCTTGAAATCATTGATCACAGGACCTTTTCCGAGACTGTCACTTTAATTTATGTCCTTGGACAGCATGATAATTTAATTTTACAGGCGGCATGAAGCTTTCACAAGCTGTAGTTTATTAATCTTTTATGTATTTATTTATTTTTTTATTTTATTTTTTTTTTGTTTGTTTTTTTTTTTTTTTTAAATTTTGTTTTTTGAAGTACCATTTTACTTTGTCATCGGGGGGCCTATAAGTAACCCTGGGAGACAAAGACCCTCTAATGTCAGAGAGGTGACAACACTGCCTTGGGATTGCCACACAATAAATATGACTTTCAGGAGACAGACACCACACACCGGTGCTGTTCACAACATCTGAGCCTTTTAAAAATGTCCTCTACACCTGATACGCCACCACATCCTCAAAACCCTAAACGCTTTCATTAGCGCCAGTGGTTATTTACTCAAGATCAAACATGTTGTGAAATAGATTTTGAATTCCTGAAGATGGAGATAACTGTTGGGATATTTCAGTATGTTGTTGTAAAAAGTCAGTTTGAGCTGAGAACATCATGATGTGAAGTGACTTTTGATTACAGGCAGATGAACTGTGGTTCATGGTGGGGTGTCTAACACCAGACATCATGCATCAGAAGAGAAACACTGCAGGTACATGGAACACTGAAGACTTGAATGCCAGCATCTCAGATCTTTATCCACTCATGATCCCCTGACTGATGCTGTATGCTGTACATCCTATCATGACTGATCTGGTTGTGGTTATACCGGAGGATGTCAGGGCAGGATGGGGCTGCTTTTGTAGACTATTGTGGTTTAATTGTTTAACAGTAATCAATTTATTTGGTTTTATATTTTAAAAGTTCATGTTGCACACTTGGTAAGAAACCATTTAAAGCTGTAAGTTTAACTAACTGCTTTCTTGCTTGTATAAAAAAAATTAACACAAAAAAAACAAACACTGCATTGCTGTGGGTGCCCCACCTCTTGGGAGTCGAGCCATGGTGGCCCCCCAGGAGCTGTGGTGAGCGCCCCTTATTTTCACTTCTGAAAGTGAGCAACCCTAAATATTCTAGGGATTCAAAGAGCACAGAAGCACAAAAGTACTATTCTGAACATGTAGCCACCACCAGAAATATGGCATACCTTCGTACCTTACACCCTCATTCACCTGAGACTGCACACCAGCATGATGACACACTTGCAATGCCTGCACAATGGAATTGGGTACACCTAATACCAAGTCAAACAAGGCCTAACTGTAAGAGCTTTCTGCAGCAGTTATGGATCACATTCCCCCCTTACAAATTAGTGGCATGGGAAACCACATGACTAGCAGGTTCTATAACCACTAGCACCCATCAGCATGGGACAAACTCACCACATCAACAGCTGTTACTATGTATGCTGGTGTGTTTTTATTCATATAAGACAAAAAGACGTGTATTGTAACTAAAAAGGCATTTCTAAAAAGGCAACCCCCCCCTTCCACACCATCCCCCAAAGTTGGGTCATAAACTGCACAACTTAATTGTATGCATCCTTTGATTTATTGATGCAGGCATGAATAATTGAAAGGTGAGTGAGAGTGCAGGATGACGAAAGTGGATTTGTTTAGTGGTGTGGAAATGTAGACAGGGAAACGGATAATGTAAGGAATGGCACAGTCAAGGCTGATTAATGCACGTGTTACTGAAAAGAGGCTTGTCAAGTGCAGCAGAACACAGAGAGCAAAAGATGAGAAAGGAGGGGACAGAAATTACATTGTCAGTGAACTGTTTGAGGTGTTAATAATTCCATTAATTAATTACATAAATGACACATGAAAGAGAATGAAATAAAAAGAAAATTTGTACTAAAAAGGGAAGTCTCATTTGAGACAGACAGAACAAGGAAGAGGACAAGGATACAAGAAAAAAAGACTGTTTGGAGTTGTCAGCAGGACAGAGGAGGGTGGAAGCACGGAGGATGGAGAGGAGGAAGTAAAATGAAGACAAATTAAACATAGGTAAGCAATAGCAGCGACAGCAAAATAAGGTCAATGGCAAAAGACTGAAAAATTAGAAAAAGACTGTCAATGGGAGCATAATAGGGTGGAGAAAGACAGAATTAAGGAGCATAATAAAGGATTGAGTCAGCAGCTGTACTAATTGTACTAACTGTGTAATTCTTTTCATTTTAGTGCCATGCTGCAGAAAGACAGGAAGAAGAAACCGTCAAGAATAGAAAGTTGATAAATGAGTTGCCTTTCAATTGTACTTCTCATTTCCTTTCTCAATGTCACTGTCCTTAAGATTACATTAGATGAAGAGATTTGTATAGATGCAGGCTTTCTGTGTTTTACCTGCATACTGTGATCGACATAAAGGGAATAAACTCCACAAAGTTCTGTTTAACAATCAATATTGATGTAATGTGAAGACAATTACATTACAATTTAACACTACTAAGGTACTATAGCCTATCTAGACTGGTTTGTCAAAAAATGCGGTGAGAACAATTTTAAGGTCAAACATAGCAGACAAAGCCTTCACATTCAAATTTCTCAGCCTGGATTCCAGTCGCCTCTAGAACATGCAGCAGAATTAATTTCAGTAATCTATTTGACTCTCTTCTCTTCGTTTTAGAAGTTTGACAAAAGAAAACCTGGATTATTTGCCAAATCTGCGGTCGGTTGCACACTAGATCTTGTATATCCTACATTAAATCCTGTTGATTAGAGTAAGACTAAAAATGCACTGGAATGATTCTTGATTAGCATTTGGCTGTCAATCAACAGGACAAAATGCAACCACAAGATAATGACAAATTTCTATAGCAGTAGTTACAGAAGGTGTTGAATAAATTTAATTAAAATAATGTTATTTCCCTCAGGCAGCTTTACTCCTCGAAGGGCTTCTGCCTTATTTGACTGTCATAAAGCAAATGAACTGATTTATAGTGATATGTTCCTCTGATGTTTAAATATGTAGTTGTATGTATATTGCTTGTTAATTATTGAGTGATTTGTTATCAGAGCAACAATTCTCAGTTAAAACGCGTCTGTCAGCAGTCACTTAAGTTCTGTAGTTTCCCTGTTATCTATTTCCCATCCCATAGCATTCATTTCCAGTGTGATGACAAATTAATTATGAAACTGATTAGTTATGAAAGTATACTGTATATAAAGGCTTGCATTTGAGGCTGATAACATGCATAATAAAGTCTTTCTTTCTGTCTTTCTCCCTCTGAGACTGTCTATAAATCTAGCAGGTTTTGACAAATAAAATATATACAATATGTGATATACATACATAAATACATATATATTTTACCATGAAATATATTTTTGTATCTTTCAAACCAGGACACATATTTGAGATTGTTTTTATAAACCTTGGTAATGAAGGGATGGACCTTCTATTTTATTTTTTGCACTTTACTTTCCCCCCTGCTGCTCTTCAGATGAAATAAATAATGCAGCTTCATAAAATCTGTGTAAATTAGCTGGATAAAGCTCACAAAATGTTATAATGCATCACTTGGAACATTTTGCTCTCTCCTTTTTTATCATTACATATCTTATGTGTGGCTTAAACATATGCCAGTGCAAGCTCCTGATCTTCAGCTGTTTTCTGCATCTGATATCACCTTGCCCACGGCTCAGCTTGTGGCTCCCTCTTAAGCAGGTGTACAATCACACAGTTTGATGGACAGCCAAGCTGTCAGATGACTATCAGCAAGGTCAATCATGCTATCAGTCTTTCTTTTCTTGGCAGATGAATGATCAGATGGGTTTAAAAGAACCCATTGGCTTGCCATAGGTTAAACAGAGTAGCAATGCGGCGTTAACGCAGCAGAGGTCTGATCAGTGTTGACAGCAGTCATGAGGCCAGTTGGCTTTAGGACAGCATAATTTCATTTAACTTTATTTGAAAAGGCATCACCACTCTTCCATAAAACAGATATGATGGTTGATTTCACCTTCATGATTCTGATCTGATAGCCTACTGCCAAAAATAAGGGAAGAACTCCCTTTTTTTATTGAATACATATGCACAGACTAACTTCGTTAGCATTTATTGCATTACATAATCTTTGCTTATTCTCTTCATAAAAGTGCTGAGGTATTACTTTTCCACTACTTTGAAACTAAATTGCAAAAGAAACAGAAAGGGAAACATACCCTAAGGATGCCATCTAAGATCAGTAATAAGGTATGTACAGGTAACTCAGTATCATAACACCCCAGCAGCCTCCTCATTAATTCAGGTAATTGTGGAACAACCTGGAAGAACTGGAAAAACAGAGCATGTAGTTTTTTTGTAGTGACTACTCTATATGGCTTCAACTTACTTTATGCTGTTAAATCATTAGGGTCCTCGCCACACGAAGTATGGCAGGGCCCTATTGTTATTATTCTCATTTTAATCACTGGAAGATAAGAAGTGAGTACATTTCACAGATTGTAATGCATGTAAACAATTCTAATAAAGTATAAACAGCAGAAAAAAGAGCTCAAAAATATGTTAAACAGGTCTGTTTCACTTTGTAAAGTTGACTGTACACTTAAAATTATTTACATTTGATTCACATCACTGCAGTCCAAACATCCTCCAGCTACTGTTTCATTTAATTGTAAATGTACTTGTACTTATATAGCGCTTTTCCAGTCATGCCACCCACTCAAAGCGCTTTACATTACTTGTACAGTACAAATATAAGATTTACTTGTTATCAATCCAAAGCACCGGATAGACTTTTACAATGTGGAATTACATGCTGATTATTTCATGCAGATGCTCTAAACTTTCCAGCACATGAAATTATTCATTTTAAATACTGTGGATCTAACTCTGACTGATACCAAACTTTTTAGAATACAGTTACTCGTCTTGTAAGACAAGATAAAAAGATTAATAGAAAACCACAGAAAAAGAAAAAAACAGCAAACCTTAAAAAGAGAGAAAGAGATCAGGCTAAAATTAATTTCTTTGATGACAAAAGAACACCCAGAATTGGATTTGAAATGTTCACGACGCACAAATCAGTTATCTTTTCTGTCTTTGCCCCCACAATGCTCATCTGCTTGTCTTTGCATTTATCTCCCAATACGACATTTATCTCCCTTTTTTTCTTTACATCCCACGCAGATAGTTATTTCATATCCACCTCTTCTTGTCTGATGTTATTTCATTCTCCCTTCTGTGCCTTTCACCCTATTTCCCTCCTAGCTTACTTGCATGTTCTGTATCCACCCCCTTTGTGTCTCTTTTTATCTTCAGTTTTTTTTGCCCAGATCTTCTTATCATTGCTCATTTTGTCCCATGTTTTTAAACTTTTTCCTTCTGTCTCTTCAAACCTCTGCTTTTCTCCCCTAATCCCCTATTTTCACTCCTCCTTTTGTGCTTTTTTGCCCACTAGCTCGTTTTCCCTCCCTGTTTATTATCTAAAATCTATTACTGTCCTCTAGTGTTTAAAAAATGAACCACAACAAAACTATTTATGAATAAAGAACTCTCCTTTTTCAGACCCTTATTCAAGAACAAAACTTGAAGTCAGCAGTACCTGTTGATGATTTTATAAAATACATAAAACATGGTTTTATTGACTTTAAACCTTTAAAAGCCAGTAGAAAAGAAATAGATAATAAATTTAAAAAAAAAAAAGTAAACCTAATCTTCTGTTTCTTCTTGCAATACTTGTTCTGGCCAAAAGGGGATCAAGCAAACGGCTCTGCTTCATTGCCTTGCATTGGTGATATGTTAACACGCATCTACATCACTACTTGGGGGGCATTGAAACAGATGGAGGGACCTATTTGATGGTGGACTCAAACAAAGTGATAAAATCATTCTTTTTTTTTCATACAAACTGATTTCTGTGTTGCTGATGTTGCCTCACAGCATCAACTAGCACTTAGCTTATACATAGCATCATCTTTATGTTGGACCTGACTGCCATCCAAAATGTTTTACTCTTGTCACATGAGAGTGATGCAAAGATACACACAGTGCATGAACAAACCCTTAGCTTGCAAAAGCGTTATAAAAGTGTTGTGAAAGCATTGCCAAGGGCTGCAAAAGCATTGCATGAGCATCACAGAAGCGTTGTGGAGGCGACATGGAGACAGCTGATTTTCAATAAAACACTGAAGACTTTAAATTGCATTATAACTTGAAACATCAACATTTTGTCTTAGCTTTAAGCCATTAGATGAATGTGTCACCTTATACCTGACACCATGAATGACATGTATCTTAGATGTGGAAAGTCACACCATTATGTGCAAGACCACACATCCATATTGACTACAAATAACGTTTGACCAAGTGAGACTGGTCAAATAACCTTTTTGGTTTATTGTTCTCTCTAAATGCCCATAAGTACCCCAACTATCACACAATGTTGCAATCCCTGCATGTCTGAATGAACTGGAGAATCCAGCCATAGCAGAAACACTCTGCTTTGAAATGCTTCTGGTGTTACAGGGTTCCAGACGGAAAGCTTGGTGTAGCTGCTCAGCAGCACTTTTGCAATGCTTCCAGGATTGGTGGAACAAAGGTATGAGGCAAGTTAAAATACAGGTGGAAAGTAGTCCCAAATATTAAGGTTTTTTGTACAATACCCTGCAAGGAGTCATTTCAGTTTGTTCTGACAGCTGTTTTAAACTGTGTTGGAGCCATTTCCACATAAAAGGGAGTATTTATTTTCAGTTTTTACAATAACTGCTGGTATACTGTCTTTTTCTTTTTCCTACATGTTTACAAAAAATAAAGTACCTGTGTTGAGTCTCACACAAAAGATCTCAGAGCACACACCCTTTTGAATTAAAATATATTCCACAAGACATATCCCAATAATTCACTTGATGTGTAGCACATATATTGGTCTTGTTCATGCGGTTTCTCTTGTAAAATATATGTTCTTGGAGCTTGTTGCTACATTGTCATCAACTGTATTGTATTATAATCAGTTTTCATATTAGAAGCTATGTAAGAGCAAAACCATGGGGTTTTACTTAATGTTCTGTTTGATAAGTTTACAGCCATATACATTTGTTTATGATTAAAAATACTCAAAGCAATTTTCACACAGCAGCCACAGCAAATCAGTTAAAATAAAATATATTTATGAAGTCCCTGCTGTTCCATTTTGGTCATTCATGCTGACCAAACAGAGATGGATTAGTGCCACATCAGTGTGTACAGACAGAACACTGATAGCAAGAGTAGCATGTTACGCCACATCACACCCTACTTAACACACGCACCAGTTAGCTAAACTTGGTTAAACCCATGTATTAAATGTAAAAATAAACAGTGGAGATACACTTTTTTATTGAGTTTAATTCATCCATCTTTTGAAAAGGCTTACTAAGTAAAAGTTATTTTCTTTCATTTTATTTTTTAATGATGAGCAGGCTATGTGGTTAATATCCTAATCAAAAGAGATACTGGGTGAGGTTTAAAGAAACCTAGCAGAAGCACAATGACAATCAAAATACTTCAGTACAGACAAACGGCAGTGGATATCAACAACATATTTGAATATATGTATCAGGCAGGACTCACCGAGTAAGTCATAAAAAGATATTTAACGGTGTGAGTAAAGCTCAACAAACTGGAAGGATTAAGTACTGACAGCTCAGTCACCAGAATAAAACTTTTTTTATCTTGTTTTTCTTCATATCAAACATACACACATGAAAACTAGCTCAACATTTCTCAGAAAAGACTCTCATCAGTCACAAGCGAGGATCCTATCATGCACAAATATGTGCCAAATCTACCAAAAACGGCATTAGTTCTTCTTTGAATAACCACCACAGACTGATGCCTTTATTGAGCATACTTTGACATTCATTGATTCATGCATGTTTCCGTGCCAAAATATCTTTTTTTTTTTTTTTTTTTTGCCTGAGTTTTATCAGTGAAGCAACACCAGTTTTAAAAGAAAAATGTTTTGGAGCAGTGGTGAGGACCCAAATGCAGACCAGGAGGCAGGATGCAGAACAAACATGTTTAAAATAACTTGGCTGGGCAAAATGAAGAGGACAAGAAAACTAGATTAGGGGCACAATGAACTGGCAAGTGGTATTTATACACAGAAAACACAACAAGGCACATGTGGTATGGACAAGCTAAAAGAAACAGGTGAACAAATGAACAGAATACAAAGTTAGACAGAAAACACGAGGAAAACGGCAAAAATAAAACAGGAAAGCAGAACTAAAGACCACACAGAGTTCACACCACAACAAAAAAGTTAAAACTTTTCCTCTATTTTTAGTTTTGTTGCTAATCATTGTCCTCTCTTGACTTGATAAACACCAGAGTTATCTGTGATTTCTGAAAACACAAAATGACACTAGATAACGGATGCAAGTAAAAATTCTCCATCTAACACCACAGGAACGTTTGATTAAAGAGATGTCTATCAGTTGCAGATCTGAACATCTGTTTCTTCATCTGAAAGGATAATTTGATGGGCGTTACGATGTGATACATTTTCCAGCCAGTTCTCAGTCATAATTTGTTCCGTGCCGGGGGCGTATGTTGATGACGTTGGATTAAAAGATGTCTGAACACTGTTCTTTTCCTGGCCAACTCACACAACAACATTTTGGAAACTCTAATTCCATGATCTAGAGGACATTGCCTAATACCTCTGGTTTTTTAAAAGGTATTTGAGATGATCTAATCATGACAAGAACTCTGCAGACTGTTACAGAAAGAAAAAAAACATTTCAGACTATTGTATCATAGATTCTTTTATGCAGTCTTGTCTGAACATTTTATTTCATAGGCATGACAAGCAAGTAATCCTTCAGATAATCTCTACAGAGTTCTCTATTTGAACTCTAAAAGCCTCAAACGGATAATTAAATTGTTAAGATTACTCTGTTAAATTAAATGCTTTGAAATTCTTAACAATTGCAATAATTATAGCTTTTTAAATGCAGATGCAAGGTGCATTGTTCCCATAGGGCTGCTGAACTGGCTTCTTTAACAGCATTCTCACGAAATCCCAGGTATATTATAAAAAGCTGTTTTGCTCCCAGGTAAATAAAGGCTAAAGCTAAACCTTAGAATTGTGTTATTTATTGAAGATAAGCAATTAATGCATGCCTTAGTCAAATATTCATTTCAGTTCTTTGAATCATTTGCAACAGCTGCTGCTGATTATTCAGGCCAACTTCAACTGCAAACTATACATATATATATATATATATATATATATATATATATATATATATATATATATATATATATATATATATATATATGTATATATACATACACACACATATCAGAGGCTGTAGTCCTGCAAGTACAGTAAATTTATATCCTGTATATAAAATATTCATAAAAGAATTGATGCAGTTAATGAAAAAGGAAAGGCTTCAGAGGAGTGCAGTGGAAGAGGATATTTGGTAAAATTTATGAACTCTTAATCTGAGTGGAGCAGGAAGATTATAACATATGAGGATTTGGGCTGTGGTATAGTAATGGCCGTACTGGTACAGGGAAATTGGAGTCAAGCAACAAAATGGGGCTCAATTAGGTGGTTTAACCATGGCCTGAAGGTGTCGAGCAGTAGACGCTCTCGCTTTCTTATGTCCCAGCACATGGGATTTTAAAGTGGTGACTACGGAAAGCCTTATGATGGAAGGTAGAACGGAGTTTAAACATGAAGGAATTTAGGTCATGAAACAAGACTAACAGATCAAGGGAAGGTTTCAGGGGGCTTATTATTGGAAAAACTAAATAAAATGCCTGCTGATGCTATTTTGAGCTGTAAAGCACAACCCTGTGGGATCTGTTGGTACTTTAAATATGACAAAGGAACAGTTAAATTTAGGTAGGAACAGAAACATGTGGCTGTGTACAAAAGTACATGTTTATTTACATGGATAATTTACTCCTACATACACACATACTTAATCAGTGGTGTTTTCATGTGTTGCATATAAAAAAAAATCTTTTTTTTTTGCTTCTTTTTAATGTTTTGTCCATTTTGCATGACAGAAAAAAACAGAACATATCTTTAAATTATGTTGTAATTACAACATCAATTGTTATAAAAAGCATTACTAAAGGTAACCTTCTTTAACATGGTGAGTTTGTGTTTGGTATGGTGGTGTTTTTGGTCAAATAATGCTGCAAGTTTACAGTTAATTTAGTCTCTTCAGCATTTCACTCACAACCACGTTGTCTCAGCAGTTAGACCGAGCTTTTATATCAGCTTTGAAATGAACTAAACAATGCTCTTGCTGCAGTGTACTGCAGAGAGGGGAACAAGTAAACGGACGTCATCACTCTCATAACAGTAAATCTAACTAAATACATATTTTTAAATGTGTTCTTTTTTAATCCATTGGTCATGAAAACAATCAAACTAAAATTCAGAGCACATGCTGCTGCCTGGCTTGATGCCTAACTCAGTGCTGGTGAGATCACGGCATTTTAGACGGTGACTCCGTGTAAGCTGAGTGTGCATACTAATTAAGGCTTGTAGACTCAAATAGTTTTGGAACATTTTTTCATCACCCTTCAGCAAATCCATCAAAAAAAAGGTCAAAAGCAATGATGTGTCAGTCTGTACTTGAAATCCACTTCCCTATAAGCAAACAAGGCGGGGAAGTGAGTTAAACCCCCAACTGATTCACAGACACATCTGACTGAATGTGAGTGAATTTTTTTCTCTTTGCTTTTTTTTGCCAAGTACACTTTGTTTTTGAGTTACATGACAAATATGTAAGTCAGTTTAAAAATGCATGGACAGCAGCTTGTTTGAAGATTTGTTGTATAATTTATTTTAAAATACTAATAATACAAAACTATCCTTTCAGGTACTCAGAGGACTAGTTGAAACAATTTTCAAAAAAATAAATGTTCCCTGTTTTCTTCTCAACTTTAAATCTCAGCTGCTGAAGAGTTTGAGGCTCATTTTCTGTATTTTTCTCTTAATATTGTACACTAAAATGTTTTCAATGATTGACAGGTCCAACTAGAGCTTGCTTTGGCAGATGTTTGGATGGAAGGCACTGAAAACAATGTTTACAGAACTCAGCATTAAAGGTGCTTTCAAAAATGTGTTAGATGCCATTTTCACTACCGGTACTGACACCTGCTTTGAAACTGTGCACTAACAATAAGCTGCACGGTCTATCTCATCTTCACGCTGAAGGTGTGGTGGGAGGAGAGAACCCAAACACAGAAATCACAGGCCAGCAGCCAGATGAAAAATTAAAAACAGCTTTAATAAACTGTCTGGTAAAACAAAACAAGAGGTGCTGCAAGGCAGGAACTTCAGGAAAACAAACTTACAATGCAAGAATCCAAACATGGTAAAAAAAAAAACTGGCAAAAAGGGAAAAGACTTGAGGGGAAACATGGACAACGATCAGTGGTAAATTAAGGAAGCCAGGAATAATTAATACAGAGGAAGGTAATGAGTAATAAGCAGATGAGTGGCAGTTAGACAACACTGTTTACAAAAAAAAACTACAATAACTGTGGCCTTTCCTTTATACAAACTGGAAGATAAAATGAAAGAATGTGTGATGAGATATTCTTCACAAATAACATGGACATATTTTTAGAGCAATGCAATTTTAAAGGGAATTAGAATCAAAAGAAAAGATTACATTACTTACAATAAAGCAACACAATTTTACAGAGCTTGCGCAATATGACTCTTTTTTTTTTTTTCTTTTTATGACTGTTTTTCTTACCAATAGTTTTTCTAAAACAGACTCATTATACGTGGGTCCGAATACGATAGATTACTGCCGCTATGCAATATGGCTACTTGTGATGGCTGTAAAATACCTCACTAAAAAAAACTTGTCTCTTTCCTTATCATCTCTAAGCTAGGCTGGATACTGTACAGGTTGAGTGTTTTTCCCTTTTTTTGTACATTCTTTCTACCTCTACATGCTCCTTTGCTCAAACTGAAGCAGTAGTGTGTTGGGACCTACTGTATGGTCTGCCAAACCTATCAGCATTCACACATGGGCTCTGTTGCTTTTTTTATTGTGACACTTTCCCAAAAAGTGTTAACTTGTCGTCATATATTCTGTTTCTATATGGATATGTTTTTAAATTTTTTTTTTTTTTCCACTCTCAATGTTGGTCTCAGTACACAAATCAATAGGTTTGTGGTACTTAGAGGAACTTCGGTGAGTCTGTGATGTTAAACACAGAGCTAAAACATTTCCAGCTTCTGAGATTCCATCTATCACCAAATGCCCACAGTTGAGATATAAACGTAGGAGAAAGAATTTTTATTTTTCAAAATACTGGATATTGATACCATGAGTTGCTTTTCACTGCTTGTGATAATGGCCTTATCATATGTGGCATTGTTACTATAGCTATCAATCACTGATGTTCCAACTCCTGTCAGCCTTTTAGAGTTTTGACTACTTTTAGTGTTTAGCTAGTGTTAGGAGAGCTCTGGTGGCGACTTGTGTCATTGCACCTTGGAGGAGCGTGTCTGTCCAGAGCACATGCAGGCTGAGTGCTACACATTAGTTATTTGTTCTATCCTTGGAGTACATTTGTCTGTAAGTACAGTTGCTCCTTGTTTATTTGAGTCTGTTTAGACACACAAGCCACAGTGTGGTGTCCAAAACCTTATGTTTACAGTTTTAAAACTGAGCTAACTGTGCTAATGCTAATTGGAGCTAAATGTTAGCATGTGTTAGGCTATAAGAGTGGTTCCTTAACTGGGGGGCGAAGCAATGCTAAATAAAACTTGGGAGTTTTGGCACTAAACGAATTTGTAAAAATACCAATGACAATGATAAATCAACAAGAGAGACTTCACGTACTAAAAAAAAAAAGAAAAAATATGATGCAGCATATCTGCTACTGCTTGACCAGGTAACAGTCAAGTATTAGTAATCATCAGTTATGGATAATGAAGAGACCGCAGTCTTTAGCATGTATCAAAATATTATATTCTAATATTATTAAGTATGAAGCCAAACACCACTTGGGGACTTTTCATCCTGAATACAAAGAAAATCCTGTAGGTTACTTTAGAAATAAACCATGAAATAAACTATCATAATTTAGCAGAGTTACCAAAGCAGCATCCATCTCATTGAAAACTCAGCTCACCTGAAGAAGTTTGAAGAGATTCCAGGTTTAAAATGTTTCACGCTAAAGCAGAAGAATGGATCATAATACTGACACTGACATGGTTTAAACTACAATACAGACACTAAACTAATGAGGCATTTCTTAGTATGTTTCTTTGGTTCATGTTACAGGGCACGGGTGGGCTTGACATTGTCGTTAATGAAAAGGGGGTCCTGCCGAAAAAGTTTGGGAACCACTGGGCTATAAAGTAGCTTGGTCTACGGCCTACTTTGTGTTATGTATTGAAATCTTTACAACATTAAGTGTGTGTTAATTTGGAAAACATTGTTACCTAAGCATTGGAAGCATAAGTATTTACTAATCTGTTAGGAGTAAAGACAGAGCAGAGGTTTTGTTATATTGTATTTTATTTTAATATATTTGTATATGCTATTTGTTTTGGAGTTTTTCAAACTTTTGACGATATCAGTAAAGCTACTCAACTGAGAACCAAGTCTGCTGGATCTTCTTTGTTAGCTATCTGTCTAAGAAATACCAGTACATATCTGCCAGGGCATAATAACCTAAATATATTTTAGTTATAGTTATTTGCTCAATGTTATTGTATGTATGGTTCATTTAAATGAGCTAAAACTGAAACTTCATCACATATAGTTTCCCAAAATAGTTACACACAGTTATTCAGGCTTGCACACAACTACCTGACCTGACCTGTATTTGTGACTTTTTCAGCTGCTGAAGTTTTTCTCCATGTAACAGCATGAAGTAATGAAACTTCTTTTGTTTCAATCTAGTCATGCACTGTCGCCAACAAAAAGATCAACATGCAAACACAGATTTAAACTTCAGAACAGAGGACACAAACACATACCTAGATGCTTGAGTCAATAACCACCTACATGGACATAGAGTTGTGCACAACAGTGTGTGTATAGCTGGATATACTTAAACATAGAATCAGACACAATCACACAAAAGACACTTCCAGTTTTGAAGAGAGAGCATTGAGTAAAACTTTACTAGTAGGCTACTCACTATGTTAAGTTACTGGGATCATAAAGCTTTTTTTTTTTTTTTTTAAATTTTAATTTCATTTTGGTTGAAGTGAGCAAATTTAACTGCCTGACCAACATCATTAAGTAAAATATTTTTTTTAAAAAAGGGGAAAAACCTTTGTCTGGGGTAGTATTGTGGTAATTTTAAGTAAGGCAGTGAACAACTTTAAATTCATGAAATATTATTCCCAGAAGATGCATCCTGTGGTCATGGAAACACTTTAAATTTCATTTAGAAAGGTCAGGTTATTGGTTTTTGTCCAGTTTAAATAGGAAAAGCTTACCATTTTCCAGACTGGTCAAAGATCCAGTAACAGCTGAAATTGGATTGAATTGACTCTTGTGTGAAAGTGTTAAAACATGTGAAGAGACATTATAACACCACAGACCTTAACCCCTTTGAGAATCTCTGTGATGTGCTGGAGAAAGCTTTCTACAGTGGTCAGACTCTTACATCATCAACACAATGTCTTGTTTAAAATAATGCAACCCCAGATGGAGATTAATGTTACACTGAACTATGTTTATGCAAGCAGTGCCATTGAAATGATTGGAGAAAGGACCCAAAAGCAGCACAGGAGATCTGGGCAGATTAACAGTTTTTATTTCAGCCACTTGGTGAGGTTTGGTGCTGGAGTTGAACTCTGGTTCCCAATGAGTAGAGCAGAGCAGGGCAGAGTAACTTTCCTCTGGGCCGACAGAGTGGACACCTAGCACAACAAGGTGAGTGAAGATCCACAACTCACGGTTGGGGGTCCTCCAGGACAGAAACCCAGTAACCACTGGGGAGCAGGCTCCAAGGGCAAGGCAGGAAGCGGAAGTCGGGGACAGATCAGGTCGGTAACGGGCAGGCAATTGCGGTCGGAGTGCTGGAAGGTCAGGCATGAGAGCAATGACAATCTGGCAGTGAGTGAATGGTGGAGGCTGCATATATGCGCAGGTTGAACTGATGGGGATTGTGAACAGGTGGCAGAGGCAGGTGAGAGCAGTGAACTGATTAGGGGTGTGGCAAGCAGCAATGCAGGAGGAAGCAAAGCTGATTGTGACAGCCATGGCAAAAAAGTGTCAGAATCAAAACTTAAGCTGATACAATAAAATGAAAATGTCTGTTGTGTCTTTTTACTTTCCTGGCCAGGTAGTGAGAATGTACTTAAATATCATTTTCCAAGAAGAACAATTAAATGTTAACTGCTTTGAAAAAGATTAAAGATTGATCAGTCTGAAACAAAGGTTGATTGCATCCATGGTGTGTTAATATTCACAATTTTTGACATCCATATACCTTTATTGAACAGTTTTAGTAAAAATTATTATGCTGTTCTTTTCGTAACCACGACAGTAATTGAACTTTTACAATGAGCAGAGGAAGTACTTTATAGCCCACGCTCCCCCTGGCTTCCCACACTGCTGCAAAGATCAGATGCCTTGCAGGAAGGATATCAAAGGTTTCTGCTGGAATCATTTCAGTATGGAGAAAGGATAGAGATCTGAACCTTATGGTGATTTGAAGTTTAGGGCGGATGGTGGTTAACTGCCTCACTCACATCTCTGAAGCACCAGTTGAACTTGCCGTTGTTGAGACTCATACACATAGAAACTGCAAATTACTGGCAAAATAAAAAAAAAAAATCTAAAATCCCAAAATAATGTTTTTCAGTGTTGTGGGTGTTCCTGTCATGGTCGTAAGGTGTTGACTTCAGAAGTTACTGTACTGTAAATGCATCAAAGTGAAGCGGAAAACAACCCCTTCCCCTGAAAGTCACCATTCCTGAACAAGAATTGCAGTTTTTGTGAACATGTCAAATTACACTTCCTGGTATGTAGAATGTAGACTGAATAAGGCCTGCATTCATCTCATTAGTTGCTGGGACTGTCAAACTAAGAATGGCACCAGCTGCCTACAATAACTCAACATGTATCTGTTGGAGGGGATCCCAAGGTGTTCCCAGGCCAGTCAAGAAATACAATCCCTCCAGCGTGTCCTGGGTCTTCCCAGGGATCTCCTCCAACAGGGACGTGCCCATAACACCTCACCAAAGAGGCATCCAGGAGGCATCCTGACCAGATGCCCGAGCCACGCCAACTTGCTCCTCTTGACGCGGAGGAGCAGCAGCTCTACTTTGAGCTTCTCCTGGATGACCGAGGTTCTCACCCTATCTCGGTCCTGTCTCGGTCGGGCTCTCCCTATCTCGGGAGAGCCCGACCACCCTGTGGAGGAAACTCATTTCAGCTGCTGCATGCGAGATCTCGTTCTATCGTTCATGACCCACAGCTCATGACCATAGGTGAGGATAGGAGCATAGATTGGCTGGTAAATTGAGAGCTTTGCCTTTGTGTTCAGCTCCCTCTTCACCACGACGGATCGGCACAGAGTCGCATTACTGCAGACACCGCATCAAGCCCCCTGTCGATCTCACGCTCCATCCTTCCCTCACTTGTGAACAAGACCCTGAGATATTTAAACTCCTCCACTTAAGGCAGGACCTCGCTTCTGACCCGGAGAAGGCAATCCACCCTATTCCGGCTGAGGACTATGGTCTAAGATTTGGAGGTGCTGATTCTCATCCCAGCCCCTTCACACTCGGCAGCGAATCACTTAAGCGAGAGCTGGAGATTACGGTCAGATGACACCAACAGGACCACGTCATTCGCAAAAAGAGGAGATATAATCCTAAGGCCACCAAGCCGGATCCCCTCAACACCTTAGCTGCACCTAGAAATTCTGTCCATATAAGATATGAACAGAATCGGTGATAAAGGGCAGTGTTGGCAGAGTCTAAAAACTAATCTGATTTATTACCGGCAATGTGGACCAAGCTCTGACACCTGTTGTACAGGGACTGGACAGCTCGGAACCCCATACTCCCGGAGTACCCCCACAGGAACCCCCAGGGGACACGGTCAAAACCCCTTCTCCAAGTCCACAAAGCACATGTAGACTTGTTGGGCCAACTCCCATGCCCCCTCCTGTACCCCAAAGAGGGTATAGAGCTTGTCCACTGCTCCGCAACCAGGACGAAAACTACATTGCTCCTCCTCAATCCGAGATTTGACTACACGATGGACCCTCCTCTCCAGAACCCCTGAATAGACCTTTCCAGGGAGACTGAGGAGTGTGATCCCCCCGTAGGTGGAGTACACCCTCCGGTCCCCCTTCTTGAAAAGGGGAACCACCACCCCAGTCTGTCAGTCCAGAGGTACTGTCCCCGATGTCCACACAATGCTGCATAGATGTGTCAGCCAGAACAGCCCCACAGCATCCAGAGCCATAAGAAACTCCGGGCGGATCTCTTTAAACCCCCAGGGCCTTGCCACCAAGGAGCTTTTTAACTACCTCAGCAACCTCAGCCCCAGAGATAGGACAGTCCACACCCGAGTCCCCCAGCTCTGCTTCCTTATCGGAAGTTGTGTTGGTAGGATTGAGGAGGTCTTCGAAGTATTCCCTCCACCATCCCAAGTTGAGGTCAGCAGCTCCCCATCTCCACTGTACACAGCGTTGATGGAGTACAACCGGATGGTGGACCAGAATCTCCTCGAAGCCCCCCGGAAGTCGTTCTCCATGGCCTCGCCGAACTTCTGCCACGCCCAAGTTTTTGCCTTGGCAACAGCCGAAGCTGCATCCCAATTAGCCTGTCGATACCTATCAGATTCTTAAGTTTGACAGCATCACTCACTGCAGGTGTCCACCAACAAGTTCTGGGATTACCGCCATGACAGGCACCAACGACCTTACGGCCACAGCTCCGGCTGGCTGCCTTAACAATAGAGCACAAAACACAGCCCATTTGGACTTAATGTCCATTGCGCTACTCGGGACATAGTTAAAGCTCTATTGAAGATGGGAGTTGAAACTTGCTCTGACAGGGGACTCTGCCAGATGTTCCCAGCAGGCCTGACCAGCTTGCTCCCCCTCCATCTGAGTTGAATCACCACCAGGTGGTGATCAGTTGACAGCTCTGCTCCCCTCTTCACCCGAGTGTCCAAGGCATGTGGCCACAGCTCCGACGATACGATTACAAAGTCGATCATCGAACTGCAGTTCAGAGAGCCCTGATGCCAGGTGTACATATGAACACTGTTATGCTTGAACACGGTGTTTGTTATGGACAATCCATGACGAGCACTGAACCCAAATGGTGTTTTGTTGTTGGACTACTGGGGGGGACCATGCCTCCCAATCCCCTCCAGGTCTCATGGTCATTGCCCACGTGAACATTAAAGTCCCCCATCAGAACAAGGGAGTCTCCAGAGGGATTACAAATACATACTTTAAAAAAAAATTAAACATAATGTAAGAGGCTTCAACATTTCATAAAGCACATAGAAATGCAGAAATCTTCCAAATGTTGACATGTTAGCTAATGCATTTTATTGAAAACTTAATAATCCAGATCTCATCTTCCTAGATCCAGTACTGAATCCTTTTCTCCATATGTGTTTATTGCCTTCTCGTGCATTTCTGTATCTGTTTAGTGTAAAATGATGTTTTTTCAGACTCAATCAACACAATGATGTTGATTGAGTCTGAGATTAAATATGTATAAGCACTGACTAACCAAGCCTCTTTAAGCTTCCAAGACTCAGATGCTGATCCTCCTCAGCAGCTCCCTGCTGTGCAGCTGGACAAGTAAAGTGTCTGGGTTTTCCTGATGAATTTATTTATTCATGATGAGGAGGATCCTTCTACATGGTTCAATATTCTTTTGGGACCTTTTCTGTTGAGTGAAGTCATGCAGTGTGTTATGGACCTGTCTGGAACAAAGGGTCTGCTGAACAATGCAATAAGTATGTCTCAACAAGCAAAGCAATCACTGGCAAAACAAAAAATTTGTTTGTACTGACAAACAGAGTGCATTCTTGAGTTTGATCACATCACGTTAGATCTGCTTGAACACTTCAGGATTGTCTAGGTTTTCACTGTCAGTGCACAATGTAGTCATTACAGGATCATTAAAATGTCTGTCTGGAGGCACAGAACAAGACGTGGGAGATTTGTTTTTCTGGCCTTTGGAATCTAAACAATGATTGTTGCATCTGCCATGTTCTGTTTTCCTGTCACCAGTTTTTAGGTTTTTCCTGAAACTTGTCACTTAATGGTTCAAGCATTCACAGAAAGAACATATACCACTAAAAGGACTAGAATGAGTGTATCCGTGGTTATTTTTTGATGACTGCATAAGCTGAGGTGTTTACATGACCCATTTTTTATCCTGATCGGATGGTTGATCAGATCAAAAATGTTCCATGTAATTGCAGCTAATGATTAGAATTAATATCTTCCTCATGCTCATTTAATAGAACGAAACAATTTGCTCCAAATTACAGCTGTTGAAATTTTAACCATATCAAGTGATGTGTTTAAATACATCCATTACTGAGGTTTTCTCCCACATTCTTTTCACGTTGGCACATGCACTATACACTTCCTGTTTGTGAGTGGTCAGATTAGCCCGTACACTTGACACAAGTTATTACCTTACACTTTTACCACCTACACGTTCACACCTGACCTCTGTAGTCTGACAACAGACAGCAAGCCCGTGGGTTTTTCCAGTTGGTACCAGGATGTTTACCAAGGACACTTGTGAAATTGTGTAATGGTTCGAATGTGAATGTGCGGTGAGAGGGTTATGTAAGTGCATCTCTCACATCTGATTCATGCATTCTCAGATGTTCATGAGTGTATTTGTGTGTTTTGTTCAGGAAGGGGTGGCACTCTGGAAACTGTAGAGCTGAGACACCTTTCTGTGCCCCCCGGCACAAAAACACATACCACCAACATTCAAAGTCTTGGAGAGATGGTAGCAAGGCCAAGCGAGTGGGTAGAATGCAAGTCTGAAAAGTGCACACCCACAGAGACACATGCACATCAACACCTGCAAAACTGCATGGGCTGTTTCTGTTTCACTAAGAAGGTCAGAACAGATGTGTGCATTGTAACAATGATTCATTTCCCCAATGTGGGGAAACACATTTGCATCAAAGGATATTTATATGAAGGCACTAATTGCCATTCAAAACATAAGCTCATGATGCCCTCATTTTGTCAGGTATTCATTTGCTCTGATGCTTTTTAAACTACAGTTTTTGTCAGTTGCTGGTTAGGGACACGTTGTCAGGGGTTTGCTGAGAATATTGGTTCTGGGGAGCTTCCTGATGGGCAACGTGCCCTCAGCAGTGTTTTCTCTTTCTCTTTTTCTCTCTCTTAATGATTCCATTTGCTCCTGAGATGCAATAGATGCACTAAAGCACCAATAATCACTCAGTTGAAATTTCTGGTGAGTAAGCTGGTGAGAAGAATTAACAGAAGAATTAACAGTTATTTCGATTAAAGGTTCAAATAAAAAAGTTCACCTTGATTTGAAACAGCTGACCTGCAGGTTTCTGGGAGTTTGTTCCACATGTGAGGAGCATAAAAAGTGAATGCTGGCTCTTCGTGCTTAAATCCAAGTCTGGTATAACACAAAGTAGACTTGACCCTGCTGACCTGAGGGATCTGGTTGGTTCAAAACAAACCAGAAGATCCTGAATGTATTTTGGCCCTAAACCATTCAGTGCTTTACAGACTAACAGCAGGATTTTGAAGTCAATTCTTTGACAGATAGAAGGCAGTGTATAGATCTGACTGGAACTATATGATCCACTCTCTTGGTCTTAGTGAGGACTCAAGCAGCAGCGTTCTGGACTAATTGCAGCTTTCCGAAGGACTTTTAGGAAGACTCATGAAGGCAGCAATGCAGTAGCCTATTCTACTAAAAACAAATAAATGCTGAAACATCAATCCTTTCATTCCTAATATGTTTTTAAGGTCGATAAAAGGCTGACCTCACAACTGTGACGGCTGCAATCTAGGTCTGAGTCCACAACTACACCAATATTCCTTGCTTTGTCTTTAGTTTTTAAAGATAACTGCCTGAAACTGATTGATGGAGAAAAAACTGATGATACTGTGATAAAACTTGCGGTATTGTCAGCATTGTAACCTGTTTGGACATTCTTGTCAAGAATTACAGCACTCTTAAAGAAATCACCAGAGTGATCTTCCAAAGAAGAGTCCATCACTACAACCTTGGAAATATTCAGACTTTAGATTATCTCTCGGACGGCCTCTCATATGATGGCATCTCTTCATATTCAACACTAAACCGCTGTGCATGTGTTGGTCTCTTGTTAGTTTTAACTTTCCTGCTGTTTGCGCAGAGAAACACATCAAGTCCCTTTCCAAACACCAAATGACTAAATGTTGAACCAGCAAGAGGCAGTAATGAATTGATGTAATCTGCCAAAAAGTAAAGAAAAAGGAAGACAAGTGAGAAGGTTTGATGATGAGGAACATTTTATGTTAAGCTTGTTTTATTCAGGTAAAGGGTATCAATTCTACCAGTAAGTGTGTAGGTAATTATTTGTTATTTATGGTAATTGTTTAGCTATGCATAAAAAGGAACAGAGAAAGAGTTTATTTTTCAGTTCCATTTATCTAAATGCTGCAGTTGGTTTACTGTAAAGTGTTGCGGTTTAAAAGAGTTATGTATTACTGGATTATGAATATCTAAGGCTGGGCTCAAATTTGGCGTGAGCGCTTTCGATCATGCATGTATGTGTCCGTGTGAGAGCATTCTGTGCTGCTCACAGAGAGGAAATAGCAGGGTTTAATTTCCCAAAATTATACTGAGTAATAGTGATACCTTTCTGCACTTTTTATTGTTAGGAAATGAAATGAAAAATACTTTATTAATCCCCAAAGGGAAATTCAATAAATATGTCAATTGGATTTTTGAATGTTGTCCTATTTTCAACCATGGCACTAAACTGTTAAATTGAGTTGAATGGCTAATTTATAGCTTTAGGTTTGGAAAAAGTTTAATTTTCTGGGAGTGTCAGAACAGCTGTAAAAATGAAAAATCAGTTTTCAGCCCCATGTGTGGGTGGACTCTCCAGTTTTGGGTTCTATCATGGGATCAGATGACCCCAAACTACCATCAACCAGCATTACTCAGTGTACTGGAAAACACAAGATAGACTGTGTAGAGTCACATGAGGAAACCCAAGTCATGTGATCGGAAAGAAACAACTTTTCATTTATTTATTCATTTGGTTGGTCAATATTTAAACTTTGCTTATAGTCAGATAAATGTATTAGTGTATTTGAACCAAGTTTCCTAATAACATCACATATACTTCAACAAAGGTAATTAGGAAAAAAAAAAAAAAAAAAGGAAAAAAAGTGTTTTTTTTAAATCAGGATCTACTTCCAGTGTAATCTGTTTATACTACAGTAAAAGCCTATTTTAGAAAAGGACAGGTATTTTAAAAGAAATATATTTTTTGCTTAATTGAAGCTGCTTTTGTGTTCATTTGGTGTGTCAATGTGAGGTACAGCAACCCAGTAAGTGTGACTTAACAAGCTAGCTCTAATGCAATGAGTCTGTTTTATTATTTTTAGACAGAAGGTGGCAGCAGCATATTAGTAAAGCAGACAAAACTAACAAGGAGGGTAACTGCACTATGTTGTAAAGTAAATAAAAAGCTTTCTAAATCAGTGCTAAAACAAAGGAGGAATGTAAGGGTTTAGATTAATGAGTTTTCTCAGCCTCTATTTCTCAGTTGGTAACTGCTCTACAGCATCCATCACACGTTGTGATTCATATGCTTGGAAAATGCAGGGTGTTTGATAAATTGTAGGACTTAACACACAAAAGATGATTTGTACAAAGTAAGATCAGATAAAAAAAAAAAAAAACTATATGAATAAACTCAAAGGTTTTAGCTTTGTCATTGGTGAACAGCTTTGTTATTGTTATTGTAGACTTGATGGAAAGCAGACAGGAAATTATCTTTGTATGGTAAAATGTCAGAAGATTCTCCACTTCTGCTTTATTAACCACCCGCCTTAAAGATTATAATATTTTCCATGCCATTTTAACCACACAGAGCAAGATTGTTATTGTCTGTACTTTTGCTCCGCCTCACATGACCACACTTTCTTCCAAATTAGATCAGAGCTGTTTTTGGTGAGTGTTGGTGAGTGACCTTAAGTCAAGTAAACTCAGCTGAAACTAAACCATATTTTCAAAGATAAATAAAATCCATTAAAGCAGTTTGTGTGAAGTCAGGCTAGCTGTGTATATTGGCCTTCTTGACACTTTGTGACATTTTCAGTCTATTAAATCTGAGGTGTCAGCGGGAAAAAGGTTAGGAATCATCTTCTCTGACAGCTTTACAGGCACAGTGACATGTCTGAAGTGTGTCTGGACACCTCTGCAGCAGAAAGGTAACGCATGTGTAGAGACACCTTTAGTAATGAATTCAGGCAAAAACAAAATCTCCATACAATGCTGGATCTTCAAAGACAGACTGGAAATATGTGAACTTAACAATGACAATTAAGAAACAATGAACAACTGCCTGCTGATCTAAAAACAGCAGACATCTCTAAAAGTTCTTAATAGAGTCAAGTCTGATTAGTTTTGCTTTTAACATAGAGCTCAGACAGAGGAAATGGAAAGGCTTTAAGAAAAGGAAGTGAGGCCCCTTGGTACGTAGGAGAGGTTCAAGTGAGGGGGTTTAGACTGTTTTTCAAATTCAATCAAAAGACTGCCTGGTACATGATGTACTGTACATTAACACACTTCATCTCACGCACCCTCCCTCTCTCCTCCTCTTTACCGATGAGTGTTGAAATACAAGTTACTCCTGTTTCCACTACTGATTCAGCTTTGGCCCTTGTTGTTGATTACATTTGTCTCCATGACTCATTACAGACATTATGTGTTTCACATTTGATATATAACAAGTTGATCTGCGATTTTAGAACTTTTTGAGGACCTGGCAACCCAGACCATTTCACATTTCTGGAAGTTACAGATGTATCAAATCACGTTGCCATTTTATTCAAACTGATCCCATCCACATGCACAACTTGAAGGTTCATAAATCAGCAGACCAGGATCCATGTGCAGGCATGCAAGAGGGGTGTTTAAAGTTCGAATCAGCCAATCAGCATCTAAATTATAAATTAGATTTGCTATTGTGGCAACATTTACTGTATTTTCACAAATTACCTTTCTATCTGCTTTGAGAGTTGCATGTTTTGAAGAAGAAGCAGGACTTGTGTCATCTGCTGAGCCATGTTTTACCAACCAAGTGGTCCAGGTGCTCAAGTCTTACAGCAAGTGACAACAAAAGCTTTAAAAAATCTAAGAAATAAACTATACTTGAGCTAAAAAATGATTTTTTAAAAAAAACAAAAAAAACCAAACAAAAAACGGTATCTTCTGGACAGCAGATGTGCTGGCTCAACTGCTGGATAAATTCTCACCATCTCTGTCTCAACACTGGTAAGCAATCTTATTGAGACACCTGCTAAGAAATGTAGTGCTACAAGAAAAACTTGCGTCGCTGCATTCATTTCAAACTGACTGCAGTTTGAAAGTTTGGTAGCCTCAACATGGACACCTCAGTTTGCAACTGTTAATCATCCACTGATAGTTGTATTCTCTAATACAAGCAAAGCTGAGTTGTATGACGCTTACTGCGTAAACACACAGAAAACAATTAGTCAAGATTTCATGAAACAGTGGAGCACTGGACAGTTTAAGTTTTTGTGTAAATGTATTTTATAATTGCAAGATACACCATTGGTGAAGGATAAATTGCTTTTTTTTTTCTTAACCTTTATTCTCACTTCCTAAGACCCATTGCTTAAGCTCCTGAATGATTTGGTTAGATTTAGATACTAAAACTACTTGGTTTTGGCAAGATCATGTTTTCAATAAGGAGAATACATTACAGTCTTTCAAAATCATGAGTATTCTTCACATAAGGTTATGAGATGGGAGTGATACCATGCTCATTTGCCAAAGATTAATATTTATGTGGTTTCTAAAAATGTAAAATGACAACACAGCTGTTTTGGCTGGATTAGATGACAAATCATTTTGGTGTAAAATGTAGGCCTAAATAAAACTGAAAACAATGATTTTCAAATATGTTTTAATCCATACTTAACTGAGTACACAACAAAGACTGAAGAACTTGTGTCACTTATTGCAAACACACTTGGTTTTTTTTGTTGTTGTTTTTGTTTTGAAAAATATTAATTCACTTTGAATTTAATGGCTGCAAAATGTTTAAAAAAAAGTTACAACAGGGGCACGTTTCACATTGTGTTGCATCCTTTTAACAGCACTTTAAGTGTTTGGAAATTAAGAACATAAATCATTGATTAATTATTTTTCTCATTCCTACTTTTCCCAATTCTTTTACAAGGTGATGTCAGTTATTAACACTACATTATCCTGCAGTCACACCGGCCTTTATTATAGTTAATTACACCACGTACTGACCTAATATTTTTTCAGATCAGGTAGTCGGCATGTTGCTCCCCAGCCAAGTTACTAGTCCAAGATGTGCGTAACTTTCATCACAATGCACTGAAAAATATCAGAATAAAATATGGAGCGAATAAGTTAGAAGAAATATTTTAAATGTAAAGGAAACTTTAAAGAAGTAAAATATACCAACCATGGTACTTATCTTGTATTGATTGAGTACAATCAAGATGGACATAGAAATGTAACCAATCTAGAAGATAAATCTAAATGAATATCAGGTTTTCTATTTGATTTAGTTTTTATCTCACACTTGAACTTGGGGTGAAGAAAATGCTTGTGCATTATAAATGAGGAAGATGCGTTTAATCCCTTTCTGTCTTTATCAGGAGACGCAGGGGTCTACGGATGTTGACATCCTGAAATGAGCCCAGCTAGCCGGGCAGAGGTCCTCATCAGGTCTGCTTAAACAGCAGCCATTACTTTACTCCTCAACTTCTGATTGTTAAAATTCCAACTGTTGGGCTTCACTGATGTCCCAAGAAGGCAAGACTATTTGTAGGTGGCTCCCGTTTGCTGCGTTAACGTAGCAAGTCCAGTTGCTTACATGTCTTCTCTGTAAAACATGTAAACAACCAAGAGACATGCCCAAATTCAGATTTTTTATATTCTTCTTGGTCTGCATCGCAGTTGTGTCCCGCACAGTGCGAAGCCTGAGATTTTATAGGATAAAATAAGACTGTTTGGAACTCAGTGGAGCTTTAATCCCCCAGAAATTATTTGATTTGATTTTACAAATTATTAAAATCAGATTACTTTTGTTATGGCTGTCTATCAACTGATTGCTGCCAGTGACTCAACTGCTGCGCGACATCATATGCTGGTAATAGATGTCTGATGATAAAGATGAGATTCAAGATAATATACTATTAAACATAATTCCTTCAGTGCATTCAGTGCATAAACAAACTGATCTGAGAGAAACTGGATGAGGTGGTTCTTCTGGGTTGCTCAAGCAAGCTGTACACAAATTGTGTGAATTCTTCATGCCATGATTTTACATAAAAAGTAGATGATGAGGTGTTAGTGTGAGGCCTAGTGTGAGTAATAATAGATTATTTTCTAGGTCAATTCACAGTGCTTGACACATGTCGGTGCTCCAAAGGGGCTGCCTTCTTCAGGAACCAGACATTGCAACATAGCAGGAGCAATCTGTCTCTAATTGAATCATGTGACCTGAAACGTTTAGCTTTACTGAACCCTCTCTGTCTTTATTTCTATATTTTGCTGTTTAGATGCTAAATGCAGCAAGCTGAAGGTAATTGGCTACAGACCAAAGTTCATACAACTCCCTAAGCCATTCATACAAGTTGGGCTGGTTTGCATGCAAAACATGCATTTCCTATAATTCATTTAAATATTTAAAAAGTCACAGAACAATTAGCAACTGGGCTGGTTTAGTTTCATGGTTTAGATGCAATGTTCAGTAGGAAGCAGTAGCTACTACTGCCATGTCCCATAAACTGTCCCAAATGCAAACACGATTCCAAATCATGGATGGTTTAATTTATATATATATATATATATATATATATATATATATATATATATACATATATATATATATATATATATATATATATATATATATATATATATATATATATATATATATATATTACAGAGACAGTGAGTTGTAAGGGAGTTCTTTTGAATAAACAAGAGTGGGGCCAAGACGGTGGTCAAAGGGTCGTGGAGAATGAAATCTAACAAAGACTTTATGTTTGTTTTTACTGTGTTTTGAACAGTACAAAACATTTTCATTTTATTTTTGTACAATGTTTTATTTATAATATTGCATTTTCATACACTGTCATCTTACCAACTGCCCATGTGAATGTCAGTCAGTCATTATCCTAACCGTTTAATTCGATCGAGGGTCGCAGGGAAGCTGGAGCCTATCCCAGCAGTCTGTGGGCGAGAGGCATGGTACACCCTGGACAGCTCACCAGTCCATCGTAGGGCCACACAGAGACAAACAACCACGCACGATCACACTCACTCCGAGGGGCAATTTAGAATAACCAATTAACCTAACATGCATGTCTTTGGACGGTGGGAGGAAGCCGGAGTACCCGGAGAGAACCTACACATACACGGGGAGAACATGCAAACTCTACACAGAAAGGCCACTGACCAAACCTCGCCCCAGCAACCTTCTTGCTGTAGGCCACAGTACTAACCACCATGCCACCGTGCAGCCCCCCATGTGAATGATCATTTCTATATGTTCAGTGTGTTTACATTTAATGAAGATAATGTAAATTTTATAAAACAAAAAGATGTGATGACTAGGTGTGATATTAGTTAGCTAAGAATGCTGAAAAAAAATTAAAAGAACATGGGATTTGGTTCAAAACAAGTTGGGGGGGGGTTACACCCTGGATAAGCTCACCTGTCCATTATATTATATATTAATAAAATATTTATTAGACAAATTGTCATGTGGCCTGTAGGTGTACTTTAAGCAGACATTTACGCTAAATCAAAATGCAGTCCACACATTATTGATTGAATAATGTGTAACATCTGAACAAGCCACATGTTGGTTTAAAAAAATACTTTGTCAAAACATTCAAGTTGCCAGGATAATATGCCCCCGCTATATTCATTTATTCACTTGTTAAACTAGAAACATGTCATTAGGGCCAAACAAGTAAAACATATTGCATACCATCAATTGAAAAAAATAAACTGAACAGCAAATTCTGTACCCAGTCATTACACGTGGACCAAAACATGTGCTTTCAGCAGATGGCTATGAATATGAGACAAACTGAAACAGCAGTGTTAAACTATGACTGTGGTCTGTTACGGCTCTCACTACATATATGACTGTGTGCTTTCAGTGTGACATTTTACGAAATGCAAGCAGAGCTGGAATTTCACCCGATTTTGTCCAAAATCGTCATTCAGTTTTTAGTCACATTTTAATTAGTCCAGTCATACCTCATCAATAGCGCCTAATGAAAAAAAAAATTATAAATATGATAAGTAAATTAAAATTGGCATGTTGGTGTTAACAAAACATATAAATGTTAGATACATGGATATATTTTCTTTTTTTTCTGTCTGTTCTGAAATGTGTTGTAATGTTACTCACTGTTTCGCATTTGTAGGATTTAGCTATAGTGGGACAGAGTTAGCTGAACTTAGTTCATATTCAGAAACTTCATAACTCAAGGTCTTTTCTTGATCTGATGGGATCAGTGGGGGAGGAGCAGGGTGGGTTTTTTTTTTCTCACCCCAGTAACTGATCACAAACCAGAACAGGTTTAAGGTACTGTTACTTGTTTTCAAATTTTTTTAAACTGATTTTGCTCAAACTGTTGGAAATAATCACCTTAAATTAAATGAGTAATTTGGTCTCAAAGCTACAAAATTACTTTTTTTTTTACTCCTGTTGACATCAAAGTTAAGGGTAAAAAAAGTGTCAAATAAAATTGAATCACCTTCTTGATGGCCTCTCCAGACTAATTATAATAAATTATTAGGGGATTCCAGCTGAGTCAGACAACTGTCTGACTTTTGAGATCATAAAACACTTTAACCTGAATGGAAGAAAATAATAAACCTACGGACTTCAACCACTTATGAGTCTGGGTGCACACACACACACACACACACACACACACACACACACACACACACACACACACACACACACAGAGCAAGCCAGCAGAGACACTGACGTAAGGCAAAATTTATTGTACATAGTCACCCAGTCTCATAAAAAACATACACAGGCCTATAAAAATAGACATAAAACTGTTGAGGTAAATAATCTCTTAGAAAAAGACAACCATATATGCAATGTGGATGTTTGGTATTTCAGTAGCTAATGATTTTAAAAATAGGTTTTAGTCTGCCATGTGTTAAAAAGTATTTTCTAATGGTACCTCTTCTTGTCTGGGTACATATTTATTCTCTATAAACACTACTTTTTACAACTTTTTCTTCTAAAATTCTCACTCATTTCTAGAAGAGATTTGCCTCGTCATTCTTCTTGTTTATTTTTGGTTTTTCTCATGCTGACAGGTCATGACTGATGTCATCCCTCGCCAGAAAACAGACCAGTGCTGTTCTGGTTATCACAAAGATGCTACGTGCTTGATTGTTTCCACCCAGATAAGGACAGCAGCAACTTCAGTTCTGATATGCCTCTAGTTTAAACCATGTTCTCCTTAAAACAAATCATCTATTATTATTATCATTAGTAGTAGTAGTAGTAGTTGCAGTATCAGTAGAAGTAGTAGTAGCAGTAGTAATATAATAAATAATGTTAATTAATATTACCTTTTTCTTCTTATTATTTTTCAATTGAAATTTACATTTGAAAGAAATTAAAACAAAATCAAGCTGTGCAAGTAAAACGAGAACTTACATTCAAAAGAAAGTTGATTAAATTTTATATTCTCATTTAAATGTATATGCTCTTATTTTCTATAAAGTTACAGAAGCCATGAGTGACCATGCTCACATCAAACTTTTCTCAAGATATGGAGATTAATTATTCTACTATATCATGTGATACAGCCATTGTTTGCTCAAGATAATATAAAAAAAAAGAATAATAGTCAATAGTTGGCTTCCCTACAAATATAAATTCAAATCAAACAAAGATATTAACATTCACCATCTGCTTTATGGGGCTACACAGTGGCGTAGGGGTTAGCACTGTGGCCTCCTCACTGGTTCAATCTCAGCTGGGGGGGGGGCTCAAACGGTGGCCTTTCTGTGTGGAAATTGCATGTTCTCCCCGTGTATGCGTAGGTTCTCACCGGGTTCCCACCTTCCTTACTGGAATTGAATCCAGCCTACTGACAGCAATTTTTTTTTTACATTTGACATGAATAGAGCATAAAAACCAAAAGTATATCTATAAATATCAGATTTAGCCAAAGAGCACATTTTCTCTGTTGTCCTTGGCCAGATCCCACAAGCACTCCCTGGAATTTGGAAAAACAAAATGAAAAAATTGTGCTAAAAAATGTTTGAACAATGCAGACTGACAGATCATACATGGGGTCTGGTACTCCATATTCTTCGAGCACCCTTCACAGGTGAAAACACACTTCACGAGGAGGCATTTCTGGATTAGGAGGGAATAACAGCATTAGCAAACAGAGACTCACCATCATTAATACCAATTAGTACACTGTGGACACATATGTGGCCCAGTATCCTCAGGTAATGACAACTCTACTGAACTGGCCTCGCTGCTTGACTGCTGGGCATTTGAAACTGGGGGCAGAGAGTGTGGCTCACGTCTCCTCTACTCTGATTGGTGTCAGGGTTTGGACTCTTTGTGTGCTTTAGTTTCAGGTATCCTGTTTTATTTTGTAGTTTTTCCTGTCTAGTTCTCTTGGTTCTTGTTTCGCTTTATTGTCTTCCTGTTGATTTAGTTCACCTGGGTTCATTTAATAGATTTGTGTCACCTGTGTCTTGTTGTGTTCAGTGTATTTATGCCCTGTTTCTGTTCGGTTTTTGCTGGATTATTTTGTTTTTTTAGTCCCCTGAGCTACTGTGGTTAAATAAATCTGTCTTGAACCCGCATCCCAGTTCCCTCGTCTCTGCATTTGGGTCCACATCCCCACCACCCGTCCTGACAATTGGTCAATTTCCAGCCAATAACAGAGCTAATGTCAGAAAACCTCTCTTAAGTGTTGTCGAACACATGAAAATAAACAATGCTGAGATGTGCCAAAGGGTGTTTTCACTGAATTCTTTGGACGCCCAAGCAGACCACATTAGACCAGCTCCTAACAGATCCTAAAACATGTTTGGGCTTGGGAGGTCTACCCAGTGTCCTCCCAAGTTTCCACCTTCTGAAGTAACTCAACTGAACTCCTTTCACCAAAGTGTCCTAAACATGCGACCAGAAGTCTGTTGATATGACTAAAAATTCTATTATCAAACTGTTGATTAGTGTGTCCTGGAGCCAAGTGCACACGTGGACACTCGTGCTCAAATATGGTGTTCCTTATGGACAACCCATGACATGCACAGACGTCCAATAAATAAATACCACTCAGGTTCAGTTATCTGGAGGGTTCTTCCTCCCAATCACGCTCCTGAAGGTGTCACTGTCAACAGCAATGTAAGCAGTGAACTACCCCAGCAGAAAGAAAGAATTTCCAAAGGGAAATTGGTCTTTTAAAATACTCCAAATTTGGTACAATGGCACAAACAACATGCAGAACCCATCCCCCCATCTGAAGGTAGAGGAAGGCCACATTCTTGTCTACATACAGGCATCAAATTGGAGGGCAGTCAGTGTGCTCACCTCAGCTCAACATATCTCATGGTGAATAACTCCAAAATCAAAGAGTGTCCAGTCCTTCTCAAGAAGGTCAATTCCAGAGCCCAAATTCTGCCCCCAGGTGAGCCATACTATATCTAGCTGCTCAACCTCAATCTTGTAGACACATCTCTGGAGCTAGCCCCTGTAGCCGAGGATCAGAGGCCCCCACCTTCTGCCAACTCCCACTGTACCAGAGCCCCATGTCCCCTCCCATGACGCTGGGCTCATTTCATCCTTTTGGGCTGAGCCCATTCAGGCCCCATGAACAAAGGACCAGCCACCAGGCAGACGTATAAACTTCTCCACCACAATAAGGTGAAAGCCCAAATAAGGGGCTACTAAGTTTTGCTTTCCTTTTAATTTACAAACAACAAAATCATGCTTCAACAGGTTTAAATTCACAGATGTCTGAGTAATGTTAAAGTTCCTTTATCTTATTACCTGCTTCAACATTATCGTAGTCTAATAATGTTCAGTTTCCATCTTTCCACTCATGACACTAGGATATACTCACAATTCCACAAGGCAAATAAAAACGTGACCTTTACAAGAAGCTAAAAAAAATATATATTCTGGAGGAAGTTAACCTTTTACCAAGCTTCCATTGCAACAGTTCTGCTATTTGATCAAAAACCTGTTCTTCGTAGAAACAGTACATAAACATACTCTTTGTACCATGCTTTTTTTTTTTTTTTTTTTATGAGTAAAGTTATTAATATACTTTTTAAAAAAAAGCATGAGGAAGCTTGTACGTGACAAAATTTCCATAAACAGTCATGGTTTCTTTAGTGGGCCAAAGTCACTTTGCTATATGGGACTGCTGTGAGGTTTGTGGTTGAACTTTAGGCTTTTCCCTCAGAAGTGCCAGTAGCTCACAGCTGATAATAATAATAATAATAATAATAATAATAATAATAACACTCATTCATTCATTATCCTAACTGCTTAGACCGATGAAGTGTCGCGGGGAAGCTACAGCCTATCTCAGCAGTCGGTGGGCAAAAGGCATGGTACACCCTGGACATTTCGCCACTTCATCGCAGGACCACACAGAGACAAACAACCACACTCCTATGGGCAATGTAGAATAACCAATTAACCTAACATGCATGTCTCTGGACTGTGGGCGGAAGCTGGAGTACCTGGAGAGAACCTACACATATACAGGGTGAACATGCAAACTCCACACAGAAAGGCCGCTGTCCAACCCCAGCTGAGGATTGAAGTAGCAACCTTCTTGCTGTGAGACTGCAGTGCAGTCCAATAATAATAATAATATTGTTATCTAAATGTTGATTTAAATGTGAGTGGTTCCATGTAAAAATTTATTTTAAAAAAAGTACATGTGAGCAAAGATACAATTTTGTCAAAGAAGATACAAATACCACAACTTTTGAAATCATGCCTGAAAAATCACAGACAAAATTATTCAGTCATAGTGGTGGTACATGTTGCACAAATCAAATTTATATACTTAAGAGAAGCATTTAACCAGCCTCTGAAACATGGCAGTGAGGATTTTATGCTCTGCGATTGCAACAACAACACTGAATTGAGTATCATACAATAACATGCTTTGCCATACCATATGATAGTCATGTCATATAAGAACTGTATATGAAGTTGCCTGTGTCAAAGTTCAAATTAAACTGGAAGGTTTGTTTTTTTTTAAATATGTCAACAATATCATGATACAATATAGAACTAAATCACTTCCTAAAAATGTGTAAAATGACTGGTCACATTGTTTCCATCATGGAAAAACAACTGTCCTGACTTAGCTGCATTATACATAACATTAGTAAAACACTGTTATTCTAATCAATTGGAGGTCTTGTGCTAAAATCTTCCCCATCAGCTTTTCCATTTGTCTGTGATCATGTGAGTCTGTTTCCCATAATGTCATCCATCTTTAAAGTGATAAATGACACAAACACAAACTCAAACAATGAAATGGCACTTTAATTTCCTGCTGTGAGTCATCAGTGTGTTGTGAATAAGTAAAGTTAGTGTTCTTCTTTTCTGCTTCTCAAACAGTCTTCTTGACAGATACCTGTGCCTGGGTGTGTCATAAAAAGCCCGCTCTGTCTTAGTTTGTCAGGTCAGGTATGTTGCACTGCCTGCAGGACATGCTATACACTGTACAAAGTGCAAAACAAAAAAAAAATCTGTTTTTCTTTTTGTTTGTTTGTTTAAGACCAAGCTCAACCTGGCTTTGCCATTAAAAAACTGCACAAAAACTCAGGAGCTTTATTTCTTACTAAAAGCAAAGTCGTCTAACATTAGTTAATGCTCTGCAGGGACCAATATATTTAAAAATAAAAAGAAGATTATGCACGATTATTTGCCGGTCTTATGACCAAATTTTAATCACCCTACTGTCTCAGTTTTTATTTGTAAAACAAATGTCACCATTTCTACTGTGACATTGTTTTTTAATTGTAACCTATCTTTATGAATAGTACAAACAGCCTCCCATTTGCCAAAGATGATGTTGTCATTCATTTACATGTTAAGTCACTGAACAGTTATATTTTAACTCAATGTGCATAGATGCAAGATTAAATAAAGAGAATAGCCCTCAAAAAAAGTAAAAGTAAGTTACATTGTAATAAAGTAGCATGTCTCATTCAGATTGTTTGTTTTTGTTTTGTTTTACTTTTAAGAATGAATTTAATCCTTATTAACCTATGTAAGAACTGTGAAGCGGAAGCCTTGTAAATGTAAAAAAGAAAAGATAAAGAAAAAGAAAAATGATGTGCCATTGACAACCACATACACTGTTATTGAAACTGTCGCGAAATTCATATACAGTAATTTGTGCTATGGGTTAATCTATATGAACCCCTGTGATTCATCTTCAAATCAAGTGTTTGTGGTCGTGAGTCACCTTAGATATCTCTTTGATTTCTCTCATCCTCATCATGTGAGTCTGTTTCTCTGTGGTTAGTCTCTGCAGAATATGCGCACATGTTTTCTGTTGCAGCGCAACAAGGGTGGAGGGGGGAATTAACCCTGAAGTGGTGGGAAACAAATGTTTTATCTCACTGGAAACTTCTCTGTAATTTCCTGGCTTCTTGTACAGACTTTAAACTGGAAGAAACACACTGTCAATATGCATCTACGACGGTGCATCTACAGATTGTTATGAATGAAGAAAGATGGAAATATTTTGTCAAAATAAAACCTGTCAAAATAACCTATTGGGGTCATTAAAGGCTGCCAAAATCATCCTACACGTCACAAACAAGTCATCACCCAACACAAACACTCACCAGTCTGCTTTCATGTTTATTTTATTTTTTAACTTTTAGTGCTGTAAACACATTTTGTGGTTACTACTGATTTGATGGATTTGATTTTTAATGAAAGCTTTCTGATTATTTTTTTAAATTATGTAATGAGTTACTACACAATTATAAGCCAAACTCATTTTTAAAAGAGTTGGTGATTTCAGCAAAACATACCAACCAGGTACTAACACTGCTTTTGCAATCTATAACATAACCATGCTAATATACGATGCTAAACAGTTACTTTGTAATGCTAACTCTTAACTCATAGCTACTATGACTCCTGGACCATTGAGATTAAGAACTTATTCCCAATGTTGTTTTGTTTCTTTTTCACTGCAGGTACATTAAGCATTAAAAAGGCAGTACATCTGCACACAGAACACTACCTACAACAATAGGTATGTTTGGTTACTTATTTTTAGCAGCGTCAGGTTGTTGTTTAACATGCTAGCCAAATAAACAACTGTTAGACTTTCGAGATGCATCAAAAGCTCCCCAGTTAAAATGTTATAACAATACCTAAAACTCTGACTAAGTAATCAAATACCACCTATTATTTGCCACAAAATGTTCTTGCTTTGAACAATTGTAAAAACTACAGAGGCCAAGCTAATCAGGGCAGTTAACAATCACAAATAGTTTTCCTATGAGCTTAAAGAAATGTATGATTTCAAGGGTTAATTTACTAAAATGAATTAACACAATTTATTAGAGTTTTTGTCAAATGATATAATTGTTCTGTTTTTCAGTTTTGTGGCTTGGCATTTTCAATGAGCAAACAATTTCCAGCCCTGTCACACTTTAATCTCTTGAGCAGTGTGTCAGCAAGTTATACAAAGTGCACTAATGCCTTCAGGGACCCACTGATGACAGAGTATATTTCTGCCAGCCAAACACTTCTTGGATTTTTACTCTTATGGTATCGCAACAAAAACTTCTTGTCAGCACAGTTCTGTTAGTAATAGATGACTATAAATGCGTCATTCACATGACAGATAAGTGTAACAATAACATTACGGCCATTTTCCTACCCTCTTGGTACAATAGGACACCTCTTTTATTCATTTTACTGTAAACGTCTTTTGAAGACAGAGGCACCAACTACATTTTTAGTGAGTGTAATGAAGGTCAGTTAAAATGAGAAGTAACGGCAGACTGGTCTGTTTGGTTGTACAACTAGCAGCCAAGTGGCTGAATAGCACAAGATTTTTCATCTGGATGAGCTGTTTAAGGAGAATTGGGTGTAAAAAATTATAAGGACAAGATGGTACTGTAGCATGCCAAATAGTTAAATACTAGTTCAATGAATTCCAATGAAAGCTGTTTGAAGAACATATTCTTTGTTAGTTCTTGTTAGAAAACTGGTACAAGTGCATGACATAAAAGGTGGAGTATGTAAGATTTTCAATATTTTCAAAAGAAATTAACTAAAGAAATAACTACAATCATAATTAGATAGTTTTTTTAAACATGTAGGTTCCAGTCTGTCCATATTTGATGTGTTATTAAATTACAAGTTTAATTAATGACAAAGACCCTTCTTAAATGTTTGCCTACCAGTAAAAAAAAAAGTGCTTTTTGTCATTTGTCATTAATTAAACTTGTAATTTAATAACGCATCAAATATGGACAGACTGGAACCTACATGTTCAAAAAACTTTCTAATTATGTTTGTAGTTATTTTATTGGTTAATTTATTTTGAAAATATTGAAAATCTTACATATGCCACCTTTACAGCCTGTCAAGCTGTCCAGTTTACACTGGTAATTAACTATCAGTAGACAAAATCATAAACCAAACTTTTTGCATTGTTTAAATGTTAATGCGTTTTTAATTTGTGCTATTTAAACGTTATATCTGTAAATAGTCTTGAGATTTTTAGGCTGACATGTTGCAGTTGTCAATAGCTGCATTTCCATTAGAGTTTTTTGCAAAATAAAAGCAATATTTGTAAAATTTTGAGAAACCACATTTGCAGTTTGATCGGTGTTTAAATCGCAGTTCTTATAAAATGTGGTCAGCAGTGTGAGATTTTACAAGAAGCCCTTCTCCTTAACTTGAGCATTTAATTCATTGTGAATTCATTGTATTTTGCGCAATTTTAGGTGTAATGGAAACCCAGCTCACCCAGCCCCTAAAGCAGTTGAATAGGTTTTGGCTCTCAGCTAAATCTTACATTTCCAAGTCTGAGAAAAGGGACATTCCTTTATTCTTGTCAAGCACCAGCATGAAGGGTCCCAACAGCTGTCTTCGTGCTGTGCACTCAGATCTGTTCAAGCCTACATAACACACATTCCTCACTGACTCACCAACTTTGTGAGTATGCGCATCCTCGCCTCTTTTAGTCTAGCCCTCTACCCTCACTTGCTCTCATAGTATAGTCATGTGCTTGTATGGTTGCATGTGTTTTCTGGCATGAAAAAAAAAAGCATTATATAAGATCTTCCCAATCACAGACTAGCAGTAAGAACACTCCTACTGTCTATGAAGAGGAAGTAACACCTTATCAAGTGCTAAACTAAATGATAAATAAGGGTATTTTATGTGGTTGATCATGTATTTAAAAGCACCATATAATAACTGGCAACTTGTTTTTCCAACTTACAAGCCAGCATAGAGATAAAAGGATTGTTTTGTCAGTGTACCCGCATACACAAACATACCCTAGTTTCTGCATCATTTCCTGCCACTAACAGAAAACAGGTTTCACCTGTTTATATCATAGCGCCTCACCTTTTCAGACTTGAGCAATGTAAGAACACACCCTGGCATTTGTCTCCAGGCTTTACACATGGAAACATAGACACATGAAAATGTGCTAATAGATTTATGGTTGTCAAAAATGAAGCATGAGCATTTTTAAGATTATCCTGTGCTTTCAGTTTTGTTTAGTTTTGTTTTTGTTTTTTTGTTTTTTTTTTTTGTATGATTTACCTGTGTTCTCACATGATCTGCTTTAATATGATTAGCTTAGCTTTCTGTTTGTCAGTCCCCCCACTGATAAAAAGCAGCAATGGTAAACTGCACCCTAGTCATCCTGTAACTTTCCTCTTGTTCCCTGTTTTGTTTAGATATTTTTTTTTCCCTGATGTATATGTATTGCAACATTTTCAGTAAATTGCAGCATTTGCGCAATCCTTACAGTCATGGCGTTTTGACCCAGTTACGATAGCGAAGAGGGTGTTGGCACTTTCAGTAAGGACAGACCTGGATTTAATACTTGGATTTTTAATAAAAGAAAATTGTTGACTGGTGGTCAGGTGGGGCTGTTAGCAAGACTTTTTCTTTCCTGCTCCCACAGACTGCATGCACATTTGGAGCTTAATGAAGCCAGAGCTGGAAAAGTTTACCTTTTATTAAAAAATTTAAAAAAAAGAAAGTTTGCAGGGACACTGGAAAAACTTGGTAGTCTTGACTTTATGCAGAAGTTGTGAGGATGATAATTATTTTGTGCAAATTAGACTGCAAAGTCACCTAAGCAGCATTTTTAATAAACTTTTAGGCATTTATATATATTTATATACAGTATATTAATCAGTGTAAGCCTAACTTTGATTATTGCTTTAAAGTTTTTGAATCCTAACTCTATAAACTTTATCTGTTGCCAGTGTATTTAGCCTTCCTTGATTCTGCAATCAAGATCACTTTAAAGAGCTTCCAGGAGAAAAGTTTGTGGCAAACATACCTGGTCTGTTCAGCCACTGTGCTAAAGGTTCCCAGCATGTAAGGCCATCTTGTAAAGCCACACAAACAAAGAGCTTCAAATTAAAGTGGGTCAGGTGACTAATAACTTAAAGGTACAATGTGTAACTTTTTTGGCTTTTAATTAGCCAAAATCAAGTATTGCTTTCATAAACATATTTATTTTACTGAAGTGTATTCATAATCACATCCAAATGAAAGTGTTCCCATAGTTTAGCCTTAACTATTTATAAATATATAGGTGGTGGTGGACCTAACAGAAAGCTGCCATGTTTCATCCTCATCTTTGAATAAGGTAGCCGAAAGGGGAGAAACTTGTTAGCCTTATGCGTTTTAGTTGCTAATCCCATGTGTTGTGGTGGAAGGAAGGGGGAGGAAACAAGCAAAGACAAACGTGGATCATTTAACTTCCCATTTTTCATTGAAACAGAAGACCATCCATACTATTTGCCTCATGAGAGGAAGAAAAATATAGCTAAGAAAAGAAAAAGTTCATGTGGGAGATGGACTTCAAAACTGATCTTGAGGTTGCAGTTTTCTCCTGTACCAGTAAGTTCAGTCAATCAAATGGTGAAATTTATTTTGGTGCTATGTTAGAAACAGGGCATATAGTCCTGCAACTATTTAATTCTCCTGTTTGAGTCTGATAATTTACTATAACTAGCAAAGTATAACAGCGGACAGCTACTTTGTTAGTGGAAAAACTGTTGCAGCAATTTGCCGTTGAGTTACTCGTCACAGAAGTCATACCATCAGCCGACCATGCGCCTCTTTGAGCCCCATTTTTATAAAGTATTTCTTCATGTGTGATGATTTATTTCAGCTGATTTGTCAAGGTGGGTGGGGTTGATGACCTCCCTCATGTCTCACGATTTCACACGATGACATTCACTATTAGCTGTAGCTTGGTAGCAAATATATGGAAAGCGTGTGTGTAACATATTGGCACCAACAATACAGAATTACATCTCGCTCTGTAACTCATCCCCTGACGGGACACTCCAAGTTTTTCTATATGTTGACGTTTTCACATTTGTGACTCTTCCCGGTTTTGTAGAGGTAATAAAATGCTGAAACAGCGAGGCGCCAGAGAGCAGAACCCTGCGGTTTGCATTCATTTAGCGCACCGCTAGATGGGAGTAATTCTCACACACAGGGGCTTTACAGGCATTTGCTTGAATTGGAACAACTCCTGCTTCCCCGTCCACCTCCCCTTTTTGATTCATAAAGTAGATCAGGAATGTGACATATAAACACAATCTTGTGTTTTTAGCAACTGTGTGAAAACACACACTCTCTTGCACACTCACACACTACTTTCCCATTATATCTTTACACTTTTATATCATTTCACACACCTTACAAGAGACTCTTTCATATATGAGGAGTCCGTGTCAAACACTTTGTGCAAGAGAAGGTTGCAGTCATGGTTATGTGTGTGTTTATGTCAGTAGTGGTGCAGTGGGAAATACAAAGTGTACTTGAGAGAGAGGAAGACAGCTGAGGAACCAAGCAAAGGACAGAGGAGTTTGTGTATTTTCCTGTGTTCTCTGTTTGGTGGGCCTTGTCTATTTGGCCCTCCTCTATTATGGTATTAAACACATGTAAATATGGGTTTATATCTTGTTGTCTTTTTCTGTTTCTTTAAAAAGATTTGTTAAAGATTAACAGATGGTGGAACATTGTGATGTTGCAGACTATAGTGCCAAATCAAGGCCTGTGCAAGTGCCTGCTTCGTATTGAACATGTGTGCAGCAAGAGTATAGGTTCAGTCAATAAGGGAACCACCCCGAGACAAACCACACCCAGATAATTATCTGGAGCTGTTTTCAAATTAGTTCACTTCTATCACTTTGCTAACTTATTTATGAAACTGTAGCTATACTTCACTTGTAGCATCACAGTATTTTTTTAATGCCATCATACTACTTCATTGTGTAACTAATACTTCAAAAATATCTAAACCAGTTTCATATTAAATAAAAACTTATGCTGTTTTAAAATTCCATGATAATTAAGTGATCACTCTGCAAACTCAACAGTTAGTCTTGATGGAAAAAAAACTATTATATAAATTATTATGTTTCACACCGCAAAATATAAAGAACTTAAAACTTGTTTGCGAGTTATAGATTAGTGGAAATTAGCTTTGGAGACGCAGTTAACATAAAAAATGTGAATAAGATAAAAAAAGAGATTTCAAGTGGTGGCTTATCCCTTCAACCAACTGCAGTGCATGCGATCCTTGACGTAAAGTAGCGTAAATGGACAAATATTCTGTCTCCCACAGTGTTTGCATATTATTACAATTGTATCCAAAACACATCTGGGAAAACTCCCCGCCTGACTTTGCTTCTCTCATTTGTCTGTGGAAGAGTTTGCTGTTTCTGCCAGGAACATACTTTACCTTTTAAAGGAACAACAGAAACAGAAGACGGGAGAATGTGAGGATCTGAATCCGTCAGTGTGATAGAGCTACAGAGGCAGGGCCAGGAAAGTGGATAAAGGTTAGGAACATAAAGATTTTGATCTGCTGAGTCTGGCATGCTGAGAGTCAGCATGTGGTGAGGCGGGACTGAGAGATAAAGGAAGATACTAGATCAACATCAAAGAACATGACAAAGTAATGACGTAGAAGATGGTTGTAAAGCCTTTTAAATATTCACTGCTGTTGCTTTAGCAATATGAAAGCTAGATTGGGTCAAATAGGCTCAAGTCTACTGCAATTTATTATGCAGGTCGCCTCCAGGACAAAAGCTGTATAAGTTATTGCTCACTTGTGAAAGTTTAAGACATTTTGTTGGGGTTCATTTGAGCTTGAAGTAGAATAGACAGTATTCTGTTAGATTACAAAATTATATGCAGGAGAAAAAATAAATCAATTAAATTGCTTTAATCAGAAATTTTATAATCATCTGAAATCCATTGGCATTCTAGGGAGTTTCACAAAACCTTATCATTGCTCTTAACAGCACAGTGAGGCTGAGCTTTGCCTTCATCTTGCAGCACACCTTGTTTGAAAGATTTAAAGGATGATAAATGATACTGAATTGTTCACAAGTGGCCTGAAATACCAGGTTAATCAACACCATGGTTTATTGCTGATAACTTACTATTTAAACTCACTTCACCTGAAACTATTTTAGCAAGAGATCACATTTCAAAACATCTTCATAAAATATATCTAGATTAAATCATAGTGAAGCAATTGTAAAATAAAAAGAAGAGGGAACATATAGCACAAGCACAGCAGTTTTATATACACTACTAGTCAAAAATTTGGATACACCCCATTTAATCCAGTGGGAAAGTGGGTCCAAACTTTTGACTTATACATATATATATATATATATATATATATATATATATATATATATATATATATATATATATGTATATATATATATATATATATATATATATATATATATAAATAAAATGTTTCTTTCTTATATATATATATATATGTATATATATATATATATATATATAAATATATGTATGTATATATATATATATATATATATATATATATATATATATGTATATATATATATATATATATATATATATATATATATATATATATATATATATATATATATATATATATATATATATAAATAATATGTATACATATATAAATAAAATGTTTCTTTCTTTTTCTGTTCTGAAAAATCTCACTGTTGCTGCAGTGACAGATTATTCTATAACTAAGCTGAGCTTCCTAATGGTTAACCCCAAAAAATATTTTAAACCATTCGTTTCTTTTTCCTCCCCCTTCCCCATTTTATGTTTTTCCATCTCCACTCTGTCTTTATGGTCTATTTACGATGCACAGAGGCCATCTACATTATTGGCACAGTTTTGTTATAATCTGCCATAACAAGTCTCCTCCATAATGGGACACCTCTGGATGTGTCTAATTTCAGATTTTATTACCTTTTTTTTTCTTTTCTTTTCTTTTGTTGTAGGAATGTTTTTCATTGACTTTCGGTACAGTCTGTAAACCTTTGGGGCAGTTTCGCCACTAAACCGAGCTCATTTCCTGGCAGTCGCTCCAGCATGCCGTTCAGAACATTTTGTTTCATTTTCCGACCGTGGCTTCCCATCAATCCCTCCCCTCTTATTCTTCTGCCTCTCTTTACCCTGGCTCTGTTTCCGTGTGAGAAGGAAGAAGGCTGGTCTTCTCTGGAAAACAGTGAGAGGAAATGAAGGGAAGGAAAATGTTTCAAGAAAGAATAGTTTCATAGAATTTCTTAAGTTTCAAGTAAGCAGCCAAAATAGGTGGATACATTGAGGAGAAAGAGCAAGTTTAAAAAGGCAAAGAAAAAGAAAACTAACAGCTTTATCTGTTCTCCTTTTTTTTTCATCCTTCTTTTATTGTTACTGGTCTGTTGTATTCTTCGCTTTCTTTTCTCATGACTGAAGGGGGGAGCAAGAATTTAAATGTGGGGGTTTTACACAAACAGACTGCAGGACAAGAGTTTCCTGTAACTGTGAGATCTGGAAATCTGGAATGTTCTCCCAGCTCTGGCAGAAAGAGACCTGCTATTACAGCCTCCTAAATATAAATCCCAGAAACATATGGTGATTTTCTGCAGCTCAACAACACATGTACATGTAGCGTGTACATGTACACAGGATGAAACCTGGAAGGCTGCCACTGCCAGAGTGCAGCAACAAATTTACAGCAGACTCATACACACTCAGGTGACCTTGAAGCAATATGTACACAAACACACACATAAAGGGCCCGGGTCATCAACTTCCTGAGAAAGCACTTCCCCCTGCCAGTGCTGAATGTTTAACCAGGTACTTTTATATCAGAGGAGTGTGTCAGACATCTTTTAATAATTATTACATGTTTCTTAACCTGTTTTTCTTCAACAGAATCACTTTTTAGCTTCACTAGATTAAAGATTGAGTGAATTGTACAAATTTTATTTGCACTGGAAAAATCAGGTATCCTCAGCATTTAGTGAACTGACAAGCCGGTCTAATTGTTTTTATTGATATAGGATATAGTCAGATTTTCCAAAAACTGATCTAGTGACAATATGAAAATGGAAGCAACCTTTGGTAAATAAATTAGCACATTGTTAATGGTACATGGAAAAAGTACATGTTGTTCAGAGCCTGAGGCAGACCTTTTCACACTCTTCCTCGTGACTTGTAGGATGAGAGGTGTTGCCTAATTGTTCTACACACTGTTTTGATTGCAACACAGATTGGGTAATTTCTTCTGAATTTTATGAGTCTCTTACCCCGCTTTTTTGGGAAAACGTGACAAATTGCAGGAAGCTCAACAACCAAATCTGTGCTGCATCCATATTACTGGATTTGCATTGATCTTTAGCTTTCCGTTGGACTTTTGTGTCCATCCAAAGAAGCAGAACCTTTCGATGTGCTTGTCTGTACTTTAAAGAGTTAAATCAGTTCTACAGAAGATGTGGACTTATTTTTCACCTCAAGGTTCACTTTCTGTGTGAAAGGCAGTTTCCGGGTGGCCAATCAGAGATTTTTGTTTAATCTATCAGTCTGCTTGTTGATGAAAAGAAAAAGCTTTACACTTCAAAGTTTGTTCAGGATGTGCATGAGAATTGTGTAACTCGATGGAGAAGACACTTTCAGAATGGAAACACACACACACACCTGTGCACGGATAAATTGGAAATCATTTATGGCAAGCCAACACTTTTTACTCGTTACCCTAAAGCAAAACACAAACGATTGAGGAACGTGAACAATAACTGAGGTAACGTGCCAAACTGCAGTTGTCTCTTCCTTAGAATAATCATTCATGTTTATTGAGAAAACCACTCCTCAATATGGATAGGCAGCATGACAGAGATGCCTTCTTTATTAACCTTTTGCAATACCCTAAGGAATGTTTTTGGTGTCTTTTCGGTTTAATTTACATTTCAACTCACTTTAATACATTTCTTTACACTTTCCTATAGATTTACTGCAGCAATTTAGTGATTACAGTTAATATTCACCTCCCCAGTGTACACTGGCATTCAATTTCACCAGAAAATATAATAAGCAAATCTATCAACATGCTTTGAATGAAGTAATGCTCTATCCAGGGCTCTTAATGGTAATGGGCAGTGGTAATGAGCGTTTTCTCAGTTGTTGTTTTCCTGTCGAGAGGAGCTCTCTATAGATGACAAAAGTAATACCACTAACTAGTAAAATGTGTAACCTCCTACATGTTCATTTTGTAATGCTTACCATTTCAGTCAGTAACTTACTTAGTCATATATCTTAATTATGAGTCAGTTGACATATTTTTTACAGCCCTATCCATTTGCAAGTGGAAGTAAAGCAGAAAATCAAAAGAAGTGTGTAGGGTAGATCTAACTTAGGCCGCTTGTGTAGAAGTCTGCAGCCCCTTGCCAAACTATTCATTCCAGATTTACGTAGTCTTTATGGCTCAATCAACTGTGCTGAACCTGTACATTATCATATAGCAAGACTTGGCAAGTCTACAGTTTAGCAATAGTTGGAGCATAGACGTCTTATAGCAAGAGGTTGTACATCTTCCCATTGGAGATTCACACACTATTTGTTATTTGTACAATCATATGTTAGCTGTTTAGACAGATTCTTCTAGCTTTGAAATTTCATAGATGACAAGAAGACATGAATTATTGCTTACAGTAAGTCATGAGTCACAAATCATTATGTCTCATTTTGTAAAAAATGAGAGTCATTGTGGTTCCTGAAAAAGGAAAACACCATAAGGATTGCCAGAGGACTGGTTTACGTTGCCGTGACATGGTGACACATACTTGGTAGATTGTGACAAGTCATCATCATTAACCTGTTGGATTACTCCTAATCTGGCATTTTATGTGCTGATGTAACAAGTTAGACAATGGTTACAAAATATGGGAAATTCTGACTAAATCACTTCATTGGTGAAAGAGGGAAAACTGTGACCTTTAACATTTTATAATTATGTATTTATTTGTTTTTGGACTGAATTTTTATATTGTATGTTGCAGTTATAATTATTGAATTTGTAATGTAAGATCCAGCCACCTTCATATGTACTTATTGCATTTTACTTGTTTAAATTTCTCCTCCTTCACTTTTCTGTCAAGAGGCTAAGTAAGAAATATACTACGGTAATCTTGCTGAGGATCTTACAAAGACAAATGATACACACTGTGTCAGAATTATTAGGGGCTAAATATTTCAATCAGGCCATGATTCAAAATCTATTTTAAATTTGACTTTACAAATAGCTTGTTTCATAACACAACATTCATGTTTCGTCAAGTCAAGTGACTATTACGGTAAGGAGTGCATTTGCAGTAGATTATGGTGCTGTTTGCTAAGTGTATGATTTCCAAAGTTCACAATTACCATAAATTATTCTCAAAATAAATGTCTGTTTCTGTTATTATGGTATGTAAGAGTTCAGACATCTGGAGAGACAGGTACTTTCCCACTCGCAATGTCAACATGGGCTGCCCTCTTTAACCACTGACTCACTTTCTCTCTTCTCTCCTTGTAATCCCATCTCTCACCCAACCATCCCCCTCCCTTCTTTTTTTTTTTTTTTTTTACTGATCATCCATTAAATCCAAGGACATGAACAGCATGGACTTATCATATTTCTCTGACAGCCATATTAGCTTTACAAACCTGCTCCACAGCTGTTGCTAAGTAACGGTTGAACTCGCGCCCATTTAGGCATGCAATGTTTGGCATGTCACCATAGCAATGTTATGGAGAGCATGGTTAAATATTTGCCAAGGACAAGTTATTACAGAAGCAAGATAAACAAACTGTATTTGTCAGGGTTTTTAGGTAAAACTGGACCTGAGAACTGGAGGAGATCAATTAAACAGAAACACCTTCAAATTATTATGCTACACCATCTGTGCAGATGCATCAATTTTACATATATATATATATATATATATATATATATATATATATATATATATATATATATATATATATATATATATTTAAAAAAAAATAAAAAAAAAAAAATATATATATATATATATATATATATATATATATATATATATGTATGTATATATATATATATATATATATATATATATATATATATATTTTTAAAAAAAAAAAAAAATATATATATATATATATATATATATGTATGTATATGTATATATATATATATATATATATATATATATATATATATATATGTATGTATATGTATGTATATGTATATATATATATATATATATATATATATATATATATATATATATATATATATATATATATATATATACATGTATGTATATATATATATGTATATATATATATATATATATATATATATATATATATACATGTATGTATACATGTATGTATAAAAAAAATAAATAAAAAAATAAATATATATATATATATATATATACATATACATATATACATATGTATATATATATATATATATATATATATATATATATATATATATATATATATATATATATACATGTATGTATATATATATATGTATATATATATATATATATATATATATATATATATATATATATATATATATATATATATATATATATATATATATATATATATATATACATACATATATATATATATATATATATACATACATATATATATATATATATATATATATGTATATGTGTATATATATATATATATATATGTATATGTATATATATATATATATATTTTTTTCATATTCATATATATATATATATATATATATATATATATATATGTATATATATATATATATATATATATATATATATATATATATCTCATATATATATATACATATATATATATGTATATATATATATATATATATATATATATATATATATATATATATATATATATATATATATATATATATGTATATGTATATATATATATATATATATATATATATATATATATATATATATATATATATATATATATATATATATATATCTGCTAAACAAAGTTTTGGTGTTTCTTTCAGTACAATGATAATAAAGCTTCTATTCTCTTCCATTCTATTCTATTTCCCCATAAAGGAAAGTTTAGCAGTTTCAGTGTGTCTCCTTGTATGTTGACTCCACCTTTTGTGGAGTCACAATCTTTTAGGTTTTCCATGTGTCTCATGTGTGTATAACCTTCACAGTTAAACGCTGAGACTTCACCAGCCTTCATTTTTATGGTAATGTGTGCGAACAAAAATGTATCGTGTCCATTTATTCAGTTCAAACAGTTTTGATTTGTCCTTGTGGGACAATTTCTATAGTGATTAATGCAAGAGATATACTCTTCCATCTTAAACTGTGGACATTTACTTAGTTTCATGTTGTGCAATAGGAAGAATCTGTACTTTCATCTAAAAAAAAAAGGGTCTACATTGTAATGTGGGTTATATACTGATACTTAATTGCTAGTTACAGTGTTCATAAGCCTTTTCTTCATATTTACAGTGAGAAACAGTCACTCAGAACAATATACTTGGTCTCGTTTAAGATTTTAAAGAACAGCCAAATGATTTGACATATTCCGTGAAATATTTTGGCTGTTGGTTTTTCCCTCCAATAGAAAATTAACAGTCTTGCAATATTTTACCTCATTTTTTATACTACAGATTTTTCCTACTGTCAGCTCAAACCAGGGCAGAACTTCTGGGATCATGTCCTAACAGGTTACACAACTTCACTGTGTGTGCACTGGCGTGTTTCCTAAGAAAAAAAGCCAGTGGAAAACTTTGCATTAAGCATTCACTCGTTTACTCACCAAGGAAAACCACACACAGAGCAACATGAGAGTCACCATCAGCAGGAATGTTCTTTTATGCTTGTGTTTTTGTTTTTGTGTATGTGCGTGTGTGTGTATGTGTGTGTGTGTGTGTGTGTGCTCCTCCCTGTCAGAGAGTCTCCTCATACAACTGTGCTAAGAAACAGAACAGAAACTCTTGGAGCAAACCACACTGGAACGTGGAAACACGACAACACACTCTCTCACACACATATATAAATGAATGTCACTGCAACCATCTTGCTTCCCATGAATCTTTGCCAGTTTACTTGCCTGCATGGGAGGAAAAGTCTGTGAGGATGGGAATAGTTTTTTCCACACACCCTGTAGACCAGCTCATAAATGCTGTCAGGTTTATATTCAGTTAAGCTATTTATACCCAGCTGTTGATATTAATAGTTGAACATGAGAGGCCTGTTTGACTTTGGTTATACTGTCATCTGTCTATTTGTCTGAACTAAAAGCTTGTAAGTAGTGACAATGGTGCCATATTGAAAAATAAATAAAAAACATAATAATAATAAGGAAAAGATGCCTTTTCAGCATCTTTAACTTCATTGGAACAAATTAAAGATCAACTACTTTATCCATTGGGATGGAAAACACTTTTTATTAAACTTTATATTCCACTTGAACTAGTAAGATGGATAAAATCCCATGCTAAGTCATTATGTGGTGATGCATATGTTCTGACAGTAAATCCTACTGAAACTTGATTCATAGCTCAGAGTTTCTTGAAGTAGAAGTGGGAACTTTATTTGTGCTTAAATATAACAGTCTGTCACTTTCCTTGTCAGCATTTACATTATATTTCATACATCTTGTTAGATTTAGTTCGAAGAAGCAGTATTATGTTATTTATTGGAAAAAAAAACAAGACATATAAGAAACGAGATCATGTTATAAACTGTATGATTTAAACATTTTACTGCTAAAGCGTAAAGCTGTCATCCAAATTTCAAAAAGAAACGGAGCCTTATCACATTATAACACAAAACTTGATTGTAAATATATTAAATATGTCACATTATAACATAAGTTTGACTGTAAAATTGTAAAACCGATTATGTTTTGAGAAGGTGCGCTTGCATGTGGAATGTAAAACAAGTTGGTCTTTAAACGAGGAAACTTTGCATGCAGTAGAAGAAAATAGAACAAAAAAAAATTACCAAATAGGATTAAATTGTAATTTACAGGAGATTTTGAGATGGTGAAGCTTGAACGAAACTATGATTAACAGAATTCCGTCTTGTGTTGGCAACTTATTTCTTCCCAGCAATTTCAGAAGACACCAAGACAATTGCGTAAGCACTGGTGTGTTTTAAACAAAAGTAACACATACACCCAGACACACTATCCCACTGCACGCAGGCAAGAACTGAAACATATACTTTCACGTTATATATTAATAAAGCCCCTTTTATTTAATTTGCCTGTCAGCTCCACACTCTGTAATTTTGTGTCCTAAACCTGCACCTACAAAATTCAAATACTTTATTATTTAATAATAACAGAGGAACATGTCTTCTCCTGTTTTTGACTGCTTACGGTTACTTAAGAATTTGAATCAATAAAAAAAAGAAATCTTTTTTTAAGTAAAAGAAAAAACAGGCTTCAGTCTTTTTGACACTGCTGAGTTTGCGATGAGCTTCTCATTTGAGTCATCAAGACTAGCACAAATTTTAAAATGAATTCTACACTTGCATCACACTGCTGGAGAACGCATGCTCATGGCCAGCAACGATATGACTCATGTGAGGTGGTGACACATGCCGTAACAGAATAATCAGATACTTCCCGGTCAGGTGAAAGAAATTTGTAGAAACAAAACAGAAGCTGTTGGATGCACTTACGCTCACACATGACCCCTTTTACGATAGGTGGTTTACTGGACTTTAACAAGGATGTGCTGTTAAGTTGAATGAATTAATTTGAATTAGCGAAAAAGGCAATCGGAAAATGATGCGGCTTTGACTATTTTATTCACTGTATTATCTTCAAAACAGATGCAAATCCAACACTGTAAACATTCCATACTAGTGTATAAGAGAGCCTCCACACTCCTCTGAACTGCACTAAAAACACAACAATTCCCTCAGAAATCTTTTCAGAAATATCACTATATTTCTGGTTAAGATGATGCCAGTTACATCTGTGAAGTCATTTCAAGATGAGGAGTGACAGCGATATTTTTGTTGAGGGCCGTGATGTAAAAAGTAGAACATGTTCCATAAAAACAACCTTAACAAAACGTGTCAGAGCATGTGACTGGAGGCAACTTCTTATTCAAATGAATAAACTGGATAAATGAGCATCAAGTGTCACAAAGATGATGTTACAGAACATATGCATCAGTAAAGTCACAACATCAGCAGCACAAGACAAACTCTGTCTTTGCTGTTAGTTTTCAGTCATATCTAGTATGTAGATCAAAGGTTTCTCCCTTCAACTGATCAATACCAATAAATGCCGAGTCCCTGCAAGTCCCTGTTAGAGCTTTTGTAAATGTGACTCAAACCAGGGGCTATAAGGGGAAATATACGTATTCTGGTAAACAAGAATCTACAGTAATACGTCTTCTCCACCCTGTGGGTAAAAACACTGAAACTATACATTGTGTGAATCAGGACTATCAGTTATACATTTATAACATTTCCTGTAAAGGTAGTATTAGTCATTGGAAGGTACATGGTCATATTCTGTAAACATATGATGATGCACTTCGGTATATGTTTTGACATGTATTCTGCGATTGGCTTGAATTTTTTCTTTTTTTGTATTTTTTTTAAATGTGAACAAATGCCTCCTTTTGCCTCTTTTAACCTGTGTGTAAGATTTTAAAGTCTTTTGAAGAGTTTAAAAAACTGCAGGAAGCCTTAAATCATATGTGCACATGTGCCAAATAAGAAGATAAACAACTGGAGACACTTCCAGGCTTCGATCTGGAGAGCTATGTAAATAAGCAACTTAGCATTCACATGTCTATGAAACTGAAACATTTCACACAGCTGGCTAAAAATACACAGTTTTCTTTCTTCTTCCTCTCTCTTTTTTTTCTTTGGAGGCGTTGTTTAAAACTCCACCCTCTGTGACCTCACAGAAACGGCATGCAAGGGGACGGACCTTAGAAGGATATGAATAAATAGGAACCCTGGTGTTCCTCACAGAGTTAACAGACGTCTGGACACAGCTATCCAACACAGTGAACTGTGGATCAGAGCTGAATTTTCCTCTTGTGGTCAAAGAGATCCAGGATGTCCGAAATGCTTGACAACATCTTCACAGAGGTGAGTCAGAATATTTAGGTTTATTTATTCCTGTTTTTAATTCTTTTAAGCTTCATGAAAAGAAAGAAAGTTTAGCTCTGTTGCTCATTCTACTGACCGGAGTATTAGAGGGTTTCTTCATTTTACATTCGGACATGAAAAACAGCTGTTTCTCTCTTTAAATGCAATATTCTGTTTTCAGATGATTAATGCAGAGTAAAAGAGTTAATAATCCACATTGTTCAAATATAGTGAAGTGGAAACCTTAACCTTTGCTGCTAAAAGAATCCAGCTTTGATAAATAGCTGCTGTAGAAGTTAGTTAATTATCTACAAGCAACATATCTATCAATTATTTCTCAACCGGTCTTGATAAGTTTAATGATTATTTTATCCTTCTTTTACAGAACTTTCTGAACCTGGCCATTAATGATACTTTGCTCACTCGTGCTCAACTCAAAGCCCCAGGACAGAATCGGTTGAACCGATCAGCTTCCTCCTTTTCTCCCTCCTGCCACTCTGTGTCTTCAAGCCTCAGCTTGAGCACTGAGCATGTTAATAGTGATGACAGCAGTAGCGCTCTCTGGTCATCAAACATTTGGAGCCAAGTCCCTGTCTCCAACCAAAAACAGCTCCCTTTCCGGCCTGACCGCTCCATGAGCCTGACAGAGTCCAGCAGCAGCCTGCTCGCATCTTTTGGACAAATGAAGAACTTGGAACCGTTTCCCTCGGGTCCTGCCACTACTGTGGCTCCCCCGCCAGGGTTCCCTCCCTCATCTAATTTCCCAGTTCAAGCTCCGCCAGCTTTGTCCTCTAACCGTTACAAGACTGAGCTGTGCCGTGGCTTCCAGGAGACTGGCAGTTGCAAGTATGGCAATAAGTGTCAGTTTGCCCATGGCGAGGCAGAACTGCGAGGAATGTACCGTCACCCAAAGTACAAGACAGAGCCCTGCAGAACCTTCTACAACTTTGGTTACTGTCCTTATGGCCCACGCTGCCACTTCATCCATGAAGAGAAAATCAGTGGCGGCCCACTGCCATCTGCCAAATTCCACAGGCACCCAGTACCCACAGCAACCAGTGCTCACAACCCACGCCACCAGCTTCGGCAGAGTCTCAGCTTTGCTGGGTTCATGGGCTCTTCACGCAGCTCATCTCCTCCATCATTCACTTCAGCCTTAAATGATCTCAACCTGGGTTTTAGCCGTGCTGCTTCTGTTTCCCCACCTCCTGTTGATCCCCTCTCCCCAGTGTTTGCCGACTCCCTGTCACGCGAAGCAACAGCATTCCAGTTTGGCAACCATCAAACCCGTGCCAGCACCGGGGACATCCATAGCATTCCTCTCATCTTGGAACCAAAGGCATCATGCTGTGTCTGTGGCCATGGAAATAACTTCAACAGCAACAACAGCAAAGTCATCACCAGCATGGAGGACGGGCCACAGCAGGACACCACTATGCTGTTTCCTGGCGTTGGGATCCAAGGCGGGTTTGTGAAGCCTGCTGGGCTGCAACGTTTCTCCTCTGAAGACTCCCTGGAGGACAGCTACAGCAGCAGCAGCTCCAGTGGAAGTGAGTCTCCAACCTTTGATGCATCTGCCACCAAGAGACTCACTGTGTTTGAACGTTTGTCCCTGTCCGACTAAATGGATCCAAAGGGAAAGAAGAGAAGCAACACTTAAGACGCTTCTCTGTTTCTGGACATTCTTCAGAACAAGTTGACACAATAACACTTCAAATCAATGTAAAAATTTAACTTATCTTTCAAGAACTACTTACACTGATATGATTTTAGTAGTCAAACGTTATAAGACTTTATTTTTTTATACTTACAAATATTGTGTAGCCTACAGACCTTTGTATGCGGTCTTCCATAAGAATTACCTCTTCTGCAGGTCTTGACATGACCAGAATCTAGTCTGGTTTATCGTTATCACAAATCTTTAATGATCCAAATGGCTTATCTTTAGTAATACCTATGTATGACTATGCCTTAGAGCTTTCCCCTGCCTCATGGGCTATTTACTCTCTGTGCCACAAACAGTATGTCTGATTCAGTAGCCTTAATCAGTAAGACCTGACATGTGTCTATGATATGCACTTTACAGCTTATTTAAATGGGAGAAAATCCCAGTAGCATTCAACCAAAGCTTCATCTTTCACTTGGCTATGTGTATGTATGTAAGTATGTATATGATTTTGTGTGTGTGTGTGTGTGTGTGTGTGTGGGTGTGTATCAGCATGTGAGCGTATCTGTGACCCAGGGTGCAAGCAAATATCGCAGAACGCTGAAATATTCAAGTGTGCTTAACAATATGAATATCTGTATCCTGGCACAGTCGAGATTTAAGATTTTGTGAAACGTTCTGTTATATTTGCCGTAAATTGGACTTTTTTTTTGTTTGTTTGGTTTTGTTATTTGTGTGTTTTTTCTTTGCCCCATTTATTGGACAGCCTGGTTCAGGGAACACCACAGTATTCCATTTGGTTATCGGTTGACTTGTGTTGTTTAACTTAAACTAATATATTTATTATATTTATTTGTGTTTAAATGAGAAAAAATGTATTTTGTACTTTATTTATGAAAAAAAATCAGACTTTATGAAATACAAATGTGAGAAAAAAAAACTGTAAAAAAAAAATAATAGAATCCTATATTTTTAATTGCCTGAAAGGGACAAAAATAAATTACTGAATAAAAACTTCATTGTATCCCTTTGTGTACTTGTGTTATCAACTGAAACTTTGACCCTTCTCTTGCACATAAATTGAAATGTTAAGGGATATAATCTCGTTTAAATCTTTGCACATGCTTCAACCATACTATCTTTTAAATGTAGACACACATATTTTGACCAGGAAAAGCCTAGGTGTACGTGATCATGATCGGTGACACAGTCAGCCAGGAAGGAAAAGCATTGACCTAGAAGAAGGCAGCCATCACATGGTTAATCCTAGATGAAAAGTTAAATGTCTACTCAGAAGAGGGTTTGTTAGAGGATATCATGATGAAATCAGTGACTGGTTCCAAGCAGAGATTGAAATAAGTTAAATATCTTCACTAAATTGTTTGAATGGGCCTAATCTTGGCAACAATGAGGAGCTTTTTCTGACGACATCCCAAAACTGGATTTATCATTTTATTCCCATTTTCAATTTTATTTTGATATCAACTTTTTACAGCTGGTTGTTTTGTAGCAGAACTAATATTGCCACCACCCGCTATGGAATTTTTTATGTTCACAAAGCTGCTGCTGTCAAAACAGTCTTTACTTAAGTCACTTGATACTAAAAACAATACACACAACACACATATGCACATACACACGCCCACAGGTGCACACACCTGAAGTTCAAACCTGGACTAAAGGAATAAAGAAATTGTTCATTAGATACTTGACGAGATTCTAGAAAGGAAGAAACTCAAACAATTGGTTTCTTAATGGGTAAATCTAGAAAAATATTCAAAACACTGAAGAGCTTGAGTTTTGAAAAGAAGGAATTTTATTTCAGTGGCCTTTTTCAATCATTTCAGCAACTAAGACTGGCCTCTTTGTCATGAAAGAACATGGTAACGAGCAAAACTTGTATTCTCCTGCACCCTCCCCTCCCACTCGTTCTGTCACAACCTGCAGATTAAGCATTACGGTTGAGAAATCTTTCAACCCCAAACTATCGTCAACCATTACAAGAATGACGAAGTACATTATGTAACTTAGTTTACTAACCAGGTCACGTCTTTCCTCGGAAAGATTAAAATCTGACTGGGAAATGTTCTCATACATTAAAAAAATGGTCAGTGTCTCTGATAGGACAAACAACTTGTGTGAAGAAAGATCCTTTTGAGCTTGAAAACTGCAGAACTAACTTTGTTTGATAAAGGCTCGAACACTTTTTGGGATTAGTGATCGCTTTAAAAGGATCATAGCAGTAGACAAAAAAAGTGCAGTATAATGAATTAGTTAGCTATAGCGCATTTCTCGCCATATAACTACTTGATCCACTGAAAATATGTTTATGTCTTGAAGAATTTTGGCCACTGACAGTCACCATAAAATCGCAATTGGAAATTTGAAACATAAAATTAGATATTTTTTGTTGATCTTCACAAGTAGATGCCATTAATTACACCACACATTAACTACACTGCACCTTAAACCTTTACTTTAGGTCACACCCCATGAAATTTCTTATTTATTTAGCAATTTCCTGCAGTTTTATGGAAAAGTAGCTTCAAGGTAAAGTGACTGATTATTATCTTCTTCCACTGATAACGCTAACTTCTACTTCAACATTGTTTTCCTGCCCTCTACTGTTCAAAAGGTTATGCGCTTACTTAGATTTTTTTCTTTTTTTTTTTAAATGGAGCACCATTTTGTTGAGTCACTCATGACTCATGAGCAATTACAAGGGAGATGGTTGAGACACACAAGAAGAAATGAGCCTTACTGCAAAAACACTGACTGTATAATGTTAGCTAAAAGCTTATATTTTTAAATGAACCAAACAACAAGACCACAATTGATAGCGCTGAAGCACTCGATGAATGATTAACAGACACTACAAGTGTCTTCATTTAAAACCTGGTTAGAACTCTTGGAAGGAAACCCACGAGCAAAAAATGGCAAAGAAGCACTCCATGACCTGAGGGCAGCTGAGAATGTTGAAAGTTTTAGGAGAAAGGTTATATATATATTTATATATATATATATATATATATATATATATATATATATATATATATATATATACATATATATATATATATATATATATATATATATATATATATATATATATATATATATATATATATATATATATATATACTACTCACAAAAAGTTAGTATTTGGCTTTCGAGTGAAATTTATGGAAAATGCAATATGTTCATGCTACAGTGATATAATATCATAAAAGTAAGACATTTAAGTAGAAGGATGCACTACTGATTTCCTCATCTCAAAAAATTCATTCAACACAAAAGGTAACAACAATGGTAGTTACACCACAACAAAAAATTTGAACGTCTCAATATCTCGTCATGTGCCCTTGAGCATCAATTACAGCTTGACAACGACGTCTCATGCTGTTCACATGGCAACTTATTGCCTGCTGAGGCATGGCATCCCACTCTTCTTGAAGGGCAGCCCTCAGGTCATTGAGGTTCTGAGGTGCAGGGTTTCGAGCCTCTACACGACGGCTCAGCTGATCCCACAGGTTTTCAATGGGATTCAGGTCTGGAGAGAGTGCAGGCCATTCCATTTGAGGTACACCAGTCTCCAACAGCCGTTCCCTGATGATGCGGCCTCGATGAGCAGGAGCATTGTCGTCCATGAAGATGAAATTAGGCCTGTGCTGTTCATGTAGGGGCACAATCACTGGATTAATGATGTTATTCAGGTAGTATGGGCTTGTCACTGTACCATTCACAAAGTGTAGGGCAGTTCTGTACCAAGTGGACACCCCTGCCCACACTGTAACACCGCCACCACCAAAAGCTCGCCTGGTGACAACAGTGGCTGATGCATAGCGCTCTCCCTGACGTCTCCAACATCGTTGCCGGCCATCATTTCTGCTCAGTGTGAATCGACTTTCATCAGAGAAAAGCACTGAGGCCCATACATATATATATATATATATATATATATATATATATATATATATATATATATATATATATATATATATATATATATATATATATATATATAGTATACTTTAGATAGATAGATAGATAGATAGATAGATAGATAGATAGATTTATTGAAATCAACATCTGCAGAGTAAAATAAATGAAAGACACTTTCAAAAACCAATACTTTTATTCCCTGTGTCACAATGGCTCGATTTAATAAAATATAAAAAATGTTTGATCCATTTATGTTTTTAAAAAGGGAGGTAGGTTAGGTAAGGGGGCAGGGTCACAACACAAACAAAAGTCACAAAAAGAATACTGATCCATTGTTGTGTTTGTAGAGGGGATTCCTGTGGCTTATATGCACTACTTACAAGCAGACATGATATAGTCTGTATCATTAATGAATGTGAAAGTATTCAAAAGGTGCAAAAGGTTGACACAAAAGGTTTTATGCTCAATTCTGATTTTTGAATAATGTTTTTATCCTCAAACTGTAGGATCAGCTTGTAAAATTATATCTCAGTCCATTTTTTTTTTTTTTTATTTAACCAGGAAAATCTCTTTGAGATTATGAATCTTATTTTGAAGGGAGTCCTAAATATAGGCAAAAAAAGAGAACAAATTAAAGTAACTTTATTACTAAACACACCTTTGACATTAATATATTGAGCCATAAAGCCCATGTCATATGACTTCATAAAATAAACGCATCACTGAAAACCAAAACTTAGCCAGTTAAAAACGCTTGTTAGGAGACATTTGGATAGCCGACCGGCAAGATGGTACTTGCATCCAACATACTGTAAAATATAAACCAACACCATGTTTATTTCTATATTTTTTCACCCATGAGAGTTTATTACATATACACTGCCATACAAAGCTTTTATTGATCCTTAAAAGTTTTTGGAGTAGCACAGTTTGGGTGTATGGACGTCAGAGACCTAATTTCCTTCACTAGTTGCACGTGTGAAGGTGTGAGTGAAAGTTTGCCTGATAAGGCTTTAATTGCGTTTTTTTTATCTAATTACATCCTTATTTTTAAACACTTTCCATCCGGTGGCACTCTGTGGTGCCGCCCACAAGCCCAGTCACAATAACTTGCATTCAGTGGCAGAGTTCCTGTGTATTTCTGGTGAATAACTATCCAAGCTATTTTAGTAAAATGCTTTTAAGGACCAGTTCAATAACCAAATCTCTCATGAGATAACCAAGAATCTGGAAAACTAAACCAGAAGGCAAGGCAGCTTTATTTGTTTTGCACATTTCAAGTAGGCTACCGGTACATAACAATCATGCATCACATGAAAGATTAAAAGCATTAATCCCAGAAGGCTGGAACTGGTAAGATTTATCCTTTATATTTAAGTATGAAAATAAGTATCTTAATAAAGCTTAATAAGCATGCATGTTGTAGCCACTCAGATCATCTATCCTATGCACCATAACAGAAAAGTTCTCCTCATACTGGCTTCTGGGTTATTTTGCAATACAGGGAGAGGAGGGAGAGCAGGAAGGTTCCAGAAGAAACAAAGGAAAACAGCAATAAGTGAGAATTGGAAGGGAAGGAAGGGGGAAATATTTGCCTTGTGACATCACAGTAACGGAGGGGAAGTGCTCTCCTTTTATAGCAATGTTCTCTCTCTGGCACATTCCTCAGCTATACACTTTACTCCACCCCTCCCCCTGTCCTCGTTTCCTTCAACTTCACTTGTGTGACGCAAACACAACTGGGAATGTGGGAGGAGATAGACAAGGAGGAGGAAGAAAGGGGGTAGGAGCTGGTGAAGTCTGTGAAGCAGAAGGCAGAAAAATTCCCTAAACTTCTCCCTTCTGGCCGTCTTCACCACTTCTCTTTTCTTCAAACTCCCTGAACCTTTACTTTCACTGATGGGTCTCATTTTGGCAGGTACTTGAGGTAAATTTCTGACAACAGGCTGGATTCAGCATTTTTCATGAAGCTTCAAAACTCACTTATCAGACAGGCCTCAAGGGAGTTTGTCATTATTTCTTATTCAAGTGTCGTTTCAGTTGAAATGATACTTTAAACGACACTTAGCAAAGCTGATTGAGTTCAGCCTCTTATGTGACATAAATTTTATGTTTACAAAGCAACGCAATTGAAGATTAAGAAATCATGACAATTTGAAACGCATATGATTTATGTGGCAACCAAAATTGCTATTACATGTTATAACTCAGAACCTTCCCATTTTAGAGAACGAGAAGTGAATCTAGTCGGGTACATAGGAAATGTGCAGAAAAGCAGAAATGGCACCAGTGTGCAGCAGACATGGAAATCGAGATTTATACCATGGATAGTATAGCCTTATTTGATGTATTTGTGCTCTACAAGCTTTGACTAAAAAGTCATGGAAAGTAAAACAAGAGATCATGAATGCAAATCAAGTCAAGTCACACTGTTCTGAGGGTAACTCAATAATCCTCCTGTTCTATGAACAGTGTCTCTCATAACATCCAAGAACATGAGCAATATTGTAAAAATCTGTCAAACAACAGTTTGATTTTAGCTTCTGTTGTGTAAATTAAAATGTAAGTTAAACCTTGTTAAACTGTACATGAGTTTAATCATAATTACCATCTTTGCTAAAATGGCTATGAATTTAAGTTTATTTTTGATTACGGCATCTTTTTATAAGTTTTTCCTTCACCAATCTGTAATTTATTTGTATGAATATGTTTTTTAATAGAGTTCTTTCTGTAATGAGCTTGTTTGTTTGGATTATTTTTCTCCAAAGGCAAGGTATTAAATGCCAGTTTGAGTCATTATAAGGTACTTATTACAACATACCTGAAGAAAAGAACTGTCACATTTAGATGTTTGTTTGGTGTCTTTCAGAATCAAGTGGCAGAACCCAGTGCAGAATATACAGCCTGTATAGTCAGGTCTATTGCTTCAGAGTATTGGGCAGAAGAAGAAAGTCCCTTTAGTTGGTTTCACATCTGTTTGTCTTATTAACACAGATCTTTCACAACATGCTGGCCATACATGTTCAAGGCACACTTCCTGTTCATGCTCACACTCGGTACATGCTTCTCCTTTTAGACTTCACACTTCCTGTTTTTATGTTCTTTCCTTTTTATAGCATGCAAATAAATTAATACAGTGTTGGAGGGTTTATTAACAACAGATGCATGACTCACACAGGAGAATAAAAACAACTTCTTGTGTTAAAGGTTAGATAACACTGTGTTTTTAATATCAGCAGAATATACGCATGTTTAGATACACAGTACTACATAACGTTTCATATTTTTAAATGATTATAAGGTATGCATTTTAAATTGTAGAGCTACTTTATAAAGTGCGGACAAACAGTTTATATTTTGTGAACAATGATTGTGGAAGAGCAACTTTTGAGTTTCTCTCTTTGAATTATACCTGTTTTTCTCAATTCAGGTCCTCAAAACTTCTGAGTCATATTATTTAACTTCCTTATAAAGTTCTTTGCAGCCAGTAAACAAGCCTTTATTCAATTTAATAGGAATCTTACTTTATTGTATTGAACTAGGCTTACCTATAAACAAGCTGGGGAAGGGGTTCTAAGGACCTGGACTGAGAAACTCTGAATTAAACACAGGTTACAAGCATAAAATGTACATATAAAAGTAACATATTACATTGTTTATTTAAAAGGCAAGAAAAATAATGTTTAAAAAGTTAGAAAAAAATTACCAAATAAATGTGAATAAACAATAATAATTATAGTGAATGTGTTGCACTGTTGAGATAACTGCCAAAGTTAGCATGCTAACAAGCTAACAACTACAACTGCGCATGCTACAACCTCCTGGTAGAGTTGGCCTCAGTCCAACATTAGAAGGTCACTCTGCGAGTTGCTATAGATAAGCAACCACTGATAAGTCAGCCAGTAAGCTTTGGTTTGTTTTTAGTCTCAGCTTGGTCAACTGTGCTCTTGCCACATGTGATGTAGCAAGCACTTGTTTAAAACTGGCTGTTTGTGTAGCATTGTAGGAGAAAGCTAATAACCACATTTAGTTCTTGAAGCATCTGGTCTTGTACAGTGACACACTTTTTTCCATGTTAAACACAAATACACATCATGGTAAAAGTGGTGTTGGTCTCAGTGGGTTGTGACCGAATCAACAGCTACATTTCCACTGCAGCTTTCTTCAGATAGTACCTTGAAAATAGAGCCTTTTTAAGACCCTGAGAAAACATGGTCTCACCAATTAATTGCTTTTTACAGTGCTAAATTAAAAACTTACTTTTTAATCAAATTTTTTTTAAATTTTAATTTTCCAGTTATAAAAACTGAAGTAGCATTGCCATCTAATTTTTATACCTGAACACCAATTTGAGTTGACGTTTATAATCAACATTTTCAAGTTAAACTTTACATGAATAGGCTTCACTCAATTGTTTTCTCACCTAATTGAGTTTTACCCAGGCATTGAGATTCACTTTTATCAGATCAAAGAAGTTCCCGCACACAGCAGGAGGCTTTTTTCATTGATAACTTGCTCGTGACTACTTATTTTCCCCTTCAAATATCACAATGATGACAATGACAGGACTGTGGCTAATGTAGAAACGCCAGCAGAGGACACAAAAAGAAGTCCATCAAGAGCACTATTAAAAAGCAAAAAATGAAATGTTGTTATAATTTTATTTGCATTAAAACTGGGCAACCATCACCTCTAAATTCTTTATAATTTGCTTGAAAACAGTCAGGATGTGTATAGCTTTTGCAGTGCTCAGTACTTCTCCAGACTTTCATGAAGTTTTTTTTTTTAAGTTTTTCTGTTGACACAGGAGCCTTGTACAGTTCTTGTACCTGACCATTTTCAAACAAATATGATTTGTTTTAGCCACTTAAAACCGGCAATTAATCAGTCAAACATGAAAAAAAGCGCAAAACTCACAGATTAAACCAGTGTTGCATCTACACATGATAGAACACTTCAAGAAGCATGTATAGCCATTCCTGAAAACTACTTAGAGAAAGTACAGTGATTTTGTTGTGAAATTGTTATTGGAAAAAACAGCCCTCATTTATACCAGCAATACTTATGTACACAAACAGTACAGATAATAAGGGCCTCTTTAAAAAGTGGATTTATGCCTGTTTATTTTCACCTGTGAAAACCAATGTCTAGACACATTGCAACACTAGAAATTATCCCTGTTAGACCTATTCTCAAAACTTGACAAAAAAAATTATAGGCTATAGCTGGTTTGTGTTGTTCCCAAAATTTCTCTGATTATATTTTAACAGAACTTCGTAAATCTTGGTCTGCAGAGACACTTTCATTGGCATCACCATGTAAATAATCTTTCTTCTGTTGTCTTTAATGTTCACATTCCTTTGTTTTGAGCCAAGTTACATTCACAAGGACTCAGTAAAATACAGAGTAGATTTTGTCAAGCTGTCAAAACCTTTTTATGTTCTGCCTAACTCATTTGAACATGTGCCTTCTCATGTGTAGCTCCTCTGAGTAATGTCTAGAAAAAAAATCTGACTTGCTTTACCTGTCAAGAAAAAGTTTGACTTCACTTAATTTCACATTTCTATTAGGCTGTTAAAAATAAATATCTTTGCAGCACACAATACTGTATTTCAAATTTTCATCTGCCAGTTTTAGTGTCACAGCATTGTAGTTAAGACCTTATCTTCCAAGCTACAGCACTACGGGGGAGCGTTTATTGGCTCAGCTGCTTCTTGTCGGTGGTCATGTTATTTTAGGTCCAATATTTCTTTTTTTTTGCCAAAATCAGCAGAGGGCTTTTGGCTGCAGAGCCAATTCATGACACAGCATAGACATTGAGGCCTGGAGCACAATAGACCTCTTTGTGAGCAAGAGCTCAAACACATACGCTCAGATACACAGTGCTATGTTTAAACAGGTGGGCAGAAAATGGTTTGGAGGTTGTGTGTATGAATGTGTGTTGTGAGTTTGGTTATTAAAAGGAAAGGAATGGATACGGCACATGTGTGTTTAGCCTTGGCTGACCTCCCAGGAATACATACCACGGTGACACTAGCAGTGCTGACACCAGCAAAATTCCTTCTTATGAAAATAAGCATCATGGAAACAGAGAAGAGAGCAGTAGAAAGGGGAAGGGAAGAAAAAGGCAGGAAGAGAGTAAAGCAATACACACATTTATACAAATTTATAAGCTGAATTTGATGCTATGGATGGCTATACATTTACGCTACATGAACATAAAATTTTGATTGGAGTATACTATCAGCAAACAGGATGATCACGCTCTTCCCCATGTACTGTATATGACCACAGATTTGCTGATAAAAAGATGTAGTCAAAAAGCTATAAGATAAAACCTAGCTTAATGGCCCACACACTCTACACTTCCACATTCCTCTTTGCTATTTTAGCCCCTTAATGATACTGCGTTGTCTTGCTAAGAAACTTTCAGAGTTATAACAATGCCTTTTTGTTGCAAAACTTATGGCCTCCTCACTACTTTATCGCCTACACTGGGATTTTCAAAATTATTTCTTCATGAAAAAGAAATGGTCAAAGAAGCAGAGAAAATAGGAAATAAGTTCATTTTAAACTCAAGATGCTGACACAGGAGCAAACCACACATGGTCTGAACTGTTGCATCGCAAATAGGGAAGTTTGAAACTATTGCCTGCATGTGCACGCAAAAATGGGCTGAGCTTATGGGAAGTGACTTGCTGACTGAGGTGAATTACAGGTACTGATGGCTGTAAAAGGAGGAAACAGAGGATTTTATGACGCTGGGACGTGTTTGCTCTGCAACTTGACAGCAAGTTGTTGAGCGTTGGTTAACAACAGGAATAAACCGATGGCATTGAAGGGGCTTTTTCATAATAGTTGTTCCCAAGATTGCATTTGCTGCTCTGGCTGCTTTTGTGAGCTGTTAGCCTTTCTGACTTTTGGGATTATTTTACAACATGACCTAATGTTTACATTGTTCCTGTGTGTAACAATTACATCCCACAGAAACACACACACACATCAAGAAAGGAAATGTGGATGTGTGCTGAGCCATTGTGGTGTTTTCTATGATTTTTCAAAATATGTCAAATAAATTTACTAATCTTAAGTTTTGAAAATATTTCAAGCTAATGTTGCAAGCTGTCATTGTCAAGCAACTAATTTGTGTAAACCACTATTGGTACACATCCAGGGCTGCCACTCTTACAATAGAAGAACAAAATATGAAGATTCATTTATATATTCTTTTGTTTTACTTTTGATTCAGTTTTGACACAAAATAAGGACAAAACCAGGGTTTAAGTTAAAGTGGGGATTTTTTAAATATTGGAGTAACAAGGAAACATGTTAGGCTGGAACAATCACACAGACACAACTTTTGATTTCAATCTAGACACAAATGGGATCTTTTGTCCTTAATGTCATATAAATGAACATGCAGTTGCAATTATGGAACCGTTTCAGCTAAGAGAAAAGGCAAATGTACTCCAGAGTGAAAGTCCAAAGTTTTGTTGACCTAACCAACATCCCTGGCCCTCAACTCCAACTATAATATTTACAGTACTGTTTCCAAAACGGATAGAGGGGCCATCAAGGACAAAACCACTGCATGGTCAAGCTCCTATGCAGGTATGGTGGATTATTTATCTTTGCTACATAATACTTGAGCTTTGTCCAGTCCAGTCACCCTTTTTGGGTCCTTAAACAAGAATGAACTGTAAGTATCAGGGACAAAAAAGGCATTGGAGATATTACCTTTTTTAGTACAAGTAATATTTAAACGCAGGATCAACACAACAGAAACACAGATAAATCACTGAGCTGTGGTGCCTTTATGAATCAATTATACATTTCATTGTAGTCTTTGGGAGCCTCTTAACATCCACATTTTGGACTCTTTGGATGCTAAATCCCCTGAGAGGATATAGCTTATGTATTATGGTACATCATCCTGTATGAGAGTGGGACTTGCTGATTATTGACAGGCCTCTAGGTTTCTCTGCAGAACATTGTGTTATAGCATAGTAATCATTGGTATTTACAACATCCAATTGTGGTTTAAACATTGTGACTTATCATTGTACATCTAAGTTGTCAGACTATCTTGAAAAATGTTTTTAAAAGTGGCATAATAATTGAGAATCCAGTCCAAGTCAAAAAGTGAACATCTGTACACAAATGAGTCTTCATATGTATGACAAAGACAATATACTTATGAAACAATATCACTTGTACCATTCACAGACATGTTAACAGGCTTGCAAAATGGTAAAAAACATGGAAACTACTGGGGGAAAATGCCACAGGAAACTGTGGCAATGACACTTCCTATAACACGTACTGCATCAACCCACACAGACAGATCTGTACAAACTGTCTCTTATTTGATTGGTATCAGACTAAAGGGACAAGGAAGTAGTTTAAAATTAGATGTAAATGCATAAACAGGGCATGCACAGGTGTGCAAAAGGTTGATTTTTTGGACAAGTGTCCTAGATACCAACATACAAATAAAACAAAGCATCCAACGTCATTCGCTATAAGGCTCCAGATTCATCAATTTCCCTTTGATCAAACATGCTGATCAATATTATGAGTAGTTGCCTGGAAACAGTTGAATGAGTGCAACTGTGAGAGCACACAGACCAGGACTCATCCTTTTGGCACAAATTTAGTTTCATGGAGACACACACACACACACACACACACACACACACACACACACACACACACACACACACACACACACTGATGCTCATATCCACTGAGCAAACCTCTGCAGTATTAGTCCATTCTTGACTCAGGCAGGAAAAATGGCCTCTGGTATATTCACATTAAGTTCCCAAAGCTAAGATGATCTCTACCAGGAGCAGAGACTGAAATGCGATTGGTGCAATGAATTACACGGCTTTGATAGAGTAATGACTGGACATATGACTAAACCTATCTCCCCATTTCTGACTGGATGGAGAGAGGGTCAAAATATGGAAAAGCACTCATGAATAGATGTTAAAATATTGATTACATACACATAAGCTTTTAACTATGATTAGCCTCCTGATGATTATGTCTTGATACCGTACAGAAACACTTAAAACACAGGTAAGACACGTTTTCCACAAGCATTTCTTTTACAATATTGCTTAAAATCTCCTTTATATCCCAATTGCTGCCAATTAATTAAATGTTCTAACAAAACAAATTAAATGTCCCTGTGGAATGGACAGGACTGAAATTTACACCATCCAACCATTTCACTGACCCGTTCTAAACAATTGAATGGTGATATGTCTGTCAAACCCAAATGCCATTTGTTCCTCCATCCTCAACTTGTCTGTATGTGCTCCTCTTTGTGCAAGAATCGCATGCTCTCAGAGTCTTGGAGACTTGTAAAGGCAGTGAAGCCAGGGCCAGAGCTTGCCTAGCTACATTAGTTAGCCTACAACATCACAATACATTGAGCTGTGTTTCTGTGTTTTGGAGGAGTGGTTTCAGGTGGTAGTCTGAAGAAAAGCTTAGAAAGTTTTAGAAAGTACACAATTCAAAGTTCAAATCAGCTTTTTTTAATACAGCAAGGTGAAAATATGTGCTTCTAACTACTGAAAATATTAAATAAGCAGTAAAATGGATTTCTAATATCTTTGTTTCGGATCCCATTCATGCAAGCACAGATAACAGCACAGATTTAGTTTTTGTTCTGCTAGATCCAACACTGCTTCCTCGTGCTTTATGCCAACTGAAAATTTCATTGGGAATCTCCAGTCTGGTTTTGATCTGATTGGTACAAGGTTCCTCTTGAAAGAGATTTTTTTCTTATTTATTTATTGTCATTGTCAATAACTGAATTTGCATAATAGTGATGGACAGAGAAAAGGATGAACAGAAATGAAGAGGAAAGAGGAGATAAAAAAAATTTTTAAAAAAACAATACTTCTTAATACAAAGCACGTCTATTTGGCCCTTCATTTTAACCAGAAACACCAGACAACCAATTGCTACACCTGTACAGAAACATGGAGAATATAGGATCACTAATACAGGAAAACAAAGCTGAAAATCATTAGGAGCACCTATAAGAGACGAAGAAGCTGAAAAAAGTATCACACCAAAAACAAAGTACCAGAAAAACCCATAAAAACCTAAAAAAAAATGGCATATAAACGCACAGGTGAACACAGTGGCTGTGTCAACATACAGAAAATAAGTATCATTCAAATACAACCATGTTCATCACCTAAATGCTTTCACTCGCTGGGATCATTGAAACATCAACAATATGTTTCCCTGCTTATGCTTCTGGCACACACTTTCTTACCATGCTCCCATACAAAGCTTAAATGCATGACTAAGCTAACCTTGGATGTGACAGAAATTTATTCAGCATAATAAAGATAACTCTGAAACCGTTGATTTTAAAACTAAAGATGAGCTTTCAAAGATTAGCTTCGGTCAGTAATGTTGGATGGATCAAGTTAGGTATCTTTGTGTCATTTTGGACTCTGAGCTAAGTCTCAGCATCCATGTTAAAACAGCTATCACTGCAGTCTTTTAGTATATAAAGCATTTGTCTGGAGTATAGAGACTGATGGCTCAAAATGGTTAGAAAAATATATTTGATGCTTAGGTTCAGTACATTTGACTGATTTTTGGTTGCATCACAATGCAGATGTAGATTATTCTGAATTGAATTGATGTACAAAAACTTAAAATGTGATTAAGTCATGATCAATAACAGAAGATTACGTATTACAAAAGGCGGAATTCAAAATTGCAGAAGTGCATCGCATGTCTGTGACACGCACGTAACAGACATGATGGTTGAACGTAAAATCCTACTGGTAACTTTTTCATTAAGTGTGGAAGTATTTCAGCGTTTGTGGGTGGCTTTTGCTCAGACAGTCTGGTACATTTGGGGTGTTGGAGGGACAGAGGAACTAAAGTGCAGATCAAAGAAGTGAGTCCTGGTTCCCCTACAAACATAGTTCTCGGTTGACTTCAAGTGAACCAAATGCAGGAAGTGACTACAATGTGAATGGCATTTGGAGGTTCCAGGCTTCCCTGATTACATGCCAGAGTATCCTTAAGCAAGACACTGACACTGAACCTCACGTTGCCTCCTGATGTGTCTGTGTGCAGGAGAATGCACTTGCTAGGTAACAGGTATTGACACACTTTGAGTGTCAATACATAACAAGAAAAGTGCTTTTACAAGAACTGTTTTGCCGTTAAGAAATGGTTTGGGGTCAGATGTAGAACAACACAAATGTTCTGATAGACAAATGGACAATCCAAGACCACTAAGGTCTGATGCAACCCCCGGTTTGCTCTCTAATAATAACAATGAACGAATTTCTCTCTTTGTCATGACAAGTATGAGAAACCACATTGCTGCACATTTCCATTCAAAAAGTAATTATAGGCAAGCTATCACACAGGAAAAAGGATGCATCAACATCCATTAACAATCTTTTTAATATCACATCACAGCCATCCGAATTATGATTCCCACCCCTAATGATGAAGATGTATTATCCTTTCAGATATGTCCTCATCAAACAATGCACCTTTGGCAATGACTTTCTTTAGCTTTTTTTTTTTTAATTTATAGCTTTTTGTTAGTTTAATACCCCATTGGCATCTGATCATTATCAAATGTCCATTTCACCAATTATAAAAGGAACTGAGATCTAACAGTGTTTGAAACACTGATCACTGCTCTTTACTTTTGCTGATGCCAAGACTGAAGTTGAAATGATGTTAGCTTTTGTTTACCTCATCTTTACCAGTGCTTTTAACCATATGTAATAAACCATCAGCAAAATATGGGGAAGTTTTTCTTAAAAAAAAAAAAAAAAAAAAAAAACTGACACTGCAAAAGACCAGAGTGTTTTTGCTTTTGTTTGTTTTGTTTTGGTTTGGGTATTTTTTTTTTATCTGTGTTCCTTTTCGGTAAACACAAGTGTTACAACAGAACTGTTATGACGTTCATTCCACATTTGCCTGCTCTTCAGTATGCAAACTCTTTGCATCACTACACGGTTATTACGTTGATGATCTTCTTCCTCTCTCACTGTCAGTTGTGTGTGATGTATATATAGAAATACCCTTTCTAAGATTTGACTGAGGGACACTTCTTAAATTACAGCATTTATTTGACATGTTTCAGTGTAAATTTGTTATGAAACTTTAAAAGTAGTCTTTTTATTATTGCATTATACCATAATTCAAAGTTTCTCACACACATACACCCCTCACAGTTCTTGTCTCTCTAAAAGTTTTCACACCAAATGCTTTTTTACCAGTTTTCTCCATTTTCTCTCTGTCTTCCCAGCATCCACTTCATCCTTGTCTTTTTTTGTGTACCTAAATTAGCACACTAAACTATGCTCCTATTGACATGAATTTCTGAAGAATCGCACGTTGCATTGCTAGCATCAGAAAACAGTTAAGATAAATTATCTTCTGAAAAGATTCTTGACACTTGTTCCTGAGTAGAATACTTTTCATGTCAGTGTTTCTCCATGGTCACATATAATAAACCATCCCTGTTATTGAAATAAGGATTTGGTTTGTTTTGGTTTGTTTTGTTTAGGGTTCAGTTGGATCTCCAGGAACTGTTAACAGTGGCCGCCTTCCAGGTTTTTTTTTTCTGAGGTTACATAAGTTCCCCTATCTGCCTGTGTTCCCTGCACGTCTGTCTCTCTGCCAAGCCCTCTTTCCTTTACCTCACAGCAAAAAAGGTGTAACAGTCTGGGCACGGGCATGAAGAGGTTTAGCCTTAGGATGCAAGTCATGTTTCTCATTTTAAAGACTAAATTAGCCAAACTAATCTAATCTACTGTGAGCCATCAAAACCAGCATTGAACTGAAGCAGAAGCGCCCTCTGCTGGTGAAGTAAGGGAAGCAAACTTTCAACGCTGTGTCCTACAAGTGTCCTTTGATAAACCCTCATAAATGCTCTCACCAAAATGGTTTGAGACTTACATCTGAGTCACTGGTCATAATAATAATACCAGAAGTTTTCTATTCATAATCAGTTCACCTTTATTAAGTGTGGCACCATAAAAAAAAAAATAAAAAAAAATAAAAAAAAAATCTACCTGCCCTGTAGAGATATTGCTTAATTGTTTTTCCGGCAATTCTTAAGAAGTAGCCTACATCTCTTTTCATTTGTACCCTGATGAGTGTCAGGTTCATTTTTCACTTAATCGCTTGGGTGCATCATACATGCTCTGGATGCTTCCCTCAATTGCCTCGCAGATGTCAGGGGTGGATGAACTTTATGAATGTCAATGATAAAAGGACAAAAGTCAACTTGCTGGGTCAAAATTTCTAGAGAATCCTGTTATAACAGATTCAGATGTGAAAGCTGAGTCTGATCTAAGTTGGATAAACACAAAAAGTTCCATCTCAGGTGCCTGTCAACAGTGAAACATGTTGCTGTATTTCATGCTTTTATTCCATCCTGTTTGGATTATTGCTAGTCACTTTTGCCAGGAATGACCCAGGCCTGTATAGCAAGACTTATGTGGCTCAATATTCAGCTTTATTCAGGAATAAAGAGGGCAGAGCACATCACCTCAGTACAAGCCTTCACTGGCTTCCAGTTAGAATAGGACAGAATACAAACTTTGTTGTCATTGTACAGACATACAACATACATTTTAAAGTCCTTTTAATCATTTTTATATCTTTTACTGGGCTCCTCTTTGTCTGGCCAGTTGCAACCATATATCCCTTTTCCGTCTCAGGTCAGCTGATCAGACTTTTGATAGTGATTCCAGAGCAACAAATGAAACTCAGGTGAGGTGATCATGCGTTTTTCTGTTCTGTTCCCAACAGAACTGTGGAATGAACTTCCCCAGCAAATCTGACAGGCTTCCTCAATTTCTATTTTAAATCTCTTCTAAAAATACTTTTATTATCATCCTTGAACCCAAAGTGAGATTGTGACATTTAGAATTAATTATCTTTAATAAGTTCTTTTTATCTGGTTTTAATTGTTTTCATTTGGATTACTCCAAGTTTAAAGTTGTCTTGATGTATGTTTTATTTATTTATTTATTGGTCGCTTTTAGAATAAAAATGCTATGGTATGATAGTCTGGTCATGTTCACACTTTCCTATGTAATCCATCTGTTTCTCATATTATTCACCACAAAAATAAATACCAAAGTGCAGCTGACACATTTGGATGTATTTCCAATTCCTCCATCAATGTTATATTTTTCCAGGTGCAATGGTAAACTTGGGAGATGCATTGCTTCAGATCCATGGGTCTATACAAATGTACCACAATAGCACCACAGGTTCTTTCATCCAGACCCTTTCTGATGTCATGCCTGAGCTTTTGAGCATCCTTCTTTATTCAGGAGTCCATTAAACAAACTTGACTGGACTCCCTCTTTTTGTAAGTGAATTCCTGTTTAACTTACATTAAGGTTGGCAAAATACGTTTCATCAGTCAGGTCTTTTGAAATAAAACAATCAGACGGAAGACATTCCTCACCATGTAGCACATGGTGTTCATCTGAGAGCCTACTTAAACCATGAGAGGAAAAATCTTTTGATCTGATGTTACAAAGATTCAAAGTTGTCCAAAGTTTCTAACAGCTTGTGAAGGAAAGCGGGTTTAGAAATCATGTTATCTACAAAGTTCAAAACTGTCAAATTATTTAAATGATCCAGTCAATATGAAGCCAGCAGAATAACAATGGAGTTACACAGAATATTTTCATATAAAGAAATCCCCTCCTCTACCCCAGCAAAAAGAAAAAATCATCCTAAAGATGATGCCCTATCATGTGTTGACTTGTATCCACTTTGCGGTTTACTGAAAGTAACATGATCCACATTACGTTGAGTCTGAGATGTTTCCACTTCCTCTAAAAGCTGTATTTACAATCTAATGAGCCCACCTCAGGGAGGGGATCGGAACAGCTTAAACCATTGTGCTGACTTGTAATTACACATAAATCCAGCAGTGGGCAGTGAAATACAGAGAATACCAGTGAGAACCCAGTTTGGAAATAAACATGTATGTCTTCTGTTACCTACCTGTGACTCCATTCCAAATAATCCCAATTCATTCCCGTTTTTGTTTTTTTCAGTATCTGTGTGTCACATATTGAAAAAACAAATGGAGAATGCACCAGTTTGACAAAACACGTTTTCTTTATAAAAAAAAAAAAAACATAAATATCAAGAAGCTGCAAGAAAAATGGGTCCCAACAATATGAAGTGTGATTCCAGCTGATGGATAGTTATTGTTCTAAAAACAATATGTAACCTGTATACAAGACGGAGTGTTTAGGACAATATGAAAAACTCAAATACCACTGTTGTTAAACAGATTGTTGTCAACTTTAAAGCACAAAAGACTAAGACAAGAGCTCAAATACAAAAATAAGCAAAGAAATAAGAATCTGACATTGGAGTCCTCACTTTTTGTCTCATTGTGTGCTTCAACAGATGTGTCTAATCTAAACAAATACACACAGTACACTCCATTTTTCTGCTTTCCCACCAAATAATTGGCTTTGAATATCTGATGTCTTAAGTCTGTACTGCTGTTCTCTTCACCCTGATTCATTATCTCAGTTTCTGTCAGTCTTTTCACGGACATTTGTCACTGTTATCTTGTTTTTGAAACTGTCCTGTTTCTTTTGCTTTTATAATTGAATCCACAGGAGTGAATTCTACCAGCAGGAGAGCAGGAAAGCGAGGGGGTTATGTCAGAGGTCAAAGGTTGGATTATAACCTTTGCCCCATGAGTAGAATCCTACTGTGTGGTGCTTCTTGAGATGTGCTTGTGTGTTTGGGTCAGAGTGGGAGTGGGGCATATAAAAGGGAATTGAGAAATAGAGTTTTATTTATTTGCATTTTAGTGGATATCCAAGTGCAGCCATGTCTGTTTGTTCAGAGGGCTTTGGTAGCTATAGTCCCATATATCATTGTACTGCTTAACTTTGTTTTTTTCTCCAAAAAATTCTAACATTATTGTCATTTGATTAACTGATCATAGATGCTAAGATTTAATGAAACTGAGGGAAACACTGCTCATGTAGTATTAAAGGAGAAACTGCCAATCAAAAGTTCATAAGGCAATCTTAACACGATGCACACTAGACATGCTCACGCACACGCAAGTGAGTGGCGCAGGGGGCATATAGTGAAATAAGGAAGGTGGTGAGTAGGGGGTTGAAGAAAGGGGAGGAAAATAGGAGCAGATGTTCATCAGGTTGACCAACTCCTCCTCCTTCTCCTCATTATTTCACTGGTAATTGTAGCCTCTTATCTGATTTAACCCGTCTGGGTCTGTAAAGGAATGACTTCAGTTTGATCATGAGAGCTTCAACAGGCTGAGGGTGCAACTGTGTGTGTGTAGCTCTCACTGACACACACACACACACACACAGTGCAAATCAAAAAGTGTCATTGTTTTATTCAGCACATTGCCAGAACTTTTACACTCATGCTGTTGACAATATTGTGATTTTCAATTAGTCAACTCTCATAATCTGGTCTAATTATGCTTCAGTACATCTCTCACACCTATCCGACAGCTCTTATGCATCCTCTCCAGTCTTCATCGGTTCATTATTGTTAGTTCTGGCAAATATTTTTGTTTAGGTTTCTTTTTTTTTTTTCTTTTTTTTCTTCAATCAATTATTCAAACGCATTCACTTCTAAAGCGTGTAAATGGATTTAGTCCAGAATGGTAACCAACAGTGAGACCTCAGAGGATGACCCAGTATCTGTTTGATGCTTGGTCAGCACATACTTTTGTTCAGACTTGGTTAATTATTCCACAGCGGAGAGACTGTGTGACAAAGAAACTGAATGTGCTTCATGGCTCATCTTTATACAGCTGGTTTATTTCTCTGAAATCTCCTGAAAAAACCTGCAGATCCCATCTTAATGAAACCCTCTCTGGCCTCTGATTCTTCAGCCTTCAACCCTTCAATACCTTCATCTACATCCCCCTCTCATTTCCCCTGTTTCCCCTAAATAGGCCCAATCCTCCCCCCTTCATCAATTATCCTCTCCCCCATCTCTCTCCTTCTAACAAGCTCTGCTGTCCCACCAATTCACCGTCCTCTGCTATTTCCACTGTGTGCGCGAGTGTGTTGTGCATGTGTGTGCATGGGGGTAGAGTCGCAGAGGGCGGGCCATTAGTTTGTTAGTTGGTTCTGCAGCTCATTGAGCTCATTGTGCTCCAAAGGCTCTTTAGCCCAGCTGGACTCAACAAGAAGCAAGAAACTCCCTTTCAAATCTCTCACCTCCTCTTTCCTACCATCCCCCCCGTCCTTGAAAACCCTCCTCCTCACCCATATTCCCAGTAATCCCCAGAAGTTTTGCTTTTACAGAAGTAAACTTACTTTGCCTGTGTACAGCTTAAATTTGTTGACGAAACCAAATTAATAAAGGGGACCACTTATGTTGTTGACATCTGATTAATGTGTTTTTGTACAGCAAAAATAAAAAGGAAAGATTTTTTTTTCCCATACATGTGCTTACATAAACCAAACCTCTTAGCACTTGCACTAATTAGAACAATGTCTAATGTCTGGGTTAGAAATCAGACATCATTGGTAATATTGGTGTTGTACACAACGGCTACTGAATGCACATTTTTGTGTATAGTCACAAACTACCAGATATTGTCAGAATTGAAGCTGAAATTTTCCACCTGTGTGATACAACATGGTGGTGTAGTAGGTGCGTTTTTCATTCACGCCATCATCAGCTTCTAGCCGTCATCCATACTTGATAGAGTAGAAGGACTTACAGATCTGAGAAAGGTTTCCATTAAACCTAAAACTCTTTGGAGGTTTTTCACTTACACTTTTGAAAGCACTTACTTTTCTGTAAGTGCTTTCAAACTGCAGAAACCTTTCTCACTCTGCCGTCTTTGAGTACACAGTACTGGAACTAAAGCTGATTGAAGCTCATAGTTCATTACTGTACAATAATTAGTCTAATAAACACGACAGTTCAGTAATTGGATGAACATTTGAAAACAACAATAAAATTAAACATTCTGAAAAAAAAAAACCAATATTGGTGAAAGGATACTTTGAACCAGTAGAAAACAAAACAAAATGGGCAAATAGTGAAGCTCTGTGTTTCTGGAGCTCATATACAATGGATTGATTAGGGCCTGCTTGGTTGGCCATCATGCCACTGAGTCAATCTCATCGACAGCATAACTGCAACCAGCATGTTGTATTCTGCAGAGATTCCCTGTCCCAATAACAGTCAGAGAACCCTCACATTTGGACCAAAAGTTTGGGATTATTTGGTTCAGACTTTGTTGGGTTGCTCATGTTAAGCAGTTCTGATGGATTTTTCAGTATAGCTAAAGGTAATTGAAGATCTTCTAGGTAAAAGAAAAATGACCTGGGAAAAGATGGCTGATCTAGGTTAAGCATCTTGGAAATTTAGACTAAAACAGATGATTCCCTTCTAGAAACCAGTAGAACCAACTGGCCAGAAGCATTTTCTATTTTATATGAAGCCTGTAATTCAGCCATAAATATAACTGGTGCAGCTGCAGCTTTAATGATAAAACTGCCTTTTTTGTTTTTTTTAGTTTGTACAACTTCCAGCAAAGTACAGGTCAACCCCTAGAAAAGACACAAGCACAACAATACTCAGTACTTAAAGCAAAACAAGGTCTCTCAAAATGCATTAAAGATGTATTTAGATGTTCTATCAGAAATGCAGTCCACCGTAAACTGACATCATGTAATTCATTAACATCTCTTTCCAGCATCACAAAACTTGTTTAAAGGCAGACCGATTCTACAAAAGCATCCCCGAAAATATCCACTGCTTTGTGTCAACAGTTGCAGTCAGATTTATGTTAGAATGTGCATACATTACCATGCTCCAAAATATCTCCCTTTTAACCCCACATGTCTCTGGAGGGACACCAGTTTGACGTCACAAATGACACAACTTTACACAAGACAGCTGAGGTGGCTGGCACAGTTTTCAGGCTGCAGATCGAATCTGTACTATTGCATCACATGGCGGGGGGAGAATTTAAATACTCAGGCATGTGTATCCACACACACACACACACACACACACCTAATAAGAACCACTTGGTTGGACCAAAACAAAGCTTTTTAGCCGTCTTTGTTCCAAGCTGAACTCATCTTTGTGAAGAGGGCTTATGGCAATAAGTAAGATTCAAGTACTTGCAGATTTTTTGTGATGGCAGGATTGGCTGAGTTAAACATATTTACACATGAAATAGAATGAAATAAAACAAAATAAAATAAAATGAAATAAAAGAAAAAGACATTTCAGAGCTCTTCTTGGTGCTAATGTGTAGGTAGGGCTTCACCATTGTTGCTGTGTGCATTATCTAACATGCATTTAAAAAGGGTTTTTTAACACATGTCAGATTAGGCCACAAATGTGTGAGTTGATTTTTAAAGCTGGTAAAACAAACTAACAAAGAACTCATACACACTCCCAGTCTAGGTTTTAGCAGTACCTGTATATTTGAGAGCAACGTGGAATAACCTCCCTGCAGTCAGTTATTGCACATCAGGTGGACATGCTGTCTCAACTCTCCTAACAACCCCAGGGGTGTGACAACTTCACTCCTGACAGACCCATATGCATGTGTTTGTTCTTTGTGAGAACCGACTGTAGTACCAGGGATATAAGATTAATAAGGTTTTAATTAGTTAAACAGTCTTTTCCAGGCTCAATTTCAGGATTACAATAAAATCAAATTAAATCAAAGTTTATTTATACCCATGGGGAAATTCAATCAGTCTAAAGTCAGCAAATGCAAGATTTGACATTAAGAAAATGCATTTTTCTTTGATATCTTGCAGAAACAATGACTCAAACATGTTTCTGTGTGAGGACTGTCAAATATCTCCATTCCTTTGCTGTGCAATGAAATGTTTCACACATCTGCCTTTTACCTCTGTCTCACAGGCTTAGACAGACCTTAACCATGTTCAGGTCTCATGTGTCTTTTTTTTTTGTATGTTGTTCTTGCAGTCACCTTTTCCGATCTGTGCTAACTTGCACATTTCTTTATGTGTTTCATATAGCTCCCTGTTTTCAAACCTTTCTTTGATTTCCTTGTGCCATTACTTGTTTGACACCTTTCTCCTTCTCCCCTGTAATAAAATCACCCAAACAGCTTTACATCATCAAGTCTGCATTTAAGCCGTTTAAAAACACATTTTTATTCTTTGGCATTTTAGCTAGACTGAGTTGTCATCTGTGTCCTTGCATTTTATTTTTAACTGTTCTTTTTCATGTATCTCTTATTTTACCATTTTATTGTTATTTTATTTTCTTAAGCTGTTTTGGTTCCCTTGCTGTTTCTGTACAGCACTTTGGTCAGCTGTATGTTGTTTTTAAAGTGCTTTATAAATAAATATGGTATGGTATTGTATGGTATTCCAAAGAAACAGAAGAAGAAGAAAAAGAAATATTTATATACCAAATACTATTAGTCTATATATCATGGACATGTTGAGGTCCTTTTAAGGCTTTTCATGGTATATATGTAAAGTTCATGCTTAGTTTTTAAAGATGTACTCCATTTTGATATTGATCATTATTGAATTTGTGATCTTTTTTTTATTGACTATGTCCCCTTCTCTTTAGTCTGAGCTCTTGAACACAACAGATTTGTTGAACACAACCTGTGGAGTGAATCCCTGAGGCGTGGGAGTGGCTAAAATCGCTGTTTGGCTTTAAATCCACACGTGGTGTGACGGTCTTGTTTAGGACACACAGAGAAACTTCTGACCAAACTCTCGCCAGGAAATTGTTCGCGTCTGACTGACGTTGCAGGGGCAGACGGGGATCGGACGGAGGTTCTGATAACTCAGCAAAATGCCATCTCACCCCATCAACAAGTTTGCTGATCTGGAGGAAATGATGTGCAAGGTAAACGGAAAGCGCAAAGAAAGTTGAGCGAAGTAAAAGTTGGCTCGCAGGAGTCGAGGGGGTGGGGGTGTTCAGGCTAGCTTGCTAGCTACACTGCAGTTCACTCTTCACGTTTCATCTCCCGCTGCGGATAAAGTTGTTTTGTTGTGTTTATCGTCTTCCCTAGACATTTTTCGGACTCATTTGGCTGTCATTGGTTTGTTAACCTGGACGTAAAGCTAACTTGTGGCACAGATGGTGGCGGCTGGTTCTTAATTATAAAGGCCTATCAACTAACTAGCATAGTTAACGGTCAGATCGCCCAGTAGCCTATTTAAACTGGTGTTTCATTATGCTACTGGTGACAGAAAGGCTTCAAGTGTCTGATTAATTTTGGTAAACTCCACAAAAGTTAGCCCTCACAGCTAACTATGCTTGAAGTGACAAAATACTCGTGGTGTTGTAGCACAAATAGTTCACCACGCTGGATGATGTGTGTAAAAAGTTGAACACTTCACCCTCCTTTAGCTGGACTGATTCACAACATGTTGCAGCTTTTTAATAGAAACTACAGAGTCCAGGTTATTTCACCTGTTGATGCGGGTTGAAAGTGCTGATAAAGATATTGATTTTCATTCAAATGACCTCAGAAACGTTTTTTGTTCATGACGTCACAGCCTATTTTACTTGCATTCATTTCTTCCTTATGTCAAAATTCAAATGGTTTGCCAAACACATCCTGGATGTAGGTTTGCCATTTGAAGAGGTAAAACTAAAACTATCAAATCTAAAGTTGCGCAAACAAAGATTTTGTTGCACTTTCGTTGCTTCATAAAATAACTGGGTGGATTGCCAAATAATGAGCTTGGAAGTATACAAATGCATCACATGCACGAAAACCAGTAACAGCTGGATTTTGTGCAGGTTTGGAGTCTGTGAGTGTTTTTGCAGATGCATGAACTGGCACAGATGTAGTACCAAACAGCTGGGGGAAGGCACTTGTGTCTTGAATGAAGGTAAATTAGTTAGCTGGTTCAAGAAGGGTTACTTTAAGAGTCATGATGTGTCACAGTAATCTGTGGTCGTGTCATTGATTTGTTGATGTGTAGCAGAGGAAATACACAAGTTGTTTATTAATACACAGCATGGAAAAATGCATTTAACACTGTCATTGACTTAATAGGTTGATTTAGGTCAAACTTGTTTGGCATCCAAACAACGCTTTTTTTAAAGTTAACCATATGATCAAGGTGGATGCAAATGACACTGGCGTAACTGGATCTAAACACATCACCTGGTATATGTGCCAACTCATATTCTGAATCTGAAATATTTTTAGTATGTTTACCATTTATTAACATGTGATATATCAAAATTATTGTTGCGCACAAAGTATCCACCACGGGGCAGCGACAAGGATTGGATTATGTGCATCTGGGTTTTGACCAAAGCTTTAACCATAAACTGATTTTTTTTTAAAACCATAAAAAAGCTGTTTTACCTCAGAACCTTCTTAAAACTGCTTTCCTTTTCAGTAGCAATCAACTACATAGTCATGTCGTTATATTCTCTGTATTCTTCAGGAACTTATTGAACCTGTGGAGTATGCCTTCTATGGAAATATTATCTTTATGGATCAGAAAACGTCTCCTTTTTTTTTCTTTTTCTTTTTGCAAACTACATTCTTAAGATAGTTAAGCATGGGTCAGTGTAGCTGACTCAGATGAAGTGTGCGAATATACTTAAACGTAGGGTAACAGTGTTGTGTCTTTATTTCACGCAGAAAAATTCACAAATAGCCTACGTATGACAGCATCTGGCAATGCAGTTTCACTAAGAAATAAGTTTCTTTTCTGGATCTGTAGTCATTCAGCAATAAGATCCAAAAAATCCAGAAACACGTGATCTGATTCTAACCAATCACAAGGGATTATGTCCTCATCCCTGCGGTCACATAGCCGGACTACATGTCTGGTTTGGGGAGGGATGCGTTGAGCCTCTTTAGAGCAGGCGTACAACGGTGGAGGTGTAACCTACCTAATGCACATGTCACATGAGTATAACTGAGCCTTTAATATTTCCAGTCTGCATTTGTACATGCGCCTGAGGTCAGTGTTTGTCCCTTCACTGCCATGTCAACTGGCAATTTGTAAACACTGATACAAGTGGGATTTCTTCTTCTCCTGAACGTGCACAGCCTAGAGAAGATGACCAATGACTGAGTCCCTCCCCCATGACTTTTCTAAAAGTTGAAGTAGAAAAAAAACTCTAAAATCAATTGTTTCTGTCGCCGTGGAAACCGAAGTAGGGACTGCTGGAAAACTCAAACGTGTGTTTCGATGATAAAAAAACAAACAAACAAAAAAAACTGCACCACTCATATGTATTCAACACTGTAGAAAGCTCCGAAAACTAGAAATCGCATCATAGAGCTGCTTTCATGTGGAAAAGCTGAGCAGAAAGTTGCTGCTTCTGCATTTTTGCTGATGGGAGGTTGAACAGAACAGTTCGAGATAGTGAGAAAGTATGGAAGTATGTAGGAGGCATGTGGTATTTAAAAGACATGGATCCCATCGCAGCCACAACCTAACCCTTCCACGGACAAGTTTTTTTTTTTTTTTGTTAAATATGGATTGTCCTTTGCTTGTAGATCGGACATTGCCCCCTGCAGTTTTCCTGTCTTCTCGTGGAGTATGAATTGACCTGACCAAAATGAACTTTTTCTAATTCTTGCGGCCTCAAGCCTAAGAACAAAGTTCTCTCTTCTCTTGGAGTGTGTAACAAACTGAAGTGCAGATAGCAAAACAAAAAACAAGAAAATGATAAATACATTTCAACACAAAACTTCAGGTTCACTATTTTGCCTCTTTTTGTTGTTCTTCTTTAAAATGATGGTCAAAAAGACGTAAATGGTCCATCCACACTCTCTGTAACCCAGCTCATGCTGTAAGCTGCTCACAAGGGGGGTGGGGGGGTGTTCTACTTCGTCTGAGCTTTTAAGTTTATGGTTGAAACAAAAAGAATGAGTTTGAACTTTCAGGCAGGGGCTTCAGACAGACTAAAGCCTGTTTTTTCTGGGGGGACAAAAAACCTTGTTGCACTCTGAAACGGCACCGCAGGCACATCTGTTGAAAAATTGTATTATTGTTATAATAATAAAAAAGAAAAAAAGAAACCGTTTTGGGGTTTTTAAGTTTGTGTTGCCAAAATGACCTAAATAAAACACAACGCCACCAAATTTTATTATTTATTTTGTTGAACAACAAAACCAGTTTTATAATTGCAAAGTATGTAGTTTTCATTTAAAAAGTGGAGAACTTGTTGCTCATCAGTATTGATCAAAGCAAGTTGTGATTCAAACATATAAGCTGACAAATGTGTCAATTCTGAAAAATGTTGAAGTATCCCTTTTATTAATTATAGAATACTTTTTTTTTTTTTTCTTTTCCCAGAATTTACTGAGACTGGACCTCAGAGAGCAGAGCAGAGTACCTCTGTCTCTCAGTCTGACAGCGAGAACGCCTGGTCACACACCAGAGCTGTACAGAAACACTTCCTTTTCCCTGTCGTCGCTGCCCTGCCTCTCCAGCGATCCTTCAGACAGTCTGTGTTTGACCTCCGGCCACTGGGGGCAGCAAGCAGAAAGTCCTCCGACACCCAAACTCGGTAACTCCACACAGTGGGCAAAGTCCGGTTTCCTCTCCCAGCGTTCTGTCAGCATGGTGGAGACGAGCAGCACACAAGCAGCGAGTCTTGGCTGGCCTGACCTAAAGACCTCCCAAAGTGACCTGGGCCCCATAGTTCTCAACACCAGCTACTCCTCATCCACCTCATCGCTTTCCAGCTCCTCTTCCTCCTCGTCGCGCTACAAAACCGAACTGTGTCGATCTTTCACTGAGAATGGCTTGTGCAAGTATGGTGGGAAGTGCCAGTTTGCTCACGGGCCGGAGGAGCTGCGCGATCTTAACCGACATCCCAAGTATAAAACCGAGCCATGCCGTACCTTTCATACCATTGGCTTCTGCCCCTACGGGATTCGCTGCCATTTTGTCCATAATGGCGAGGAGGAAAGGTCTCGCTCCACGTCATTCTCCTCCTCCTCCTCCTCCTCCAACACTCCTCACCAACTGCCTTCATCTCTCCCATCCAACAGGCCTCCTCTAGTCCGACAGAGCTTCAGCTTTGCTGGGTTTCCCTCTGCTCCCCAACACGTCCTTCAGCCCCTCCTAACTGGTCACGCTCCGACTGTCACCCAGGCTCCATCAGCTTCTCCTCCTTCCTGCGCTGACATCACCGACCTCCTCTCCCATGCCTTCCTGGAGATGGACATTGCATTCGAGGCCTCTTCCGCTCTCCATTATCAACCCCACATGGGTCAGACCACACCAGCTGACCCTCGCTCTCCGTTCCTGCCATCTCCTGACTCCGGTTATTCGCCATGTGGACTGTCTCCAACTGGTTCGCCTTCCCTCAGGCAGAGTCCAAGCACTGCAGGGGTCCTTCCAGGGCCTTTGGGTGCCCGATCCCTGTCGTACACGTCTCTGTCAGACCAGGACCAAGATGGAGGCAGCTCTGCTAGCTCTTTCAGTGGCTCAGACTCAGGTGGGGGTAACAACGACAGCAGCGGCAGACGCCTCGCTGTGTTCAGTCAGCTCTCCGTTCCTGAAGACGCCACAGCATTCTGCCTTTAATCTGCAGCGTGCTTAACGTAAAAAATCTTTCCAGTACATGCATCGCGCGCACACACACACACACACACACACACACACACACACACACACACACACACACACACACACACACACACACACACACCTATACATTCACTGTCAGCAAGGCTTGTTCACACACTAGACGCATATTTACACACCTCTTACCCAGCCGGACTGATGCTGAAGACGTTCTTTGCACCCGAGCGCCGTCAGAAGAAATAAAGACGTGGTGACTGACTCTCTTTCGAGATTCCCTTGTTTAGATTGATGTGGTCGTCTTACACAACGGGACTTCGCTACAAGTGTGTTTTCACCACAACGGTGCATATCAAGACAGATATTCGACAGTGTTGAAACTTTATTTTTTTAATAAATTTTCTAAATGATAAGCTGATATGGCGAGTTGACAGATTAAATCTCAGCGCGCTGGGCCGGTTGTTGAGTCGCCTCACCTCCCCCAGTCATTCATTTACGTACCAGCATCTTAAAAACATATCAGTCTGATGAAGCCAAAGAGGACATTTAGAGCTCACACTATGTTTAGAAGTTCCTGCATAAATTATTCACAGTATAGTTTATAAGCTTGTGAAATGTTTCGGGTTTTTTTTTTCTCCTAATTGTGCAGGTTTTTAAACAACGAGCCTGTCGGATCTGGTTCCGTTGCTACGTTGGGAGTCAGTTGTTTTTGTTTAGTTTTTTTTTTTTTTTTTCCCCTCGGTCTGATTCTCTCAAAAGCAGCAGTATTTAAACTGTCCTGATGGCTTCTTGTGCCTTATTGGCTTGCTGCTACGAATGATATGACAAATTGCCAAATTGAAGCTGCTCAGAAGCCAGAATGGGATGCCAAGACGTTATTGGCTCTTGACTCTGATGTCAAGTTTAAATCCTAGTGGATCCTTCTCAGCAGCCATTGCTTTCATTTGCTGGTTTTATTGATCTGACATAAGCATTTCCAGTTAGCTGGACTTTTCTATCTTTGTTTGGATGAATGTCTTGTTTTTACCTTGTGTTATTCTGTGATTCAGTATTAATACTTGTTGTTACAGCTCTGTACTGCTGAGACTGTGCATCATCCCAGTAGCATCTATGTGAACAGTACTCCTGGGTCTGTTGCCTTACTGAACTGGATCCAGCGTACTGGAGGGGTTTAGGATATGTAGCATAGTGTTTTAGAATTGTTACTTGGTTGTTTTTTTGTGTGTTTATAGGATAGTTGTTTAGAGGAGATGATCTGTTGTTCCTAGTCTATTTAAAGTTGCCTTTTTGTCAACATGTTTCAGGCCTGTTTAGTAGTAAAGCTTATAATCTTTAGTAAATTAATTTCTTTAATTTATTTAAATGTATTTATAGAGAAGTTCTTTTGTTAATGCTTACATCAAGTTTAATATATTTGAGTTTCCTTTGTTTTGTTTTTTGTACTGCAAATAAAGTTCTGTCATTTTTTTTTAAACTGGGTTTATTGTGATTTATTCTGTGCTTCTGCAAGTTTGTATTGAATAACTTGGAAGTTTTGACATGTTTTCTTAATGCTCATGTGAGTGTGTTAGGAGTAGTATACAGGAAGGAAGGAAGCAAACAGGAAACCAGTAAACTGTCTTTTCTGCCGTTCACTTCTAGATTGTATTCCCTCGGTGACTATGAACTGCTGAGTTAGTGTGTGTGTGTGTGTGTGTGTGTGTGTGTGTGTGTGTGTGTGTGTATACACAGGATAACGTGTTATGACAAGTGTTCTCTCTCTACCTGACGGCTTCACTGCTTTCTAGTTTAATCTGTGTTGGTTAAAACAGCACAGGGTCAACGGTCAACTCAAACCACGCAACTGCTCATTATTTGTTCAAATTCACTGCAAATCTGTCATCTTTGCAACATCATTATCTTCACAAATAAGAAAAGTTGAAATAAGAAAACAGCCTGCTTTTTAAAGATTAAGCATAAACGTAAAATGCGAAGCTTAATAATGAAAGACCGCAGAAAATCATGAGCACACACACAAGCTATTATCTTGTCACTGTTGCCTGTCTGGGAGTGATTAGTGGCTGTGAAAGGGTTAAGGCATATGTGTGCGTGTGCGCAGCTTTGTGTCCTGAAGACATTCTCCCACACTGTTGCCCTGTGGGACGTAGGAGAGGCAGGCAGATGGCTGCATTCAGGTCCACCGCAGGTCAACATATGGCCCTGGGAGACAAAGTTTGTGTTTGTGGGAATGAGCATCTTGCCATGCATGAGTGGAAGAAGTTGAATTAGTTGGCGAGAAGGGAGGAAAAAGGTAACTGTGGGGGAGGATAAAAAGCTGTGCAATAAAGGATAGTTTGAGGGGAGAAAAAGTGGGTGTATTCCTGTGAGATCATTCAAAATTAAAAAAAAAAAAAAAAAAGCAACTTAGCTGTTTGCAAAATGTATAACTGTGTATCTCCACAAAGCATTTCACTCAAGTTACTTTGGTTTTACTGTCCCACATGACACTACTTAATCTCAACCATCAGAGACACAGGTTAGGCACAATGTGCTGCACTTTCTGCAATATGCAGCATGCACAGAGAAAATCTGGAGAGACAAGTTTATCAATAAACCTTAACAGTGAGAATAGATCTGGTTTTATATGCAAGTGTTGCATAATTTATGTTTTGGAGAAAATATCCAAGTGGATGAAATAAGTAAAGCTTGTTGGCATTATCAGGGTTTTCTCAAAGATAACTATTAATCAGTGCTTCTTACAAACATGGGGCAACAGAAGTAACCAGGGAGAACACTGGAAACTAGCTGCAAGTTAGCAGCCGTGTAGACATTCCAACAGAAATGGATACGTCCATTTTTTTATTGATGGATGAGACCGGTGGGTGAGAATGGGCAAATGTTCTGCGTTGAGGCAGTTTTATGAGGGTTGTTGTGTCTATGTGGCTGGTTTGAAGCCTTGTTTCCTAATGATGTTTTATAATAAGATATTACCTTCCAGAACTAGTAAAAGTAGACATAGACCCACTTTGGGTTCTAACCCTGATTTAGTGTTTTAACAGAAATGTTGCCATCTATCATTGGTGCAAAAAAGATGTGGCTAAATGTGTTCTCGGTCTAAACTGGCTCACTTCTTTGCACCCAAAATAAATCTAAATCTGATGAGCAGAGTTGACAGCTAGTAGACCAGAAGCTGGAATACAGCAAATAAAACTATCAATTAGACTGAATACAGTTCCCCTTTATAACGGCACATGGACTAGTTTTCTGTTACGCTGTTGAATAATCTAGCTAACTAATACTTAGTAATCAGAAAAAATATTTGAAAATAGGTTCATTTGAATTATCCTTGTATTGAGATCAAATTATTCAGTCACCAGTTTGCTGAAAATCATCTTTAGAAATTGCTGTTGTGATTTTTTCATCCTTATGTCTGTATGTTGAATAACTCATTCATTCATTTTCTGAAACCACTTAGTCTACTGAAGGGTTGCGGGGAAGCTGGAGTCTGTCCCAGCAGTCTGGGTGAAAGGCAGGGTACATCCAGCTCCATCGCAGCTGTAGAATAACTCAGCTGATAAAAACATCATTTTCTGATTTCAGCTGGTTTGTTTGGCTGAACTAAAGTGAATTGAATTTGTCAGCAGTTCTTGGGGAAATTCAACCCACATCAATTGTCTTGCTCAGCTTCTCACAGTACAAAAGATTTCTGTTGGCCTCTCCGTGGACAGTGTTTCTGAATAGTTTCAAGTCATCAGTTTGATTCATTCAAAAAGCTGGTTTTTCTCTCCTAACACCTCCTTTCTTTCCTTTAGAGCACTTGAGCCTCCCTCCTTTCTGCTCTCCACCCTCCCACCATTCACTGTTCCATTTTGTGAGTGCCACTGGTGACTTTGTAATACAAGGTAGGGGAGCTAAGATGTGCAGAACTGCATAAAATGAGCGGTGGCTAAATGCTCATAATGCTTTGTCAGTTACAGGAATCACACGGTCTGGATCCCCTCTCCATCATATTAGCATAATTTTAGTACACATTCATTCATTGTTTTACTTGTTTCATCACTTTCTTTGGCACCTTGTTAATCTTTTACGGTCCCTGCTTCCTCCTCACCCCACCTCCCTCAACAACCAACCTTAACTTTTATTTTTTAATCTCTCTAAAGCTTCCTACAGAAGCTCTTCATTATCTCCTCTCATTTCCTTTATGCTCAATCTCCCAGTCTTCCTCTTCGCCTACTTCCTACTTTTGCCCCTCCCAGACTTGTCTCTAATCTCTCCTGATTTTTTTTTTCTCTTTTTTTTGTCGTTTTTATCCTCTTCAAAAGGATTGGGGCCAAGTATTAAATGGGCTACAAAGAACAGGTAAAAGAATGGGTTACGGTTAGACACCATATGTTCAGATGCCGAACTTTCTCCCACTGTTTTCCTTTTTCTAAGCATTATTATAGTTGTAAGAGTTCCAGCTACTCCACATCCAACAGCACAGTGTGCAGATCAGTCAGTGTACAAAAAAACTGTGGTTTCAATCAACGTCTTGTTTTTCTCTTCAGTTTATTAAAGCACTTTTTTCTGCAGAGCCTGAATGTATAAGAACCGAATTCTTAAGACTTAGGTATAAATTACTTTGGGAAACTCCAGCATATTGTCTTTTGTCAAGTTGATAGAAACTTACTCTGAATCCCCAAAATGCAAGTAAGTTTGAATCCTGCAGAGCTTCTGTAAGGAATTCAGTCTTTACAGAAATACTGTATCAAAACAGCTACGAGTTAACTGGAGAAATAAAGACTTACTATACACCCCTCTGTTGATCTGCTTCTAATGTTTTGGACAAGATATCTGCTTATTTTGTTGCAAAAATAAAACAGACTTACTTCAGAACTGCCCAAGCCTTACATCTATGTACTGCAGGTAGCGTGCATTAGCTGGCTAGTCAGCAGCACTTACTTTTACACACAAATACAACTTGATAACTGATAACAGCTTTTTGTCAAATGCTTAAAATGTCTGAACTAAAGTTTCTCCTGCTAAAAAGTAGGAAAAAAATGACCTTGTTGAACTGCAGTCATTATGTTGTCATGGCCACGAGGATGACTTATAGTTACATGGAACATGCTAGAAGCAGAGATAGATGTAGTGGTGAAAATTGTATGGAAGGATTTTTACAAACACAAACCATTTACACGCAGAGAAATGGAGCCCAACTTCACATTTAATGTAACACATAATGTAAGAAATGACAAGAAGAAGAATTAAATTGAACATTTGTGTAACATGCTATCTAGGTTTCACTATGAAAAAGAGCACGCTTCATTTTATTCCAAAGTTAAAAAGATTTAAACTTATTAATACTACCATTGTTCAATGAAACCCATTAGACAATGGAAATTGCAAGAAGTAAATGCATTTTATCATCACAGACCTGACTGCATTGACTTAAAATAACTTTGATGTTAAAGAGTTTCTGATCAGTACAATCCTGCAAAACCTTCAAGGATTCAAGTGTTTCCCTTTGAAATGGCACCGGAAAGCCTGATTTCTTTTTTCACCAACTCTAAGACCACTGTTGTGTCTTTCATACACAAAAGAAACATCAGAAAAACAAATAAGCAAACAAAGCAATGCTAAACAAACTCGCTAATTGAAATAAAGCAGAGAATGACACACTTATACCTCAGAGAAAATAATAACAGCTTTATGTGTCCCCCTAGTGGCTTTAAAATTCACACCCTTGGTGTGTCAACCCCTGCATTTGTGGTTGGTAAAACATTTAATTCCTCACAGAAACATGTCAAGAAAACAAATACAACTTACTGCAGATATCCTCAACGATTTAACACTCGCTATGAAGATTCTTACACTCAGTGAGATGTTTGGAAATGCAATCCAAAAATCCACGTGAAGTCATTTCAAAGTCTTATAATATCCTAAACTATAAATCTGCTCATAGAACAAAATATAAAAATAATAAATAAAAAACATAAGCATATTGCTGAACAGATTATAGTCTGTAAATCCAGATTGTTGTGTGTTGTCGGGAGATTCGCTCTGAAAAGTGAAACTGCTTCAGAGGAACAGTGTGATCCATCTAATGAAGAGGATTCACTTTCACACATTGGTAGACAAGCTGGATCTGGAAACTGCTATTACAACTTCCTAAATAAAAATTCTGTACCCATGACACATTGCAGATCTGCATTCTACCTTAACATGAGATTTAAATGACCACCAAAGTGCCTCCGATTGCAAAAGGCAGTTAAATGAACAGCAGAGTGAAGCAGGAGTTGAAGGCAGCTGCTCATTTAGTGGAGCACCAGTTTGTTGCTTTATTTGGCAGAATTTGTCTTTAGCAAAAACAGGATTAATTCCCTTGTAGTAAACAGTTGAATTGCAGTAGCATTACCAGTCCTAAATCCAGCATAAAATTTCCTAGTTCAGTTCGAGTTTCAAAATGTAATTTCTTCCAAAATTTAGACAAAAAAAAAAAAAAAAAAAAAAGTTTCTCTATTTTGTTCCACTGTTTTTATGGTTGGTGGTGGTGGTGAAATTTGGTTCGCAATCCTTTTAACTTCCACCTTCATTTTTGCATTTCCTTTTTTAGTTTCCACTTTTTTACGCATTCGACACTTTCAGTCTTCACACTTTTAACTTCAACACACAATTGTTCATATTTTACCTAACATTCAGAATCGCGATCATATTCACATCCACTATCAGTCATTACATATTCTTTCAGCTAGGCTAACCAACTTGTACTGAGGTCACACTACAGCAGACAACTTTGTCCATTTTTTCAGCTCAAATGAACAATAACCTGAAATAAAAAGAGACCATTTCCTGTATCAACAAAACCACATGTATAGTTAAAAGGCTGCTCAGCCCTTTACCACCCACCATGAGGACTAGTTGGTCAGAAAAATTCAGCGGAGTCCCGTTTCTCCAAGTTGTGATGTTTATCTCCCTCTGTGTCCATTCTGGATGGAAGAACAAGGACTATCCTCTGTCGGCACGATTCCTTAGTACCAGAGGATCGAGTCACAACTTCTGGATGACCACCTGGAACTTACCTATTGAAAAACAGTAAACATTAAACTATCAAGTAAAAAGATAAAGTGGGTTGCATTTATACTTTTAAGTCTTATTACCCAAAGCACATCGATCATACACGACTTCCTAATAAAATATTCACAATAATATACATTCCCAAAGGCTCATGACTTCTTTAATGTTCAAAATGTAACCAACTAAGACTGGTAACCAAACATACAGCCACTAAAATCTGACCAGTAACAGTTGTTTGGCAACCGCTGGTTGCTAGTGAACATCTCATCCGCTTATTCCTTCCTGCAGAAAGAAATTATGGATTGATGTTTCTATTGGCACTTACAGGAGGGCATGGCAGAGACTTCAGCTGTCACCACACTCTCCAGACCAAGGTTAGACAAAGCCCCTCTCACCACGCCACACGAAAAAGCAAGGTACTAAGAAAAGAAACACCCAAAAAGAAAAGATGTCAAATATGATTTCTTTGGCAGTTTAAAAGAATATAAATCATTAAGTTACTGCTTTTTCTAAATGTCCATGTAACAGCAGTAGAGCAGGAAAGAGACTGCTATACACCTTTGGAGCCTGATCCAGGTACTGTTTTCCATTGGAGAGCTGACTGAGGAGTGCAAACTTGTTATCTTGGAGGACGTAGGTACCCTGTGGTGGGAAAAAAAAAACAACAACAAAAAAACCCCCAACACATTGTCCTTAATCTGGGGCATTACATAATAGACAACTATAACATTTTAACCAAGACTACTTGCTGTTATTTATCTGCTATTTATTTGCTTGAAAAGTTGCTGTCCAATAAAAAGTACCATGTCAAATTTTTTTTGCATAATGGCAGTGTTTTAATCCTAATAATGTAACTACAAGAGGAAGATTTTTAGGCACACATTTCCATTTCTATTTTACCTGATGGTTTGTTCTGAGGTTGTCCACTTGCCTCCTGAACACCTTTGTCCAGAAGTCTTTACAGACAAACTTCATTATATCCAACTCATCCTTAAAACTGGGAGAGTCCTTGGTTAACCTGCAAACATCAACCCAGACACTTTCAGTTCAGAAGAACACGTTTACTGATCTCCATCCAGCGCATTATGCCTCATTTACCTCTCAATAAGTCCCTGTCCAACCCGGAAGCCCATGCCTTCCAAGACTGAAATACACACAGCTTTGTCCTGTGGGGAGTAACAAGTGATTTATGCAGTCATTATGCTATGTAAGTCTATATATATATATATATATATATATATATATATATATATATATATATATATATATATATATATATATATATGCAATGCTAAAGACTCTAAAAAAGTTCTTTAAATTATTTTTAAGATGAGTAATTAAAGCCCATTTTCATTGAACAAACCTTGCTGCCCATCTCTCCTTTGTTGGATTGCTGCTCTTTGTAAATATGTGAAACGATCTCCATATGGAGAAATTCAAACAGGGACTCGTCTGCCATTCTGAAACACATAAAGCGAAATACAACTCAGTTAAACGCTAATGTTAAGCAGCTTCAAATGTCCCATGGCTGCAGAACACCATTAAAACATCTAATAAGAAAAAAAACAAAACACGTCCTCCTGATGAAAGTTAGCTAGCTAAATATGGTTAGCCTGATTCAACTTGTTTTATTTGCCCACAACAACAAGGGCCAGAAACGTATCCTTATGTCAGTATATCAAAATAATAAAGATAAATCATCACATACTTATCCTAAACATATGCTAAACCGTGATGTAATAATCAAGCTGTTAGAGAAGCCGTACCTGTCAATGGACTGCAAACGAAGTAGCCGTCTTCTCAGGTCGCACTCGATTTTCACACCAGTCCACACTTAGATGAATTCGGGCGGTGTCGAGAGTTTTCCAGCTGTAAAAGATAAAAGGGAGAACGCATCTAATTTATCTTTATCAAGGGGCAAGGAATGTTTCTATGCACCCAGTGAATAAAATATTGTTCAGAAGTAATAAAGAACAATGCTTATTGAGCTATACCGCCTTAACGCATTACATATCAGCCTACGCCAGTGTAACATACAAACACATTCAAGATTGAGCGAGTTGCAGGAAGCCAATCGTCATACGAGACGTAATTTTCACGTGACATTATTTGAAAGATTGGATTGGATGTTTAAATACACGCGTCTTCCTGGTTGCTCATGTGATTTGTGTTTATGCCGTTAAAGACGAGGTTTGATACTTTCTATATCTATTTTAGAGTCTAAAGTCCCTACATAATTAACACAAATTTGTTATTAAAACGTACATGTGAATTTTTAAACGAGTTAACTTGGACAAAGAGCTAAATATGATATGAGTTTTTGTCGCCTGTGTTAGTTGTGGTTCCCCTTGTTGCAGTTATTTACAGCAGACATTTGAGCTGTCGCAGGGGTGGCCAGTCACAGTCTCTGGTTGGGGAGTTTCCCTGTTGCAACATCCCTAAAACACATCCGACAGCAAACTCATGGAGAGCTTAAAATCAAACTTTTAAACTCCTCTAATTAACCAGTCATTTGAGTCAGGCGTGTTGCAGCAGGGAAACTTCAAACACGTGCAGGACTGCGGCTTTTGAGGATCAGAGTTGGCCAACCCCGAGCCATTTCATGCGTGTATTTAAAAAGCTGTAATTTTGTTGGTATGTGTGTTTGCAGTCATGTCTAGCAGGTATCCGATAGTGGTGCAGGGCGAGGCGTCCGAGACAGACTCTGACGATGAAGTCTACATCACTTCACTTTCTGCTCCTCAAACTGCGGCAACTGGAGTCAAGGTTGTCTTGCTTGTGTGCTTCATTGTGTTTTTTAGGGTGATCTAAACAGCCACGACTGAACCCATCCTGTTGAGGATATATTCTATATACTCAGAGGATAGACTTTAAAGTGATGTTGCTTGTCTTCAAAGCTCTGAATGGTTTAAGACCAAAGTACATCAGAGACCTCCTGTCCCATTAAGAACCCATCAGAGCCCTCAGGTCATTTGGATCAGATTTATTTGAATCATTTCCCAGAGTCAAAACGAGATGTGGAGAAGCTGCATTCAGCTTCTATGCGCCACATGTCTGGAACAAGCTCTCAGAAATGCTCAGGTCAGCTGAAACACTGTTTATTTAAAGCTGGGGTAGCAGAGATATTTTTTTTTTATACTCTGGGGGAAGTGGTTCCTCATTCTGATAGTACTCTGTGCATTTTGTAATCATGAACAATGATAAATATAGTTAGACCCCTCAGTTCACTGTAAATCTGTAATCTTGAAGTTGTTCATTTATTATATATAAGCTTCTTAATGGCTGAGAAAATGCAGGAAGGCTTTCCCCGGCTCGGTTTATTCGCCGCCTCACACTAAACAGCTGAGAAAGAGAAAATTGTTGGTGGAAAAAGATGCAAACTCGAAAAGCACTTGGAGAGCGCAAACCTCCATCACGGCATATAAAAAAATTCCTGGATCCAAACGGTGATCCGGATCACCACCAAAATTAAATCTGTTCTTCCTTTTCACATTTCCAACAACTCGCAAAAATTTCCTTAAAATCCATCCTTAACTTTTTGAGTTATCTTGAACACAAACAGATAAACGCCGGTAACTACGTAGCCTCCTTGGCGGAGGTAAGAAAAAACCCTTGGATCAGACAAGGAGGAAAACCAGAAGTGGAGGAGCCAAGACAGGGTGCCACCTTCTGATCTAGCTCCCCAACATTACCTACCCCAGCTTTAAGTCGAAGTTAAAGACCCACCTGTTCTCTGCTGCACTTCAGTAGTTTTTATTCAAACTTTCTTAAATTCATTTTAAGTCCAAATCTGCAGGTTTTCTTTAAAGCTGGAATTGATCATAATTTTAATAGTCTTTATTTAATGTTATTTCCTTTTTCTTGCTTTCTTGTTTTTTATTTTAAATTATGCTTCTTATTTTCTAATGTTTTATTGTATCTGTAAAGCACTTTGTATTACTCTTGGTGAATTGTGTTGTATAAACTTGCCTTGCCTCTCCTAATATATTCATGAATGTTTTCAGGTTCCAGGAGAAGCCTCTGAGACGGACAGTGAGGGTGAGCCGGAGCAGGCACTCCAAACATCTACACTGAGCCAGGAGAACACTCAGATACTGAAGAGAGACCTTCCCCCGCTTATAGTAGTCAGAGACCATCCTGACATACAATCCATAGTGGAAGACAGGCCAAGCCCTTCACACAAACCACACGGTGAGGACTGCTAGGTCTCATGCAATACTAAGCAGAAGGCCAGTATACATTTTTCATATAGAAACTGCAGCTGGAGGAGCTGGCCTTCCCTATAAAAATTAGTTTCAAGCAGGCACCCTGCTCCAGTTTACATCAACTCTGTGTTATATTAAAAATTTAAGAGAGCAGTTTATTGGATAAGAAAACATATGCGTACCTCAGGTGGAATATGAAAATTTCATTACAGAAAAAGATAAAATGAAGTTAATGCCAGATAGGGGCATATCTGTGATATGGATGAGAAAGTAATACTTAAATATCAATTTTGATTTCATCCAGACTTTAGTGTGTGATGGAGCACTTTTATTCAGCAGGTTCAATGATGAGAGTCTTCACTGTTGGCTGAAATCAGCTCCGTTCAGTTATCCACATTTGCTATTCTCAATAGCAATATGTGGACATTTTCCTTTACAGTAGCACTATGTAACTTTCTGACCATAAACATATATGTGCTTCAGACTTGTTTTGATGGTACATTGACATTTATTACATACATTACTTAAACCACCATTGCCTGGGAACACCTCGAGGCTGAGAAACAGCACTTCACAACTTCTTCTTCCAGAATACTGTTTCACATGACATGCACCATATCAGACACTGGAAGCTGAACACTGGCCATTCAGAACGGTCATCATGGCTGATTCAGCAAATCAAATCAAAGAAAGAGAAGAAAAGAAAAAAGGGGACAAATCCAGAGATAAGAGTCAACAGCAGAGTGACTTTCACTGGCAGTAGAGCTCAGAGTTCACGTAGAATTCAAGATGGATCCAGAATTAGCTGACTTTAGCAGGTGACTGAGGAAAGTCTGCCAAAGTTCAGGCGTGCTTTTTTTAACAATCTGTCTCACAAAATGTTAAGGCCAGAAATGCTGGGACAGAGTTGACTGTTTTTTTTTTTGTTTTTTTTAAACCAAATTGGTAACATGTCAAGTTTACTTGTTTACAGGGGACACCCTTTTACAGCAGAAGCTGCAGGAGTCCAACAGCCGGTTGTATTCTGACGTAGGACAAATGGTACGGCAGGTTTATGGCGGCGCCAGCAGAGAGGTATGTTGTGCTGGTGACAAAGCCTGTGACGTTCAGTGTATTTAGCATACAATATTAGACTGAAAAATGCCCTGCAACACTACTAAAGCAGGCAGCAAATTCATTTTCTAGCTGTTTTATATCTAGAAATTGTGTTAGTGAAAAAGCAGTTTTACTTTTATATTAGAAGTTTCACGTTGTTCTTGTTTGTCTCTGTTTGTGCAAAGGTGCGGAGTGCAACGTCTCAGCTGAATACATCCCAGAGTGCCATCATAAACGCGTCCCACAGTATCAGATTAATCCTGGATGATCTGAAGGCTGTATCTGAGAAGATCGACATCATTACCAGCTGCCAAATACTGCCTGATATTAACATTGATAATCCCTGTAATGATACCACTCCAGTACCTTAAAAAATACATCATTTATTTAAACAAATGTAACATTATGATTTAAGATAATTTAATAAGAGAAGGATAAAATAAAACAACTTTACTATTTTAAAAATGGAAACAAATAGAACGCTACTTAGAACATGTTTATTTCACAGACACTTATGTATTTATCAGCAGGTGTTTGTGCATGTTACTGGAGTTTTGCGGGAGTTTTGCATGGAGTCAGGTTAAAACATTCATGTTCTGTCATCTCGTGCGTTTGTTTCATTCTCCAACTGTTCACTTTAAATATGAATGTATTTTATTAATGCTCAATAAACATTGATTTTTAAAAGTCCTATTCTAACCTTCCATTATGTTCGAGAAAGTACACTTCTGAAGGCTTTTTGCTAATATATTATTATTTTCCTTTGAAGTTATTAAGTCAAGGTAATTATGGATTATAGATTTTTGCTGGTCTCTGAAGTCTGATTGCAGCTTTGTTGGTGTTTACTCTTGCCTTTTGTTTTCCTTTTAACTGCTGCAGTGCTCTCAAACTCTTGAGCCTATAATATCCTATATGATATACTTAAGTTTCCATTGTTGTATTATTGATTATCAGAATCCCATGTTTGCTTACCTTATGGATCCCTCATGAAGAGGTTTCGATTGGAAATGAATGCGGAGAAAATATGTGGAGAAACAGAAAAGGTTACAAATATAAATACAATTTTAAGTCTGTACAAAATTACAGCAACTGGGGGAGATATCCATGAAAATAAGGGTAAAGATCTGGACTGGCATACCTCATGGCATACAGTACTAATGCAAACACAGCAGAGAGAATGTCACATTTTATATTTGTCAAATCACTAAATTCACAATAAAGGTTGTCATCATGACCAAAACATTTGCAAACACAAATAGAAAGATCAGAAAAGTGACCATTTGTCTGACAACAGCAGATCATAGTTTTTATTTGAAACATAAAACTGCAAAGAACAAATTACTCTTAAATACAACAGTAATGCAACAATCCATGTTTCCATTTCTTACACAGGGGTGTAAATGTAGACTAACACCACCACCAGCAGGTTGAGAATTGTGCCCACAATACCCACAATCCCAAGGAGGTGATCCGGGTCAACTTTCCATCTCACCAATTTGGCATGTTCACACTGAGGATTTGCCATCTGAAACAGAAAGATGAACAGAAAAGAGTTCAACGTGCTGAACAGAGTTAATTCAAACCAGTTAGGCGTAGTTACATAATTTAGCCACATGGTGGCACCATTAACACACGTACGACTACAGTCTGACAGCAGACCACAAAATTTCCATTCTCTCTTTCTTCCAAACATATTTTCCTGTCTTTGATTATTAACAATTAATCTGCACACTGTTGGCTTAAGTGTGTGAAAAAAAAGTCTCATACAACATTAAGTATAAAATCTATTCATCTATTGTACCTGTCTACTTCAGGGTAGGGTCACGGGGTGCTGGTGCCTCTCCCAGCAACGATTGGGTAAGAGGCAGGGGACACGCTGAACAGTAATAATAATTTAGTTATTTCATTGGCATATTAGTTATTTTTTATTATGTCATTTGTAATTAGTTGTAAGTATGTTTAAAAAAACTCTACACACAGATTTGTGCACCGTAAGGTACCGTGTGTCATAACCAGTGCAATATGAAAATTGCATTTTCAACTACAACCTTATCTGTACTTATTATTTTCTTTTTTTAAATACTTTTTTTACTCATTGTTTTCCAACACTGTCCCACAAATAGTGACAGTTGAAGATAAAGACAAAAAAAATTATGGTGAAATTTCATATACTTCAGTTTACCTTTGTGGTGTTTCTCCTTCTTGTGTCCCTTCTCAGCTCCATTGTGGATTTTGTTTAAAAGCTTCCAAACATTTCATAGTCCAAAGCAGTAAAAGCAACTTTTAGCCTTGATTTGGCTTGTTTCAAAGAAATTAGATTCCAAATATTCCTAAAGATGATAGCTGCCAAGTCCTCATGTACTCATAGTATTTCCTTCTGTGTGCTCTTCTCTCCAGGCTATGGAGGCTCACGGGTCTGTAAAAAATGCGAGTATAAAGGGATGCTGGTTGGTATTATTCTGCCTTTACACAGAATAGCACACAAGGCCAAGAAGCTGCTCAGCTGCCCAGCCACAATTTCTGTGCCAGGTCATGTATAGTTGGCTTAAGTGTTGATGTGTCTGTGAGTGTGTGTCCAGTGGGGAAAGTTGCAGAAGGAATTGAGAGGGCTTTCAGCGTCACAAATGCACATATAATTATTACTAGTAGATGAGTTGTGTGAGCAAGTGGAAATAAAATGAGAAGAAAAATGAAATGAAGTTAAAAAATACTTCATAAATCCCAGAGGGAAATTAAAATTTGGTAGTAGTTGTTTTTTTTTTTTCCCCTTTTTGATTAAAAAAAAAAAAATGTAAAAGATGATATTGCCTTGTTCTGTAGGACGATAGCTGCTGGCAGGAATGATCTCTAGTACTTTTCTGTTTGCAGTGGACATGATGAGCCTTACCCTGAACACTCTCTGGTGTGTTTTCATTGTGTGTGTGTGTGTGCTGTGTTTCATTGCAAAGAATCCTCCTTTATCTTCAGCAGCATTCTTATCTGGACAATCAGCCACAGCGGCTGTGAGTTATCCCCAGCACATAACCAGCCTTATAGATCAGTTTGTTCAGTCTTTTTAAGTCTGACTGTGACACTACTGCTCCAACAGATGGAAAAAGCTGATTGCACTTTTCAAAACAGACTTAAAGAAGATTTGCAACATCTGGATGCATCTTGATGACCCGCCCAGATGAGAGGATTCTCTGAAGAGGGGAGATAATAGTGACTTCAACCCCAATCCCACTACAATAAGCAAACTGTGTCCTGAAAGGTGTTCACCTACATATCTGTTAGCCAATATCAGTCTCTCAAGGACTGGTCTGTGGGCTTTTGTTTCAGGTGGGATTTTAGGGGCACCGGGTTCTGAATCTGACATAGTTGTACTGAGCAGGTTTTCAGAACCGTGGGGCTGACACCATCTGGCTCTGCAGCTTTGTTCCGGTTAAGTTTCTCCAGTTATTTCTTCACCTGACTGCAGGCGACAGACGGGCAAGAAGCAAAGGCAGAGGAGGTCTCAGTGTGCTCTGACGGGGACTGAGATGAGTCTGTGTTAAGGTCCATGACTGAGCTGCAGGGTGACAGAGTGGAGGTGTGACAGGAAAGCTGTGTGAATGGTGTGTGGTCTGTTAGGCTGGAGGCAGGGGGCTGAAAGCTCACAGCTAACAGTTCTCAGTTTCTCTCTGCAAATCTTCTCCTTTTCACTGACATGTCCAAGATGGTAGCAAAGGTTAACATGCACTGCAATTCCACCTCCCTTTCACTTCCCACTGTCTTGTTGCGATCAGCACGTACAGCATTTAAGCAGTAAACAGACACATTACTGTCATGAACACATTAGGGATGTGTTCATGCATTTATGAACCTGTATTCTTTTTTAAACTTTGTTAGCACCTTAAGCCATATATATATATATATATATATATATATATATATATATATATATATATATATATATATGTATATATCAGATGTATCATATTCACTGTCAAATAATTGTTAATATTTATATATAACAGGCATGCTACCATGTGTATAAATGAAAGTTGTTGGTCAATTAATTTATTCATCATATAGTTTGTGTTGTTTGTGATCAGAACCATTGAAGTGAAATTAATCAGGGACTCTGATGTGATGCAAATAGTATAATGAGACAGCAGAGACATGAAAATGTAAAATTTTCATTTTACGGGACAAATCTAACAGCTTAAGAAAGTGTTTTTTGCATTCACAGATATGTCTTTTATTGCTCTTCAGTGTGTAGGTGTGTGTACATTAATGTGTGGTAAAGTCTGTATGCATCCGTCCCAGCTGTGCTGCTGACTGAGCAGCAGGCTCTGGGGGTTTAATGAGTGAATGAGGGCGAACACTGAAAACACCATTAAAACTGCAGCATGAAACTAATCACTGATAAAGCAAAACAACACTATCTCAATTAATTCAACAGAAATATCTTGAAAGAAACCAACCAGTCTGACAAAAGAAGGAAGCATGCATAAGCTAAGCTGTGGTGTGTAGAGAAAATAGTTTTACAATAAGCATGTTTTCCACAGTCAGACTGTTGTCTGAGACAGTCAGAGTCAGAGAGGCTCAAGCAGGAAGATCTCATGGAGCACAAGGACTTGTAACATGTAAAGGAACCAAGAAAACAATGTCTCTGAGTTCTGAGTTCAAGCTATTCCTTGTTGTTTTTCCTCATTTTTAAATTTTTGTTTACTTCTAGTGTTTATAATTTATTTTGATTTACATGATTATTCTCTCAGTATGATGCCTCCCACGATTGTTCTGTTACCAGCAAAATATCAGCTTGTAAGGAAGAGCTGCTTTAGGGTTACCCTTGCTTTTTAGAGCTGATACAGCTATTTCCTGACCACGCAGAGTGAGCCAAGCTAAAGTGAGATCAGGTGGCTCATATCATCAATAAGCAGCATTCTACAGTGTTACTGTGAGCTTTGGTTTTGGTTTGGTGTCCTGTCTGGTTTCCTGTTTTATTTTGTAGTTTTCCCCTTGTGCATTCTGTTTGCTTTCTGTTCATTAGTATATGGACAAACTACAATTGCTGTTGCAGGTGTTTGCACTGAACGATGTTTAGCGCAAAAGCCGCAGTTTATGGAAATTCTCGTGGCACAAATGGGCCATTAACAGGATTGTGCAGAACTTGACAGCAAGCTGTTTGGGATATTTATTACAATTATAGAAGGTGAGCTGGTGTAGACGAACACCTAAAACCTGAAGGTCAGCAGCCTTTGTGGATAAGAATTAAACATCCCTGATATAGAATGACAGATAGGAGGACAATTACGGAAAGATTTTATACGTATTAGCTTTACACACTAACAGCTGGATCTAGAATGACTGATGTGTAAATTACATCAAAGAGCAAAGAGCAAAAAGCACACAGAGAAATGGCACACCTTTCACAATTTTGAAAGATGAGAGACCACCCCTCTTCTAAAATAAATCACACTTTTACCCTTGCTGGTAACACCAGCTTCATTATTCAGCACTTTTACCATCTTTTACAAAATTTCACTACTTAAGAATAATTATAAATTAGTGCACAGATATAAGATTATCACAATTAATATTTTATTATCCTCATCATACAACGGGAATTTGACATCTGTGCAGTTTCTTTTAGTTAAAGTGACCTCCTTTTCTCTTTGCAGTGTTAAATTTGAGCTGACCTGAGATCTGTCAGTCAACTAACGTGAAGCGATTGGATAAGGCAGAATGATGTGATCATTTTTTGAAGATCAACATATCACAGTGAGTTTTCACTTCTGATCTTAGGTATAGTGAAACAACACTTCATAAAAGTTGTGGCAGTTCACATCTCAAGGTACTTTACATTCATAATCAGCTCAAGTCAGTTCATTGTGATCCATTTGGGCAAGGCAGGTTTAATTGTATAGTGCAATTCAACAACAGGGGGACTCACAGTGCTTTGCAGAAACATTAAAACACTAGAAAATAGGAACCATAATTCAAAATAAAAAAAAACAAGAGAATGGAAAAGAATTACATAATTGTCCAAATTATAATGGCAGAGTTCATACAAGACACTTGATAAAATAAAATATCTTATATGAGGAATCCAAAATATTGCATTTGAATCTTGACTTTGGTTTGATCTCCCATTCAAAGCATGTATGGAGCAGAAGGTAGTGGAAAAGGAGAAAAAAAACCTCCCTTTTTAACAGGAAGGAAAAAACTTCAGCTGAACCCAGTTCAGGAAAGGGAAAATCTGCCTCGACCAATAGAGGGTGAAGAGGATGGGAAAGGGATCAACAAACACCATAACTCATGGCCAGGTAGACCTGCTCAGAGAGAGATAAAAATTGGTAAAAGAAAGCAGTCCTCAAAACTTGTAAGCGAAAGAACAAATAGTGGAGTCTGCATTTGGGTCAAAAACACAATTTAAAGGTTTAGATGAAGCTATTTTTGTGGTTAACTCACAGAACTGTATAGAACAGAAACAACCCAAATATACATCACAGGCTCTAAAGCCGCTGTGGAGAAGGCATCTTCATCTTGGTAATGGCTTCGCAGATGTGTCTCTCCACGTTAAAAAAAGAAATAAACAAAAACACACACACACACACACACACATATATATATATATATATATATATATATATATATATATATATAACTTAACAGCAACATAACAGTTATGGAAAAGATTGTATGTTTTGTGGCAGGACAGAGGACTATGGGCCTCCATAATAAAATAAAATTAAAGAGGCCGAAGAGGCTGAAGTCTATGAAATTCAATGAAACCACTGAATTTGATACATTTAACATATTCGTAATCCGCCTCTCTATTTGCTTGTTTTGTTAGTTCTCTGATCTAACCCAGTCTGAAATGCCTTCCAATTTGAAATTGAAATGCAAAACACATTCTAGCAGCAAGGTACAAGCAGCTTAAAAAAACTCCTACATGGTACAGTGTGTATTTTCCTTCAAGGCTAGATACACTTCCAGGTGAACTGTTAACACTCAACAGGCAAGTAGGACATCACATTATTGTTTAAATAAAACATCTTTTCTTGTTTCAGTGACAGTGGCTTGAGGTTCACAGTGAAGGATGAAGTTCATGCTTGAACTGGCAAACAAAGTAAAGACTAAAATAGGGACACAGTGCACCAGGGCACAGAGGAGAGAGCTTAAATGTTTGTGGTACAGAGAGCAGCAGGCCAGACTAGGCAGAAACAGTGGGTAAAAGATAAAATTAAATCACATTAGATTATGTTGTGAGATTTTTATATGAGACCATAGGCTGATGGGTGTGGGTTTGTGTGTGTGTGTGTGTGTGTGTGTGTGTGTGTGTGTGTGTGTGTGTGTGTGTGTGTGTGTGAGTGTGTGTGCGTGTACGCGCAGAGGGGGCAGCACCCATATTAGCCAGGTCAGTGGTAGTCTCATGGGGCGCCTGAGGACAGACTGTTAGTTTATATGGCTGGGTGAGCATGGCTACACACAACAGCCCAGGTCTGCAAAAGCAACAGAAGAGCTCCACTGTGGGTGATAACCTTGTTTTGTGCTGCTTTCAAGAGAACATGGAAATGGGATGAATGGCTTTGACCAACCAGAATGATAAACAAGAAGACAAGAAAACCCAGTAGAGTTAAAGGGAACAAGGACACTAAGTAATTACATTGAATCTCATTGATTAAAATGAACATATTGAACGCCAGAGTAGTTATGTTGGAAAGCTTATTGTGATTTTCAGTCAGACTTTAACAGAAGGTCGTTGCACTTGTTGAGGACAAGAAGGAAAAGTTTGTCTGTTTGTGAGGTCTAACTGTGGAACAGGCTGCAGGAAGAACTCATGAAATATATAAAAACATTTCTTGAACAGTATGGAAATAGTATGGAATGAACAGATATTATATAAAGTTGTTATCATCATTACTATATTAGTGATGATGATGTAATTATGATGGTATTATTACTGCATAAGTCTAACTTTGTAATTATTGCAAACATATAAATTCTAAACATAATTAGAGAATATGACCTTACTATTTGTTATTTTGGTATCATTATTATTATTATTACCATTATTGTTGTTGGTACAATCATGATTACTATTTACCTCCAGAATGAAAATTGGAATCATTGAGATATAGATTTTAAATACTGAGTATTAATATTGCTTTTGTTTATTTATAACATGTAATGCCACTTGTTAGTGATGATGTTCATTATGGTGAAAGGATAAAACATTTTCCTTTTATAACTTTTGTGTTTTTCTTTTTTGGTTTATATTTATTGCTATTTTTGTTAATATATGCTTTCATTATGTTCAAACAGACCCAATCTATCAACAATACCATTCCAAGAATAACCACCTGACAATTGGGCTTTGCATGTAACCTATTGTTGTTCGATAAATAACTTCCCATTTTGTCTCTGACGAAGCACTGGTTCCCTACAAGGCTGGTGCCCCACACACATCACTGCACTTCCACCTTCTCCTGCAATGCTACATTCAGGTTTGCAGACAATTCATCTGTGGTGAGCTTCTTCTCAAAGGGAGGTGAAAAAGCAGTCAGGGATGACGTTTAAAGGCTGACAATGTACTTTTCAGAGAAGGCTTTGCATGGCTCACCAGCTGCTCTTCAGCTGACAGAAACACTCCAGAGAATCGTTGTCACAAGCCAGGAAATAATCAGTTACCCACCTTTCTCTCCATGACTTCTGCCTCCTCTGTGCCACGCACATTTTCAAAGTCCTGCTGTTTTTATTTAAAGCAGTGAATTATTTTGTGTATAAAATGTGCCACACAATCTAACTTACCTTGCCTCACTTGAAGGATTTTCAGTTGATGCCCTATGGATGATGCAACATTTTGTTAACTACAGATTAACACATCAGTTATAACTGCATCTTTTCACATAGGTGCTTTGTTAGTGTGCGTCTACATGCTGGGGCATGTTTCTGTTACTGGGGATAGGTGGGGGGGGCAATCTCTGACATATGTCAGCCAGTCAAATGTGTGGGTTTGCTCTTAGCTGTGTTTGTGCTGTTGTTGGTGTTTTGCATTCCTTTTAAAAGGATGGAAGCAAAAGCTATAAAAAACAATCTGCTTTGATCGAAAGAAGTGAGTTAGAAAGATTATTCATATCTCTTTATTGCAGTGAAATCTGTAGATCATTTTTACATTTTTGCAGCACTTTTTGTGGTTGATAAGTAGGAATAGAACAGAAGAGGATGAATTCATGCTCAAGTCTGTGCATTTTTTGTGCTAGCTTAGCTAAATCAGCAGTAATGTTAAACCCAAATGTCTATAAAGTTAATAAGTTTTAAAGTGTTTTGTTTAAAAATAGTAATTTTAAAAAAACAGTCACATCAAAAATAAAAAAATGATTCCTTGTAAAATGTGAATGGGGAAAAAAATAAGAATTATTTTTTGTCTTCCTAAACAGAAAATATTAATTTGTTTCCTCAAACTAACAAGAAAAATGATCCCTGCTTTATCAGTCATTTCCCTCTCTTCATCTTTTCTGGATGATTTTTGGCCACATTTCACACAAAATCTTCCAAATAGACTTCAAAATTAATATTAATGTTTATAACATGTGAAGTCACTTTAAACACAGAGCACAACATTTTATGTTTAAACTCTCATATTATCCAGACTCCTCTCCTGAGCAGGATCAGAAATAATAATAAAAAAAATAGAACTAGATAGATGATAGTGCCATAATTATCCAGTGTCTGAAATTCACCAAAAAACAACTACACAATAGGACACATTTGTTAGAAGCAAGTTGGATTTTTATTGACATTTCTATAACTACACCATGTATTAATAAATAAATCGAGCACAAAAGTTCATCAGATTTTTAAAAGGTACTTTAAATAATCTCAAAGAATCAAACTTTTTCTTAATCATCTTCACAAAAAAAAACAACAACATAATGGGCAAAGTCTGGCAACCCTTTTGATTTTTTTGTCTTGACAGCATAAGTTGTAATGCCAAAATAACAAAACACGAACAACGATTAGTTTTTGGGTACATTTTACACCCCAAATCTTGAGTTTGCAAGACCAGCAGCAGTTTCTGTCATTAGGTCATCATGTCATAAAAATCTTTCCTCAATTTGAAACTTGCTTTTGAATTCCTGGTCATGTTTCCAAAGAATGAACAAAAAAGGGGTTTGGAAAGTGAACAAGATTTTTTATTTTGTGGACAACACGCAGCACGCACTCACACACACACACACACACACACACACACACACACACACAAAAAAAATAATCAGCATCTTTCATGTCTTCTTCCTCTGGATGGAGCCGTGCTGCCATAAATGCAAGAAAGCTACTTTACCATGACCAAATGGGGAGAATGTATATTCAATATAAATTCAATGCTTCTTAATTTCTTTAAGTCCATGTTTTTCATTTAATAAACTAAAAATAGTAAATTAGTCGCATATTATATAATCTCATCAATGGCTCATCTTCTTGGTTTCCTTGTGCCCGGTGTGATTGTGCTTCATTTTTTTGGCCAAAAAGAAAAAAAAAATTCTGGCATGGCGAGCCAACAGCAGTTCCAAATTTGTAAACAAACTACTTTTGTTGTGTGTCAGTCCATATAGGCTAATTGTACATTATAATGGTATTTTAAAAGATTCGATTCCAAAAAACAGGATTAATATGTTTGCCCAATAGTGGGCAAACATATTAATTCTTTTTACGTCGAACATTACGGACGAACATTTAGTTAACCCGAAATCTGTTGTGGTGACACTTAGTCGTTATTTTTAGATGGGTTTGTGACCTTTGTAAAAGTCAGCTCTATAACAAAGGATAAACAAGTAACTCAACAGCTGCTATGTCTGTCTTCTAAATGAACTTTAAAGCATGATTAGATAATTAACCAACTATGAACATATGTTTAGTGACACTCAATCAAACAACAACACTTGCAATGGTTATTAATAAGAAACACTGGTAAACATTTAACCTAAATGCGTTTTTATTGGCAAGGTCACTCTTGGAAAAGAGATTTTTAATATGAAAGAAGAAATTTATAAATGGGTAAGGTGGTATATATTTATTTTAGAAAATAACAATTTGTAGAGCATATTAATAAATCAAAGTGCTTGTGGGTGGGTTCCTCCATCACTGCAAGACAGTCTGATCACAGGTGTGCGACACACTAAAAGTGGTTCACTCAGTTTGTTGCACTCTTGAAATGAATTGACCTCAACCATCTCCTGTAAATTTAATTCAGTGTGATGGGAAGTAAAAGTGAAAGTTGAATCTACCTCCAATCACATCCTAATGATTCCTTCACCTGATGCATCCTGAAGGGTGGTATTAAATTAAGCTCATGATAGGAGATGAAAGCACCCGGTGTGAGTGTTTTCATCCTGTCATTGCAGGGACAAATTTAAGTTTTAAGCCCAGAGAACAAATTTAAAAAACAAAATGAGTGAAATGAATGCAGGACAGTAAACAGATTCTTGTTAGGTGAGATTAAATCAACATTTGGAGAGGATTTTGGGAAATGCAAGTGCAGTTTCTGAGAGAATTTTCAAGGTTCTCTATTGTAACTAATTTAAGGGGAGCAATGGAAAATTTCTATGATAAATTATTCTTGCTGATTTCAACCCTATAAAAGCAACAAATACTCTTTTTAGCTGGTAACTAATACTATAAATGCATGATTCCACAGCCATAGGTATACTTGCCTGAACTGTTGCCAATAATAAAAAAAAAAGAAACAGAAAAACTGAGTTCAACTAAACATTTTCCAAAGTAATTGTTACATTTCATACTTGCTTGCAAACCAATAATTCAATGATAAATTCTTGCAAAAACTTAAGAACATAAACACACAATCTAACAAGACTTGAAATACAATAATTATCAAAACACTTTCCCGCACTGGCCAACATGTAAAGCTGGAGAGGGTTAAGTGAGCAGTGTTTCTGCTTGTTTTCAAGCCATCCCACTGTTATAGTAAGTAAAATGGCAGCAGACACTTATGTGCTACTATGTCTTCTCTGGTGTTAGCTTGTTGGTGGAGAAGAGAATGATGAGAATAAGGTGCAGATTTAGCCCAGTCCTTCCTGCTTGCACATCAGCTGTGTGTGGATTTGCTTCTCCATTAGAAACAGAGTGCTTAAACCTAAAATTGTATCCATATTGGCATGCAGTTTCAGTGGACATGCTGTAATCAAACTGCAGGGAGTTCTTTGCACCCTTGCGAGTTTCGAGACAGATGGCGGGGATCTCAGGAAAGTTCTTCTGTCCTGCTTTTACTGACGATGCACACCATTCCTCTTTGATCTCTTTGTCACAGCTGTTTGGCTTGCTCATGCAAAATGCACCTTCTCCATCTGCATGACATTGTCTTAGTTTTAAGCTTTGCTCTCTCTGATGCTGCTCTGTGCCTAGCTCCCACATCCAATCAAAGAAACATGACACCAGAAAATACGTCATCACTCTGCAGCAGCAACTATACACAGAAAGATCTTTACTGTTGCACAGAGACTCTGCACAGGCTGAACTATCCGAACCCTCCAGCTTCATGTTTCTGTGTTTTTAGTATCAAGCATAAAGAATAAACATGATCCCAACAAAGACCACAGCATTTACTTTAGTTATTTTGGTCAAGGTGTTTTTTTTTTTTTACTATGCTGCAGTACTCTCAACATGGAGCACTGCAGCATATTATAAAACCAGTATCATACCAGCTGGCATATTATAAAACCAGTATCTCACAAATGTATACACAGAAGTTTATTATGGAAAGTGTGTTCCTGCCAGCTCTGAATATCACTGACTTATCTTCAAACTCATCGACCATCTTCACATTACTGGTGTGATATCAGGCACCGTTGCCTGCTAGTTTAGCTTACAGTGTAAACTTGATATGAGCTATCACTACCATAATGAGTCCATATGTACATGTAGCAAACCACCATAAAGTTTGAGATAATGACTGGCATACTGGGCAGTTATGTAGAAGCTGGTAGGTATCTGACAACTTTCTGAGTGATGAAGGGCTTAATTGTGATTAAGCAGCTCCATCAGATGGAGGTGTATATATAGACAAAGACAAGCAGCAGGAGGTTAAGTACAATGCCGATGACTCCGAGCACAGCCAGGAATCTCTCCTCTGGTGTGCTCAGATGTGGACACATTAGTTCCATGTACAAAATGGGAAAAAAGTACAAAAGCTAATATTTAACAATGATTATCTGTATATGATCAAGTTTTATAGGCAGTCATTAGGCCATTGTTGCTAGTTGTGCTGTAATACTTGACCCTTTTGGTGCAGGGTGATGGGTTTAGTACTGTACTTTGCAAATTTACTCAAAACGGCTCCAAACATCTGTTATTTTCCAACCACTTAGATCAGTATAAATGGCAGTAATAGTTACTCTAAGCTGAAATCATGTAGTATCACAAAGGATAGAAATCTGTCAAATATGGCCACTATTACTTTTAAGGAACCTTGTTTTCCTTGTGAGCTGTCTGAGAAGAACTGTGGATATGAAAGCAAATCAATAACTGTTAGCAGTCAGCAGCATTTGAAATATAGACACAAGTTGAAAAATGTGAAGACCATTTCATTTGAGCAGTGTTTTGATGATTCTACTTGTGCTTCTGTTCGACATTTTAGGTACCAGAGTGGCAGTAATGCCGGCATAGACAAATGTCATATTTGTCAATGATCAAAGCACTTAAATGATCCAAATCCTTAAAGGGAAAGTTGTCTCTCTGAGAAAAAGTTGACAATTTTTAGTGTTGTAGAAAACCTTAGGTGACGGATGTGTAGATGTAGACAAAAATGACCACCAAAAGATTGAGAATGGTTCCAATGATACCCAGGACAGCTAAAATTCGCTCCTCACGGTCATTGGTAGAATCATCTTCTCTTGCATGAGCGCTGCATACATAGCGGCTGCCGGGGACCATGGTTACCATCACAGAACCCCACCCCCATAGGGCACAACGCCTGTGGCAACGGCAGGGCACCAGTCGGATGGATGGGAGGCAGCGGTGAAAAAGAGGACAAAGTTGAAGTTGAGGAGAGAAAAGAGACAAATGGAAATAGGAGAGAGAAAAACACATTAATAATTTGAGTAGTTTTCATAAACACACATATGAACTTTTCTTGCACGCATTCATACATTTCATATTGATAAGGGCAGTAAAAGGAAATTAAATGAGTTTTGGAACACAAGCAAGATATTCTAACTCCATTTGATTCAGTCTTTCCGTGCTTTATGTCCACTTCTTGCTGTTTAAGCACAAACTGTTTTGTTTTCTTTTTTTTATTCTCACTTTCTATCCAGTTTTACAACCTGTTTCTCAGTTTTTACATATGTTTCTCACCTTTTATTTAAACAACAGGCAATTCAGACCAGACACAGTCAACTTCAACAGATTAAGGTTATATTCACAGGCATTTCATTTCCATTTCCGTCTGTTCCTCTTCATGGATACTTCCAATTAAACCCGGACCTTTTAATGTTTTATTTAAGACAACAAGACATGTCTGTGAATGTCAAAAAGCCATTACAAGTTAATATGCCAAAAAATTACTAAAAATATGCCAACACAGGCAGAAATGTAAGACAGAAATAAAAAGAGACAGAAGACAAAAAATGGAAAGCGTTGTGTCATGAAAGCTTAGCTTTCAGAGTGTCGCAATAATTTTCCTTGTGAATAAACCTTCAGGCATCATGAATGGGGAATGTACTTGCTCAATCAATCACACAGCAAAGCAAGAACATAATTTATTCTTTTGAGTCTGGAGGTGAGACACACTGCAGGTGAAAAGGGTTAAATTAACTGGTATCACCAGAAAACTTTCTGATTTATTCCTCAGATTTAAGATTGTTTTGTGTTGCAGATTTTCTGAAATGTAATGTTTAAATATGCAAATAAGATACTGTATAACCAAAAATACACGAATTTGTGTTATTTATTGGAAAAAAAAATTGGAGCACGAATGAAGCCAGGTTGAAGGTTTTTTAAGCATTTTGTCCACAAATTACAGACAAAGAGATTTTACAGATGGGATTTTGGATGTTGTTGTTTGGATGTCTGTTTATGACTTCATAATTAGGAAAATATTGTAAACAACCATAAAAGAACATTCATTTTTGCCATGATCAGATATAAAAAACAGAAAAAAATAAAATAAATAAATAAATATATACATATATATATATATATATATATATATATATATATATATATATATATATATATATATATATATATATATATATACACATATATATATATATATGTATATATTTATTTATTTATTTATTTATTTATTTATATATATATATATATATATATATATATATATATATATATATATATATATATATATATATACATATATATATATATATATATATATATATATATATATATATATATATATATATATATATATATATATATATATATATATATTTCTTTTTTGTCATAAATGTGATCTCCATTTGCTTTTCTGTCTTTTCATGTTGTTGGTTGGTTAATATCTTAACATCTAGCAGCTGTTCAAGGGTGTGTGTGTGCATATGTGTGTGTGTTTCAGGGGGGTGCATGTGTGCATTTGTATGTAGCAAGAGACAAACCACAATCTTTTGATGCAGCTTAGCCATTCAGTGGTATAACATGATTATTTCCAACCCACTTAGTGACTGCATGGCACACCTCAAATATCACATCCATGAAGGAAAGAAAAAAGGGGAGGACAAGGTTATAGATACAAGACAGAAGACATCATCTTGGGCATGAAGTGCTTTAAATTCAGGAGGACATTCATAGATTTGCTCAACACAAGTTTTGGTAAGTTTTTTGGAAACCATCTGCATGGTCCACAGTGGTGTTGTGCTTAGAATTGTGGCTTCCAGCAACAAGGTTGCTGGTTTGAGCCTCAGCAAGGGGGCAGTTTGAACGGTGGCCTTTCTGTGTGGAGTTTGCATTAAAATGGATGGATGGATGGATGGATCTGCTTGGTACTTTTTAAGAGTATCTCTTTTGCATAAAAAAAAGTCTTGTTGTGTCCATGAATTTGCAAAATCTTCCCAGCCAATGTCAAACTGTTTGATCTACAATTGACTTCCCTGATAGTCTGACACATTCTGCCCTTTCTTGCCCTAATGTTGGCAACATGTGCACTGGAACGTGGAGGACATGTGGAGGTGAGGGACTATTATGTTTAGGGTTGACCCTAAAGGCCTTGACACATACTCCGAATATTCTGTACGAATTATTCACATGGTAATATTTATTATGGAATTAATGTCAAATCAATGTGAACATTCACACCACTGACAAAATTTCATCCAACGATTTTGTGAATTTAATATTTTTGAACTGAGCTAAATTCTTCTTAATATTCATATCCAACATAAATATGATCGACCGATCAGAGAAGACACGTTGACTGATAGATCACCAGTTGTGAAATATGCAGGTGCCATTTTGTCGCTGCTATTTCACTCAATTGCCATTACCGAGCTTCTTTATTATTTCTTCTCTTGAAGAATAAAGAATAAGAAATATTTGGAATTTTGAGTGGCTTATTTACAATGTGAATGTGGAAAGGCCTGAAGAGGTGGAAAAGACACATGGAACTGATAGCTGCTAGTAAAATAAGAGCTCCTGGTGGAGGCAGTGGGATGGAATGTGGTGGGGTGTTAGAAAAACAAACCTTGTCATCACTGAAAGCAATCAAAAGGTAGAGGGGCATAACGATGAGGTCCTGCAACCAGTGTCCATATCATATCTCAACAGCCCAAGACCGAAACTTATATTCCAAAATGACTGCTGTTTTCAAACCTTAACCAAGTCTTTTTACATGTAAAATACTATGTATGTATGTGGAAATGGAAGTTTGTAAGTTTGTCTGATATTTAATTTAATAATGTAAACTGATTTTGTTAAAAGGTACATATGAAAACATGTAGGTTAAAAAGCAAGTCTGAGATGGTTGGCGTTTCCCCCAAATAATTAGATCCCTGTGACACAGCGGGGCCTTGTTCATGGATGAGGTAAGAATGGAACAGATTGGTGATGATAGCAGTGATGTGGATTGTCCATTGGTCCGTCATGATGAAGAAAGACAAACCTCTTGTTTAACAGATTGATCTATATTTCTGGCCTTCTTACCTATGGTCAAGTGCACTGGAGAGCTGTGGGTAGGGACTGAAAGAATGAGATTGGTAATACAAGAGGCCAAAATGAGTTTTTTCCAACAACTGCTGAAATTTTAAATCTATTCACAACTTTTTTACACTGGTAAAAACACAACCTCTTTGGCAGAGGTAACAACAGCACATCACTACTCTGTAATACAAACTGTGCCATCTTGAATGCTGGAAACCATGACTCCAGGGTGCTTTCGTTTCAGATGCTCATGCATGACTGTCGTGCTGCCGTGGTATGCCAACTCTGCGTGGCAGACTACACATTTAGCCTGATTGACACTTTGTTTAGCGTGAAATATCCCCAAACTTTGGAAATAAGTTGCACCACCGTCAGTTTGTTCTTCATTGTTTAAACAAAGACGCTGCACAAAATGACAATACTGCCCCTAGCACTTCCTGTGGTGCTTTGCATCATTTGCATGGTGTTTAGAGTTCTTATACTGTCTGAAAAGCTGTGGTTGGTAAATGGCGTTAAGTTGCCAGGAACAGTGTTTTATTAGCAAAGCTGTTACGGGAGGTTATAACGCGACGAGTCAACAATAAAATTTCACGTGGAAAGGCCTGACTTTGTCAACAAATTGTTGCAGCCTTAATCATCACGCAACAGAAAATACAAAGCATGTTTTACTATTAGGACATTCTTTTCAACTACCAGACTACCAATCACAAAGTGATTGCAAAAGACATGACCAGCAGGAAGAGACGCAACAAATCTGACATAACGCATCACCAACTTAACTGATCAGCAGGATATGATCCATGTAAGGATGCATATCAATACTAACTTCATTTGGTTGAGAAAAAATAACTATCTGATGCAGAAAGAATACAATGAAAAAATCAAAATGCACAGTGTTTACACAAACTGCGAGAAATATTTTGAGGTTTGATTTTTTTTTTTTTTCTAAGATGGCAAAAATGTGTGTCTTATGTGGTCGACTGCAACGTAGCTTTTCACACAGTTCTCTTTCAGGCTTCATCCGTGATTGTTGAACACTCTGGTGTCTAGCTCAGTTAAGACACTGACTGTTTACAAGTACTTCACATTACCTCCATTTGAAATAACAAAATGTTGCTTTAAGCGGTGCTATCATCTCAACAAGCTTCATGAATAAGATACTTAGCTTCATGCATTATAAGTGATGGTTTACAGAGATTTAAGTTAGTGAGCCTGAGTACAGTATGCAAGGCTTAAGAAGACAGCCTCAGGAAGATGGATACTCTCTACGTTACTTTAAAGCAGCTTTTTATTGGATTTTGGAATTGCTGTGAAAGAGCTGAACTGAATCTTGTTTTCCAGTCAGGCGCACGCTGGTCCAATTTCAATTGTTTCCAACTAGTGTGAAGGTGGGTGAACTCACGGAATTACAGATTTGTGTACAGACATAATAAAAATGACATTTATTAAACTATGCAGACCAAAATGCTGCACTTTTCTGACTCGTTCTTTAGCATCCAATCTATTCAGGCATAGACTAAATTAGTATAGTAGTATTTATATCCAGGACAAGTTAACAGATAAATGAAGGCTTGAATGGCCAGGGAGTATTGACATGTTTTCTTGTATGATGGAAGAAGAAATAATGTATAAAAGATTAAAAAAGAAAAAAACTTGTGGTGATGACTGTGTGTGACTATATGCATGTGCGAGTTGACATATGCAATGTCCTAAGTTGTACCATGTAGCCATTCCTGTGAGATTGCTCAAAAGCAGACTAACCTTATTCCACATTCAATAGCTGCATGCATGCAAACACATTTCATCTTTTCTATATGTATTTTTAATCTCTATACCTACTATATTAATTTGTAATGGAGGATTACACCAGTTTGCTGTTTTTAATGCTCACATTCTTCACTCACATTTTAGCAGATCGAGAACTGAACATCATGACACTTTTTTTTTACTTTAGTTAACTGACAATGAAACCAATGCAATTAAAGAGCATCTCAATGCAATAAGAGGTTTTTGTACTTCATCCTTACTAATTATTTGTGACAACAAAAGAATGGAAGTTCAGATGGGAATATACTGTATTTCATTTTGTTCCACCAGCATGTCAGCTGTGCTCCACTGCTGCTGGCTAAAAGAGAAGAGGAAAAAAGAATAAATGAGTTCTCATCATCTTCTCAGAGTCTCATCAGCATCAACTATCTCTAATTGGAGTTTATTTGAGTTGAGAGTTTAACTTGTTAATGACTACCTCAGGCTTTAAATGAACTTTTCAGGAATTTCCTTCAAGTTTGTGTCTTCATGGTTTTCCTTTCAATGCCAGTTAATCTGTGCTGTGGCATGCTGGGAGTTTAAGGCCCTAAAATACTTTCAATATTTCAGGTTTTACAGAAACGGAAGACTTATGTTACATGATATGAACCATTATGGAAATTTTTTTTAAGCTATCACAAAAAAGAAAAAAAGCGCCAATTACATTTACGTTACTCCATTTCTTCACCAGTGGCAGGTTGACGGGATTTCTTAAGGAGTTCAGGCAAGACCATTGACCAGGAAATGGGTGGTACGTATTATTTTAGTTAGTTACTTTTTTGATAACTGTATTTATATTTTAATTAGTTATAATTTCCTGTTTGAACCAATTTTTTTTTTTTTTTTTTTAAATTATTACCATAAATGACAGAAGATAATGGCATGTTTTACGGCAATCTATTTTGTAATTAAAGGTTCTGTGGTTATTAAAACTGCATTGGGCATAAATATGTTTAAAAGTGCAAAATCTTCTTGGGCCTCCAACACATCTCTGTCATTATAAGTTAAATAATGAAACAGGTTATGTTTAGTTTTATCACAGCTGGATTTTAAGTGCACTGCTTTTGTTTGCTTGTATTTACTAACATAAACAAAACAGACAAGAACTACCGAATTTTTGGACTATCAACTTTTATGATAGACTTGGAAGTTGCACAAGCTGTCAATAAATCTACCAATAGTCAAGTTAACTTAGTTATTTCTGCTTTGTTAAAGCGGTGCTATTATGGTATTTTGAGTTTTCTGAGCTTTCTACAGTGTTACAGTGTTGAATCCTCATCAGACATGTGAACGGCACTGGTTTTTATCACCTAAACGCATGTTTGAGTTTGAGTTTGAGTTCCAGCATGCTCTCCGTTCGGTTTCCATGGCAACAAAAAACGCGTCGTTTTAGAGAGTTTTTTCTACTTGGAAATCCTTGTGACGTCCCGGGGGATAAGGTTCGGTGATTGGTTACCATCTACTGGTTAACTAGGGCATGTACAAATACATCAGGCGGGTGGAAAATGTGGGATAAAGTTATTTCGAATGATAGCTGGTGAGTTTACCAAAGAGAGACATCCCGCTGCATTCGTTGCTGTTTTCCACTTTGTTTTCAGGGTCTGATTCGGGTTCCAACATGTAGGGCTGTATGCTATGTGTTGACATTGTGTTTTGTTTTTCTTTGTTGAGTTCATATGAGCCTAATCCTTCTGTTTATGAGATGTTACAATGACGGCGAAAGCAGTTGCAGTCCCGATGTAGTGCAGTGGCGGGAGGCGGGGCTTAATGCGGAAGAGTCTCAATCCACTCGTTTTGCCCACAGGCTGATCTGACAGCCTACGGAGAGGGTCGGTCTGAAGTAAATAAAGCGATTTGTGACAATAACTCGATCAATCCCAGCCCTGCTGGGCTCAGAAATAAAATAAATTAGCCTGAAATGCACATAATAGTTCCACTTTAAGTTTCTTTATGCAATTAAGCAACTGACACAACCCACATTCATGATGTTGATGAGTGTGAACAAGTTTGTCCGAAAGGTTCATTTTATGTTCTTAAATAATTTATCATAAAGTATTTGTGAACTCATGATAAGAACTTTTGACAATATATCCCACAGTTAGAAATGTAGCTGCATCTCAGAGGTCTTTTTAAATGAAAAATAATGCCATCTACTAATGAATTGACAAGTTTTTTTGCCGTATAGATTTACCACCTCACATTATTGATATCTTAAGATGAGGAAACCTGACTTCTTTGTCTCTGATCAAACTTGGAGGAGCATGACGTGATTACCTTGAAACAAGTAAAAATGCTAATAAATTTAAAAGTCATATAAACAGATTTGGTTCCAAAAGGTTTTATCAATCATTAATCCAGTGATGATCAGGGAGAGAATAGAGTATCGACTGGATTAATTGATTTCTACTGACTTTGACTTCACTGAAGTCTCTTTGCATGTTGCAACTTCTTTATTCACTCTTCACTTAGATCGGTGGCAGCCGTGCAGTAGGGCACAGAGAGCCTTGTGGGCCATGTCCAAGCTGCAGAGAGGCAGCATCTTGTGTCCCTTTTCTCTCTCACACACAAACATGCTCAACTGATTTGCATAGTGATGGTGTGGGAGCCAGATCCTTATGACACTAGAATGTTCCATAGCCTCATTACGAGCTCGGCTGGCCAGCGCTGCTGGAATTTCAAGGCCAGCGGCCATCAAGCAACTGTCACTTCTCCTCAGTCACAGTCCTGTTTCCTCCATGTTGGTGCATGTGTGTTTCTATAGTATGGTGTGAGCTTATGTGCAAAAAAAGAACCAACGAAAGTGGGGGAAGATCAGACTGTGCTTACAGTAAGACAGAGTGGCTTCATGACAGCAAGAGAAGAGAGAGAGTGAATCTGCGTGAAGAGGAAAGGATGACAAGTACAGTTGTGACAACATCAGGAAAAGCAGCTCAGAGTTTGAAGCTCTATACTCATATAGACTACTTACGCTTCAGCAGGGTTTGTTTTTGTTTTGTTTTTCTTTCTTTTATTTATCATCATAATGTAAATGAAAAGTTGGAGTTTTTGATGCATTTGTAGATTTCATTGTAAAAGCTCAGGAAGTCAAGAAGCCACACACTGTTTCCATCATTCTGAAGGGAAAGATGTTTCATCTTAAATACCAGCTTCAGAAATTCCCAATTTTAATGTGAGTCGTGTACAAATTCCCCTTCGTTACAAACAGACTGAGGTCTTTGAGTAAGTTCTCAGATCATAACTTCCCCTGGTAAGGCTGCTTCCACTGATCAGGCTGTATAATAACGGTGATGCGTAGCCAACAAATGAAAAGCCATGACTTAATTTGTCTCCCCGATAATCTTTGAACATTTGATTCATCTTCTGTCTCTCATACTGTATTGCTGAACATGATGAGAGTTTAGTTTTCTACAGCTTCCAGGCTGGATGTCATGTGACACCATGGGCAACATTATCATGTGACCTACATTAAACGGTTTGAATCAGTGGATGGAAGCACATGTGTCACACTTGACCTTATCATTCATGTGAACTTTGTCAGATCACATGACCAAACATCCAATTGTCTGAAATATCCTGATACTATTTATCTCTGTGTCTACTAACCAGACTTTTGACCATCATCATGAGGGAAAGATGCTCAGTGCTGGATATACACACTCACACCAATGCAAGCACACTGATGCACAAGTTATTCGTGAAAAAAAAAAAAAGAAGTGCACTCACCACACATTGCACCAGGGGGGCAGCCAAAGACTCCTTTTGTTCTTTTTATCCAAGCATGTTTTAGGTATTTTCTTCTCCTGATCCAATCTGGTTTCTTTCACCTTCTTCTTCTCCTCCTCTTCCTCTTCCCCCTCCCTGTCCCCTTTCTCACCACCGCTGTTCAGGTCCAGCTCTGTCGCTGGTGGGGAGAATCCAGGCGACACAGACACGGAGAACACTGGGTGTCTCTATAAAAATTTACTCAGACGCTGCTGGGATCAAAGCTCAACACAAACACACATGCACATGGACACCCACACAAGCACACGCGTAAACACAGTTGACATCCTCGACAGTACTCACACACGCTCCCCACGCTGCCCCACATAAACACACAGCTGGTCTATCGTGCAGCTGGATCGTCGTCCTTCGTTTTGAGGAATCGTTGATTGAAGTTAGAAATAAAACATCTTCTAACTTGATGTCTTGGTGGCATTAGAAGCTACTGTGTCCTCATCAAGTTGTGGATACAAAAGGAAAGAAAGAGAAAAGTGTGCATATCACTCCCATTTGAACGGTCCTGTGTGGTGACGCTCAGCACACAATTTTCTTGTGAGGTCTTTTCAGAACCGCTCCAATCAGTGGAAAACAAAATAGTTACAATGGTTCCTTAGGTCTGTTTATTTATCTCATCTGGCAGTGATGCAGAGTGGCTTTCAAAGCAGGTGAAGCAAGCAAGTCCATCATGTAAATTAATGGATCCCTTTTTTTTTTTTTTTTTTTTTTGCTGCTCCACCTCAAAGTCCGGCTCTTCTGTTTGTGGTTATTCCACTTTCCCAAGACGTTGTACAGCTCACCAAAAGGACCCCAGGGAAGCCAAGACTGGCTAATTTCTGTGTTGTGTTGATGGTCACTAACATCTCTACTTCCACACACTCCGTCGTCATCTGGCGCAGCTTGTCTGCACCGATGTTTTTTTTTTTTTTTTTTTTTTTTTTTAAAAAGGGGGAAAAAAAAGTCTGCTGGAATAAAGAATCAGATGCGCTTTTCCAGTTTTCCCGTCGGTGGAAGGAGGGAAAAGTTCTTTCCAGAGTGAGCTGTCCGCATTAATATTTGACAACTCTCTTGGTATGTCACAGTTCTGCTTTCCATGTCCCCATACGCTGTTGATTCACTTCAGGTCTGCAGTTGTTTCTGTTCATTTATTTTAATTATATTAAACTATTTCTTGGATGTCTCCTTGGGATTTAAAAATTCACCCTGATCCATTTCTTCCTATATTCCATTTTTGATCTCTTTTTAACCCTTTTGCTCCACCATTTTGCTTTGTTTCCTTTGTTCAACCTTCTTGAAGCATCTTCTACTATGTGCAAACCTCAGTCATGCTCCATTCCCTGCAGCAGGAGGTAGACAGTCAGGACTTTCTCTCATGTAAGAGCTCCAGTAATTGTTCATCAAGCAAGCTGTTCTGACCTTTGCAGCTCTTCGTCCACTGTCTGCCCGGCAGCGAACCTTCATTCAACCTTCCCTCAGCCAGCTTCAGTCAAATGAAATGCTCAACTTTCTCAAACTCAGCCTCTTCTTTCCTTCCTTTTTATCTACCATGCTGATTCACTTGACCTATATCTTACTCACTGCCTGCCAGTGTGGCAGCTTCTGTCCTCGTCCCGTCCTTCATCTGTCCAATGACAGCTCAGTTCTGGTACAGTCCTCTCCTTTTCCTCCCCTGTATTTTCCCTCATTGTCCCTCTGTCTCACTCAGCCTCTCTTCTTGCATACAGAATACAGTTTATTCTCGCTGCTGTGCTCTGACTCATACTGCTCCCTCTCTCCTCCCTTTTCCTTCCAGAAGCTAGTTAATGTTCCTCTTCTCCTCTTTTTTTTTTTTTTTTCTTTTTGGTAATGCCTCGTTTCTCCAACAATCCGTCAGGATTGGTTTAGTATTTCTGTTTTATCTCAAGCACCAGAGTAATGCCCTCACATCCTGCTGAGACTAACAGAAGGACAGCCTGTGGATAGACAGTCAAGCAGAAAGACAAAATGAAAAAGTCTCACTTCACCCAACAAAGGAAGCAGTTTGCCTTTTTCTGCTTGTTTTGTTTCTGTGTCCATTCTGTTGCCAATAATCTTAGCTTGATCACAAGTGGCTTATTTTCTCCTCCTCTTACTGAAGAAAACTCTTGTCACTTGTTGTGGTCTCTGAAGCTAAGATATTTTGTTCCTCCTGGCTTTAAACTCCACCGGCTTGCTGTTTCAAGTACAAACTTGTGACAATCTGGAGAAAACAAAGAGACAAAAAAGCAATTGTAAGTGTTCCCTTAAAACACACAGTGATGATGAGACACTAAAAAGGGAACATAAACTGGAAGAGAAAGCTGTGGATGGGAAAAAAAAAAAAGATACCCTCAGGAAATGTGGAAGTGACAGCAGAGGAGTTACTAAGGGAGAAAGGAAGCAAGGGTGGAGGAGGGAGCTTGTGTGGGTGGAATGAAGAGAAGATTGTGGGATGGATATTAAGTGAAGCAAAAGGGGGAGCTTACTGGGTAATGAGGGAAGGAGAGGGTGTGTAGACAGACACGTGGATGGATGATGAAATGGATGGAGGGACAGTGAGATGAGCAAATGGGAGTTTTGGAGATGGATAAGTAGTTCAGCAGGTTGACAACTTCCTTCTAAGACATCTAGGAAATTTTCCATGCATCCATGGTGGAATGAAAAGGCCCCTTTCAGGTCTCTGTTAGTCCAAACTATCAGTATTCAAATGACCATCCGTTAATATTCCATTAATTTGTAACTAGTTGATGTTTTACCTGTGTGGGAATCCTGTCGTGCTCTCTCTGCTCCTCCCTTTTTTATTATTACCTCTCTCATCGCTGTCTGCTGCAGCCTCGGTCTATGCTATCACTAAAATGCAGCATCCCTTTTTCCTTCCTCCTCCTCATCTCTGTCTCTCCCACTCTGTTTCCGTCATTTCCCTCCCTCCTTCACCCCCCCATACTCCCCCTTCTCTCCATTTGTCCTCTGCCTGTGCCTCTGTCTCCCGCTCTCTCCCTCCATCTCACATCTTCTCTCCTCCCTTTTTCTGTCTCTACCCTCAACCATACCCTCTGTTTCCATTTCCCCCCCATATTCCATCCCCACCTCTCTACCTCCCTCTCGTTTGCCATCCTACCCTTGCTTTTTCTTCACTCCTCCCTATCAGAGAGAAGCTTCGAGAACACGCTGGACTCTGCAAGAGGAAAGCTCTCAGGACATGTGAACACCATTCATAACTCTGGCACATGAATAATATATTCACAAATACATTCATATCTTTTAATATGTATGCCTGCGCAGGAAACTGCACCCCGATTCTCTCCCTCTGTCTGATTGACAAAAAAAACAATCATCTTGAAGAAAAATAACACACAGAGAAGATGTTGTGACGCATGTTTACCTGCTGTTTGTGGTGCAGCCGTTCATGCTCAAACTCAGCACACAAAAAATATTAGTATTCAAAAAGGGTTTTGAAACATTTCAGGAAAAGGCTCAACAAGGAATGTAGTTAGTGCCTGTTGGCACGACTGCAGCAACTGTGCTTATATGCATCTGTAAAAAAAAAAGAAAGAAAGAAAATTAAAAGCTTTTAAGTTATCCGGGTTTCTGCATTGATTTTTATTAAATCTGATCCTGTTATTATTTATAACTTCTACATGAGTCATTACCTTGATGCTTTACACAGCAAGCCCTAAACTTCAAGCTGAGAAGCTGTAAAATTTCTCAATCAATTTCACTTTAATAATGCATAGATGATAGCAGACTATCTGTATACAGAGGAGTGAGAAGTGGCCTAAAACACTGGTGTGCTTCGCAGTGGGGAAGAGGTTTTGGTGTTGTTGTGAACAGTGCTTTTTTTTTACTCTCTCTCTAAACATACTGAGGATTTGATGGTTATTCTTCTTTTACAATGAGCTCACGAGCCTTTAAAAAATATCTGTATTTAACATTTGAACGCTGTAACTGCATGGCTTGCTGTTTGTTTGAACACATTTTTTTTTTTTAGTGATAATCGTAAATCTTATTAAAACCATGTGGAAGTAAATCTGCATGAGCTATCTCTGCCACTCTTTTGTAACACCAAAAAGTGTTTGTTATCCCAATACTGTTTCAAATATGGACCATTTTATTATTATTAACTGTTAAGTTAACCACTGGTTAAAACAGTTTGATTCCAGTTATTATGACATTTTCTTGCTGTTTTCTTAGTGTGACCATTAAAGGGTGAAGCGTAATCAAATCATCCTGATAAATCACAAGCATATTTTTTACTAACTTGCAAAAGTCACTTTAAAAGGAAATTCGGTTTCTCTCGGAGCAGTAGAGTCAGTGAGCAAATGAATCAAATTTCATCTCAAAACAGATTTGTGTGTTTGTGTAAGATAGTGTGTTTGACTTATATTGACGTATGTCCGGATGCCCTGTACTGAACATTTGTCCATATATGTGTAAACTATAATATGTGTTGGTTTCTCATTGTGTGTGTGTGTGTGTGTGTGTGTGTGTGTGTGTGTGTGTGTGTGCAGCTGGTTAGAGCTGTCCTTTTGGCCTTAAGCATCACCCAGTGCCACCATCTGCGCTGCCAGCCAGATAGGAAGGGTGCATGTCTGCATGAATGTGTACATATTTAGATTTAGCTTATGCAAGGAAGCATTTAATTTCACGTTTGGATGAGGGTTTAAAGATGGTCATTGGGTATTCTTTGTTTTTTCTTTACAAGATATTATTTGTGATTTAATTTTTTTACTGTAACAATTCATGTAACGTGTCAGCTCAGTCTTACTATAAACATGTAGTAGTTTCACTTGTCCGCAAATTGAAGTCAAACTGAAATATATATATATATATGTATATATATATATATATATATATATATATATATATATATATATATATATATATATATATATATATATATATATATATATATATATATATATATATATATATTATTCATTCATTATCCTAACCGCTTAGTCTGAAATAAGGGTCACAGGGAAGCTGGAGCCTATCCCAGCAGTCTTTGGGCGAAAGGCAGGGTACACCCTGGACAGCTCGTCAGTCCATCGCAGAGCTATATATATTATATACAGTATAGTGAAATATATTGTTGAAGCACTAACAGTGTTGCATTTGGGGAACTGTGACACGTGACTATTAAAAAGTATTCTCAGTAACAGTGTGCACTTTCACAACCTTCCCTTTTCAGAGGAAAGCAACGAGTTATGTGTGGGGACAGAAAAATGAATAAAACATGTTGTGAAACTGGCTGGAAACTAACAACCAGAGTTCAATCAGACATCAGAGGAAGGCACATGTATTTGGTGAAAGAGAAGTAACTCTGGATTTTAAAACTTATGGGTGATAAAGTTTTCTCACTTTATTTCAATTTTTGTTATTTAATAACAAAAAATAAATGAGGTGGTGAATAGATTAATGTACATCAAACTTTAACAAAAAAGGAATACTTTGTTTCTAACGCTATTATAAGTAAAAGATAAAGTTAATGTTTTTAGGACTAAGTGTCATTGTATCTTAAAGGTCTCATAGTTCCATGTTGTCCTAACAAAGCATTTTGCTTTCAGACTGCAGGTTTAGGTGTGCTTACTAAAAGTAGATGGGAGGAAATCTTTAGTTTTTAGGCCCCTTTAATCGAGGCAGGTCCCAGTTTGGGTTTGAGAGGTAAGCACCCTCTCTACTTTTTACCACTTAAAATCTTTCTTTTTGATTTTTTGATAATCTTTGACACCTTGGGGAACCCTTAGCCATCCCTTTACATATGCCTTTGGAGGCTTAGGGTGCTGAGGGATATCCCATGATGCATTGAGCCCTTCCCTCTTTTCATTTTTTTACTGTATATCTGGCATTGCTGTTGTCATTAAATTGTGTTTGTCTTTTTTGATTCCTCTTTTTATTCCCTGTCTTCTCCAACCCCAACCTGTCTAGGCAGATGACAGATTTTCCTGAGTCTGGTTCTATTAGAGGTTTTTCCCTCCTGTCGCCCTCCACATCATGCATGCTCAGGATGAAAGACTAAACAGTCAAGAAAATTTGATGCAATCTGTTGGTTTTCTGAGCTAGATGATGATTTTCTTACAAAATGGCTTATGTCTCAGTTTTTATGTATTTGATTAATGAGGCTCATATAAGTGTATCTGTTGAATTGGATTAAAACTGAACTATAATCAGTTAAATTTAATTAAAAGTAGTTGCATTTCCGTTACAGTTTTCTATAATAAGTTATATTTCTACATTTTCAGCAAAAATACAGCTACGACTTGCAGGTGTTTCGATTGAATGGTGTTTTGCACGTAAACTGTCATCTTTGTAAAATCTGATCTGTGGGACAAGATTTCATGAGAATTCTGGTTTATGCCAGCATTCATTGTTTCAGGCTTTTCCACCTGCTGCAGAGGATTTGTCATGACTTTTTAAAGCCCTTCTTCCTAATTTCCCCTTCTGATTCCTCATAAAACGTCATGTCACCTTTGTTGTTATCAAGAATGGCTGTTGTACTTTTTTCTTTAATTATTTGTAAAATACATCATTACACAATTTTAAGTTGAAATGAACTGGTTATATGACCACCTATATCATTTCCAGTGACATGTAAAGCAGAAGAGGATTAAAAATTCTTTGCCATAGTTGATAGATTATTTGTAAGTGTTTCCATTTACTGTTGTTTTATTGTGATATTTAGGTTTTGTGCAATTCTAGGGGTAATGAAAGCACAGTTAGTGTCTGTAAATGTACCTTGAGATGATTTATTAAGATTTACCTGACCTAAACTGTATCGTAACCAATCAAGGGAGGAGACTCAGACAGACAAACAACCCATGCAAGATGCAAGATCCATAGTGAAAAAACTAGGAACGTTTGGTAGGTATTCTAAGAAAGAAAGGGTCATGCAATGAAGAGACAAAGGAAATAAAAACTGACCAGAAAAGCCTATAACCACGAATAAATAACGTAATTCCTGTTTAAGATGGATATGTTCCAGTTTATCCAGCTTTAAATATGTTGATCATTTTTCAAGTGATACGATAGTTTGATAGAAAAATGTCTGCAGTATTTATATTCAGATTTAATCACGAGGGCCATGCTCAGATGCATGGCAGTGTCCCACGTGTGGAACGTACACTCTGTACATATTGGATAAGGTACAGAGGAGCAGAAGTGACAGGGCACATAATTCTACTGAATACTTCAAAAGATGTGGAAACTGGTCCAGGAGTCTATATGGCATGAATTATGAGTTTTACTTGGAAACAAGGAAGGAGACAGATTCATTAACAGAGTAGTGATGCAGGTGAACCCGACATCAGGACAGAGTAATGCAAGAATAAGAGATGGGGAACGGGTGATTGAAAAGAGAGTTAAAGAGACAAGGAGCTAAATTCGGAACAAACAGCACCAGGGGATGGATTTGTATGTGCATGTGTGCACACTCATCCAACTATATTAATGAGTACCACTTTGAGTTTTGAACTATCAGTAGGGATATTCAGGGAAAGTTTGGTCCTACTCTCCCAAGGCTGTGTTTGAGGCTCAAGACTTGGTTTTAGGGTTACACAGAGTCTTGGCTAAAGTTTAGGCACTATGTTGAGATAATTTGGGTTAAGTCGAGGAGCTGGGCAGTGTTTAATGTCCACAAATGTCCTCACAAACACAGAGAGCCACAGAACCATGTTTGTGTGTGCTCATGCATACATGTTTGTGCATGCTGTCATATTTTTGTACACAAGTGTATCTTCATTCTCCCTGTATGAAAACTCAAGCTATTTAAGACAGTTTTTCCACTTCAGTCCTTCCTGTCCTGTAGTCCCTCTTGTTTCCTTTCCTTTTTGTTTTAGGGATCTTTTGATCGCGAATTACTTTGTTACGTTTAAAGCCAGAGTTATATTTGGTGGAAAGAAAGTAATATTAACATTTTAATAGAGATGTTTACAAAAATGTTGATGACGTTAGTGTAAGTACAATTTTGCACTTGCAAAACTCCCTAAGAACTTCCGTGGAAAAACAGAAGTTTGTATTGAATAAGACTTTTCCCCCACCATAATGTTCTTTAAATCTCTTTTATTCCTGTGACTCAGCGGAGTGCAGGAAGAACATCCCGTCCATTCATTTACAGGCTAATAGGGTTCAGGAATATCCATAGTCCTAAACAGACAGATCCATTAGAGATAATAAATGTCACAGTTAAAACTGTTGGCAAAGATTATCGTCACTTTTATTTCATCATTCACAGCTCTTCCTCTCTCCATTTTCGCTCTGCTCCCCTTTTCTTCCAGTGTCTCTCTTTAATTGGCTTCTTTACAGTTTAACGATCTTGGCATAAATGATCTTAAGCTGAAGTCAGAGCTGTCAAGAGATGGTCTTGTAAAACCCTTTTTCTTCCTGATGTAGAGCTAATGATAACACAGGAATCATTATTATTTTTTACAGCGAATAGGTGCTGCTTGTGAATGTCCAAAAATGCTAAATACACGTGCCTATGTGCATCTCTGTGTCTGATTGTACAAACAGTTGCTTTTTTGTTTTTTCCTTGTTATAAATTCGGGTCAGTGGACAACTAGTGTGGATGCACTCCACAAGGCTGTGTGATGCCCCCTAGTGTTGATGTTTGGCACTACAGGGTGATCTCGAAATCATGTAAGGATGCTGTGTTCAGACCAGCATAATTTCATGAGTTTTAGTCCTGCTGAAATGTGTTTTGTCTTTTGAGATCTACGTCTGAGATTAATATGTGCTTGTAAGACATGAAAGGCATTTACATTGCAGTGCTGAGTATGACTCGTTTTTCTGGAGCTGCTCTGGATACAGTCGCATCAGGTGCGAATGGTTGCATACAACTATGCATTGATGAAATTCCTTCCTAAGGCTATAAATGAAAGTGTGTTTAGCAACCATGCTTGGGTAAATAGAATACGGTGATTCCCTTGAGGCTTTAGGCAGCACGGTAGAGACAATTGCAAACAGATGGGACAAGAAAGCCTAAAGCTTGTTTCGGTTGTAAGCTTGCAGATAAGAATATCAATGAAAATAGCACGACTCTGTTTCTTAAATTATCTGAGCAAAAGAAAGGCAATTGCTTTCTACTCCTGTTGTGGCGATTTTGCTCTCTCCATAATGTTCAAATATTAATTTGATTGTGTTTTATTTTTCATTGCTTTAAATTAATATAAGATGCATTTCAGGGCCATTGTGATTTTTCACACATTCCTTATTAATAAGACATCAGACAAGCTTTTCTCATCTGGGCCTTTGACTCAGAGAACTGCCAGCATACATTCAACACTGCAACTGTCAGAGGCCAAAAGACAGCATGCAAGCAGTCACTGGTGGGAAAATAAGAGTAGTGATGTGAGGAAATGGCAAGCTGCACTTAATGTACCATCTCGACGCTGGTTTACAGCTTGTTGACACTGCTCTGATGTCTGCTGATGTTTTCTTGGCCTTATGGCTCGATGTATTCTATGTCACGCATGAGCTGGCTTATCGTGCAATGGGCTAAGGCTGAATCAAACTGAAAAAAAACAAAACAAAAAAAACAACAACAAAAAAAAAAAAAAACATCAGCCCTACAAATCCGTTTTTACAGTTGTGCAACTGTGCAAAATAAAAGAAATGTGAGGTGGAATGTGGCAGTATTATGCATTTTTCTCTGCGCAAACGTCACTGCTGGTGATACATGACTGCCTCCCTGTGGTCTGAAAGCAGAAACAAACGTTTTCAATGAGTTGTTTCAGGTGGTCTTCAGTGATGAATGTATGTAGAGTTTCTACTTTTTCACTGTGTGGCAAACATAAAAGTAAAGCGTGAAGTATGATTTAGAATTAAAAAACACTACTATAAAAGTAATTTTATGCGTTGCATGCCATTGTACTTGTAATGTTGAGAGCTTGATTTGCACATGACTGGGTAATGTGGTGCGCTTAAAGAAGTTTATTAATATGTAATAAACTGTAAAACCCTACAGTACATGCAACAACATGCATCTGTGCCAGTCAGACAGTTGGATTTCATGTCAAAGGGTGCATCATTTCTTATAATATATAAGCTAAGGAACTGTTTTGCTTTTGGTAGAATTTAATAACATCTAGTCAAGGGGAAAAAAAGTTTGGCAAAACTAAAATGGTTGTTTTCAGATTGTACTGCAATACAATGTGATATTCTATGTAGAACTGCAACTTTATGCTGAGTTGCTGAGTTCTGTTCCATATGATTATAATTCCTAATGGGTGTTTTTCATCCTCACCTGCTTTTTAGTGTAGGGTCAGTGAAGATGTACGCCCATCCCAATGGCTACTCAGTGACAATTAACAGTTTATTGGAGGATCAACAACCCAACATACATGTTTTTTGACTGTGCGAGGATGCTGGAGTCTTGAACAAGTTGAATCTTGAACCAGGAACATTCATGCTGATAGGAAACAGTGCTAACCACCACACCAGCCCATATTTTTGTTTATAACAGTAAATTTAATTCACATATTCTCAAACAACAAAAACAACCGAAGAATAAAGAAAATTTAGAAGAACTTTTTTTTTTATTTGACTGTCATTGAAAGTATGTTGAAAAAAATGTAGAAATAAATGTAGAAACTTTTAAATCCAGGTTAAAAACATTTCTTTTCTCATGCGCCTGTGCATGACATCTACACAGTAACTTTTACTTAATTCTGCTTGTAATTATTTTAATATATTTTATGATTTTATTATGATTTTGTTATTTGTCTTTTCTTTCATGCTTTTTTTTTCTGTAATGCTTTAAATGTTTCATGTAAAGCACTTTGAACTGTCTTGTACATGAAAAGTGCTATACAAATAAACTTGCCTTGCCTCACCTAGTTAGATAGTAGAAGAAAAATACCCTTTTCAGATTATGCATCAACAGAAAATAATTAACAAAAGTGTTCAGCCCAAAACAATTTAGGCTGTTTTACATTCGGCTGTGCAGATGTGTGATAAGAACTGCAGAGTGCTGTGGAAATGCATATAAAAGATCTAGAAGTCATAATGGTCCAGTTCTGGTACTGGTTCAAAGAAAATTACAAATCTACACAGGAGAATGTACTTAGCCTATAAGAAAATGTTGTGTGAAAAAGCTACAAAATGTAATTTAAGTAAGCCCTAATTCACCTCATCTAAAATGTTTTTGGCAAAGACAAATAAAAGAAGTCAATGAAAGGGAAGTCACTTTGCAGTCAACTTTATTCCTTTCACAAGCACACTGTGTTAAACCCCATGAAGTAACAACTGGAAATAGTTTTATTTCATTCACTGTAAAAAATGTCCAGCATTTCCTTGTTAAACTTTGTGTAAAAAAATACATTCAACATTCAGTAATGGTATAATAATGGTAATAGTATATGACCTGCTTTAAGGTTTAAATCTGATTGGATTAAACAATAAATTTTAACATTTTTAAATTTATGGATATTTTTATTTAATCCAAGAATATCCTTAAAATTGGTAAACATAAACAACATAATATTACAGAATACAGTACCTTCATTAGGTTTTCCCTCTAAGATTGCTCCTGAACACTGTGTATCTTCTAGCCCAGTTACCAGGAAAGTTTGTTGCCATGTTGCTTTTCCAGCTGGAAAATGTTCTTCACTTTTATATATCTCAACTAGAACTCATGGGGGTTTTGTCATAGTCCCCCCCCCCTCCCCTTCTTTTTCCATTTTTCATGTACACACCAAACCCACATTAGGTTTAGAGTAAGTTAAGCTTTATGTGTGAGAATCTGAACAATAAATATTTGGTTGCGTTGAGGGAAAAATACAAAATATAGCCTGGATTTCAAAACCAGCCCAAGGGAATGAGCGATATACATGTTCTGATTTACAGAATCATAAAATGGCAACCAGTTTTCCTGGAGATGAAGCTTGTAGCTTAATTTCTCTGACATTACATTGAGTCCCTTTCTTCTTTCCTAAGCACAGATAACACCTACGTCCTCTTCATGAGAGCAGTTGTGTTTCCCCACTTTTGACCTCTTGCACTCCAGCAAAGATCTTTCTCCACCCTCACACTCCACATCATCTAGGAGGATCTTAACACTGCTATCCGCCTCTCCTAGTGCAGCCCTCTTCATCACTGCCAGTGAAGTTGTAAAGCCAAGTTGTCGACACACAACTGTACCCGCCTTGTTGGTGAAAAGATCATCACACACTGATCCCCACTCTCCTCGAATGAAGATCTCCACCCTGCCTCGATCTGGTAAACCATCAGCACTCACGAGTCGCACTGAGCCAGCCTTCACCTTTCTTCCTCGTCCTCTCTTGGGACCCCGACCTTTACTTTTAGGTTTCTTGTATACTTGATTACCCTCCCCAGCTTCTTCTAGCTTCCGTGCAGGCCACAGCTTCTCATTCAGTGCTTTAGGCTGTGTGGTGCTGACTGATGTTTTCTGGGTCTTGGTAAATGAAACAGTAGGCCTCTGAACTGAATAAGGTGCCCAAGTTGTTGTTCCTGGATGTTTGGGGCGTGGTGTAGTGATCAATGCAGCTTGGGGTCGTTTCAGAGGTGTTGCAGATGAAGTAGGAGGTCTTTCTGCTAAGTTTAAAGGTCGAGAGGTGGTATGAGTGGGGAACTGAAGTGGTCTTCCGTTTCTCCTTGAAGAGTAGGGGATGCCGCCTGGCGTTTGTGCAGTCCTAGAGAAGGCTGCAGTCATGACAGTTGTACGATAACCTGAGGGAGAGACAGAATCACCCTCTTTATTTGAAGTTAATTTAATTTTGTGTTAAAACTGTTTATGAAACTGAAGCATTCTAGGAAAACTTCCTATGATTCGGATATTATTTTCAGAAGCAAGCTAGCTTGCTACAAAAGGGTTACATAGTTTGCTTTATCCTTTCCAAGGAAAATACAATCCGCCTGTCAGAAGCACAAGCTTGACAGTGTTAGTTTAGTAATAGGCTGCTTATCATTATAAACGTAGCTAAATGACTGTTAACTTATGGACCAAATTTGTTTTCATTGCCAGAGAACATAAACAGCTGTTCCTCGAAGAGAAAGTCTGATGTACACATGTTGTTTTTTGGCATCTGTATTACTCTGTAGCTGTTTTTGACAAATTATCTGCAGTTCAGTATGGGGGGAAAGACAGTATAAAATGACATAAGGCTGAAAACCGTACATCAGGAGTGTCCAGCTCTGGTCGTTTAGGGCCACAATCCTGCAAGTTTTCCATGTATCCCTGTTCCAACTCACCTGACTCAAATGAATCATTTACTGTGCAGAACTTCATAGTCTGTTGGATCCAATTATTGTGAACCAGGTGTGTTGGAAAAGGGATATATAAAAAACCTGCTAGACATCAGCCCTAGAGAACCGAGTTTGAAAACCCTTGCAATTGACCATTATAGGGTGGCGTTATGCCGGGTCATACGTGTAGTTTGCCCTCTAGTGGTTAACATAAGAAATGCATACATCTTTAAGTTTATAAAATAAAATAAAAACTCTGCCAAGCAGAAAAGAAGCTCATTTTACCCATTTATTTCCTCCTGTCTGTTTTATGGAATATGTTTAGCCTATGAAATACAACAGCTAAACATGCTTCCATGCAGTTCTTAAAATGCACGTAAATCTATTTAATTCTATAATCACAGTTACATAGTATTTTTGTGATGTCATAATGTTTTGACCAGTTTAAAATTTGGGTCATTATTTTTTTTTTTAATTTTAATTTTTAATATCCTACAAAAAATTCCAGTTCCTCACACTTAAGATTAAAATGATTCCAATGGAAATAATTGGACAGTGGGTAAAAATTGCATGCAAACATACATGTATTTGGTTAGAAAATGCATATTGTTATATTATTCCTGCACATTTAAAAGAAGCATAAACATACTCAGTATGTTATAGTCTGGTGTCAAAGCAGCAGTATTTGATGAGGCTTGACATTCTGTACTGAGCAGACAGACACAAGACTGACATTGAACTCCACAGCTTTGGCAAGAAAATCTATAAGCTTTTCTTAAATGTTACACAGTATTAAAGTGTGCTTGACAGAGTTTTAAGCAACATTGTCATGCAGATTTTTAAAAGGACAAAGACAGAGACACAAAAGGAAGAATGTCCAAACTGAAGCTGATGCAAACATTTATTCGAAATAAATAATGCCAAAGTACCTGATTTGAATTAAAGTAGTGCAAATATCTAAAACACAAATAAGCACCATCTGACCTCTGTAGTCCGCTGCACCAAAAAAAAAACAGAATAAGCTACCAGCAAGTTCATGATTTCAACAGTACCTGAGTTGTACAAAAGCTTGTGCAACCAGTCTATTCCAAGTTTATATGTAAGGAGATTAATTTAAAAAATATATATATATAAATTAAGACAAAAATGTTGCTGTAAATTTTTAATTATAAGATAATGCCATTTTACTGATTTAATGCTGCTGATATTTCAACCTGTAAATTCCCACAATTTTTTTACTTAAACGCAGAGTAGCAAAGTGCAAAAAGTGATTAAACATTTTTAAAAATGATGTCTAAGAATTAATTTAATGTGTTGTTTATATTATACCATTTTCCCTTTTAATTACTGCTGAAACATCTATAAAGCATTGTTTCTGTCTCAACTGGCAATATATACAAACATTTATACTCTTTATTTTATTTAAACATCTTTATATGTTGCTGAATAAATTAATATTAAACTTCGAATGAAATAACTTATAAGCCTATAATGAGCATATAAATTCTTTATCAACTCTACCAATGGAGAAGGAAATGTCCAAATAGCCCTCAAGTAGCAAAATAAATACATTAATTCACAGTTCACATAAAAGTATTTTAATTAAAAATATATATATATGGCCAGTGAAAGCCTGCAGATTGTTGTGACTATGATCTGAGTGTTATGTAAGAGAGAAGTTATCACAGCTGCCTTATTCAGTCTGAGTATGATTTTAGTATAAAGCTCAGCTAAGTTAACCAGCTCTTGGAGGAAAATAGCAAGAAAAAAACTGTTAGAGTAAAACCTCAAATGGGCAACTTTAATTTAGCGTTTAGGGTATTAAAATGTACAGCAAGCACAGAATGCTTACAGCTAAACCACCTCTGATGCGGGTGGCTCCTCCCTGCACCAAATTGAGCTCTGGTTTATGTGTGGGTTTAATGTTAGTCCTAACAGACAGCTTAGTGGTTGAGTTAACAGCTGGATCAGAGTTTGGGTAATAGGTGAAACTAGTATGATGAGCAGGTGCACCAGTAATCCTACCAGTGGATGAAGTTGTGGTGGGATTTGCCATGCCCATCTGGACAGATGTTGGTTTTACTGTTGTGGCTGAGGCTGGTTTTAGTGTAGCTTTAATAGCTGGACTTGTTGGAGATAGTGCCGTCTTTGTCTTTTTTGTTGAGGTTGTTGGAGCTGGTTGTGTCATTTTTCTTGTAGGCTTTCTTGTTGGCATTGGTAACTTTCTTATTATCACTGGTTTTCTGATGGGTGGGTTTTTTGTTGTGGTCTTTGCAGTGGTTGTTGGAACAGGTGTGGTGGTTGGTTTCTTGTTGATTACAAACTCTGCAAACAAGAAAAAGACATATAAATGGTCCCAAAAGCCCTTAGAAAGAAAATGTAATTTTGTGTGACCAGATGAAAGTTTTAGCTCTGTGATTATTTTATTCAGAATGGTGCTTGAAACTAATTAAATTTCCACCAATCAACTATGTTTATTCATATTGTGTAATCAACACACCACAATACAAATTCTAGACAGGACATAGGAAACAGAACTCCAGTCTTGTGAAGCTCATATCAGATTTTAAATGAGAGACTGCTGTTTTTTGTCCAGTGAGCAACGTAAACAGAATTTCTTACCTTCTTTGGGATGAAAATGGATCAGCTTTCCCTTTATTTTAACAGGTGAGGGTTTAAAACTGCATTTTCCTGGTGGCGCTCGTCTGCATGGGTAACAGAGAAAAGAACATTACACATACAGTCCAAGCTATAATAATAAAAACACTATATTTCCAACCCAAATCTTGACAGAACAGTTTGCAGGAACAGTAATTTAAAGTAAGTATAAGTCAGTAAATGTTCATAATCCATCCAGTTTTTGTTGGATGGTGTTTACTTGCACTTTGCTCAAAGGTTGCAGCCCCCAAACACCAAATAAACAATGGAATTAGTAACAGTAGGAGTTATTTCTGAGAAATCCTCATTGCAATATTGCAGTTGGCAGATGAGTTTTTGTGTGTGTGTGCGTGTGTGGGTGTGTGTGTGTGTGTGTGTGTGTGTGTGTGTGTGTGTGTGTGTGTGTGTGTGTGTGTGTGTTTTAAGCAGAAATAAGACATGTTATTAAGACATGTTGTGACATATTTTATCTACATCCCCAACCCTGGTGCTCGAGGATCTGTGTCCTGCAGGCTTTCCAACTGTCTCTGCTGCACCCCACCTGATTTAAATTAATGTGTATTTAGCAGATATGTGCAGAGCTTGTCAATGTCTGAGTCAGGTGTGTTCCATGCGTGTCCTCGAAGACCAGGATTGGGGATCCCTGGTCTACATCACCTACAACAACTAATATTGCCACCAGCGATCCTACAACTATCAACTTATAATACTCATGTTTTGCACTTCTTTTCCCAAGAGAACAACATAGACGTTTCTACCAATGTTGGAGTTGATATGTCTGTAAGATAGTCATTTCTATAAAAGTGCAACATGCAACCTATGAAAATCACTGAATGTCGCACAACAGTGGCAGAAACTCAGCGCAAAATAAAAAAAAATGAATGCCTTCTCCTCCTTTCTTTGAAATGAAAGGGTTAGCGTAACGTATTCAGAGGATATTCTTGCTTAGAGGTTTCAAGTTGGACCATCTGCATAGAGCTGACCCTAACTCTCTCTCTTGTATTGGCAGCATTGCATCACAGTATTTTAGTTTCTAGCTGTTGTATCCAGGTTATGTGGGGGGGGGGGGGGGGGATGACATGATTTATTTGATTATTTGATAAGAAAACAAATTCTTTAAAGGTGTGTTTAAAGTGTGTTAAGGCAAAATTAGAATTTTTGAAAGACCTCTTACCCATGAAGATCTGACTACAAGTAAAATGAAAAGCATCTTCTTACCTTTTTGACTGTACCCAAGGATATTATATGTGTACTTTGGAAATGTTCTCACATTTGATCAGGAGTATTTAAGGCTTACACCTGCACCTGTAACTGAAAGGCAATGTAACCCTTTGCTACCTGGAAGGGTCCATAATCTTATAGATGACTCCTGATCTGGCTGTGGCACTCGGGTTTCCAGTGGATAAGAAATACAATTCACCTAGACAGATTTATAAAGGGATGTAGAAAAGAGAGTGGCAGGCAGAGGCAAGAGAGGAAGGCGAGAAGATGGCCAACAGCAAGGAGAAAAGTGGAAAAGAAAAATTTAAAAATAAGGAAAGAAATGGGGAAAATAGAAAAACTCAGTGAAAGAAATGGAGGAAAGAGGAAGTAATAAAAAATAAAAAAAATAGAAAGGTTACTTACAGTTATAAATTTGCTAAAATAATTGGGTACCGACTATCAGTATGCGTGCATTCTACCTCATAAATCAGCTCTTGATAATTAAAACCATCTACCGTTGCTCCTCTAATTCCTCAAAAATGGATGATTTTTAGTCGTACAGAAGCAATACACCAGTGTTTCCCAGTCCTGATCCTCAAGTACTTCTGCCCTCCATGCTTTAGAGGCAACCGTACTTAACACACCTCGATTCAATGTGTCTCGTCAGCGGGTTTGCAAGGAAACTGGTGAATAGGTTTATTAATGTGAATCATATGTGTTGGAGTCACAACACATCTAAGTCATGCAGGATAGTATTACTGGAGGAACAGGATTGAGAAACACTGCAATACACAACACATACATATCGAGGGCTATTTCTTTAATATTTTGGACACCTCTTGTATCTACACCCAAAAAGTGATACTTGAAGGTGGACACATGGAAGCAGTGATCACCTGCTTCATCCTCAGCAAATGAGATGATGTATTTATAATAACTGTTGATGAGTTTTGGAAACTTGCAAGTCTGGTCTCTTCCCATACAGATCTCATTGTACTCCCAGTCACCTGCATTCTCCTTCAGAGACATTAGACGCCTGAAAAGAAAGAAATCCACAGACATATATACAGTTATATCTCTTATGTCTGGAAGACAGAAAAGAAGCAGCAAATAAACTAAAAGCTGAATATCTTAGATGACACAATGAAGAGTAGAACTGACTGAGATCCAGTCAGAGCTGCTGAATAGACTGTTCATGTGGACAATTTTCTATGCAGTTGGACAATCAATAGACATTTCTAATGCAGCTCAATGGATTGCTGCAGTGTGTTATCCTTTGGAGGACTTTCTTTTCAGGTCATGCTGGAAAGGACAACAGGAGGACAAATATTTAGACTTCTGGATGCTTCTGTGCCTGAAGTGAGAATGGGTTGGGAAAAATGTGTGGGGCCATCTGTGTTAATAGTGCAAGAGTGGAGTTATTGTGCAGATAAAATGGGGATTACAGCTACTCACTCAGCAAGACATGAGCCAAATCTTCACTCTACCCTGAACACAGTTGTGACTGCAGTTGGTTTTTGTTAAATCAAGGGCGCTGTGACCAAGTTTGTTAAGACAGCTTTGCTGGGATACCAATGCTGGACATGATGCACCACTTTATCACTCTTGAGGTAAAGTTTTTGAACGTTTAAGCTATCCAGATAAATGGTAGAATTTGCGATAGAGGAAAATACAAACACAGCACTTTTTAGTCTGTGTGCTGCCAAGCAGGCTTATCTCTGAACATCCCCAGCCTCTCTGTGCAAGGGGGTCAGCTGTCTATCCTTGAAGTCAGTGGGAAAAAAAACCCTGCCTTGATGAACAAAACAGACCTATGGAGAAGGATTAGATTACAGACAACTTCCCCCAAACTGATTGAGTTTCTCCATACAAACGTATCTACTGTCTGAGAGGGATATCATCCGCTCACACTTGCAAAGTGAAAACTTCAGCTCATACTGCTCTGGTGTGAATACTAAGACCTTGGACTGGGTGCATGATCCCTCTTGCACATGCTGCAACAGCAAATGGCCTCATGGGTAAGGCTGAGGAGAAACTGTTGGAAAAATCCAGTTGCACGACATTGAAAGTCTGTTTTCGGTCAGGTAACCACAGAAACTTTTAGCCCTCATTCTCTCTTATGAATATGCCACTCTCATTGCTGAAACCGTGCACATGTTGCACCCCTTTCCTGCCACTAATCTTGGTGAATTGTCATTTTTTTTCACTTTGACTGCAATGGTTAAATAAATATAGGACTTCTTTTCAAGTGGATGATCTTAGAGTTGGTCATACACCACTTCAAGAATAGAGAGACTATCTAGTGCGAGACAGGTTCATCTTTACTACTAATTTGGTATATTAGTAGTGTGAGTGATGTGAGATTTGATTTTTATGGGATATGTCTTGAAAAATGTCTATGAAAAAGAGAAGCACAGTTTTTATTGACAATGTTTGTTTACTAATATAATCCTTTTGATTCTGATGAGTATTTGCCAATAATATACAAAGGGATAATGATGCCACAATCTTACAATTGAATTTGATTTGTGAGCTCATGGTCCTGAGCACTCCAATTGGGACCACTATCGCCTTCACTCTTCACTTTGTCTTTTAACCCAGCTTCTCATGTTCTTTCTTTTGATGTTTCTGTCATTCGGGATCACTACATCTGTCACTACTGCTCTCTTCTGTAGTTTTTCAATCCCCATAATGTCCGCTTGGTTAGCCAGTCAGTTAGCTATTCTCTTAACCACTTGGTCCATTGTAAGCTGGAGCCTGTCTCAGCAATCATTGGCCAAGAGGCATCACCTTGGACTGGTGATGGCTAACCATCACAGGCTTGGTTTGCCATCACCAGTTTATCAGTCTGGTCAGCATGTCTGTTTTTAAACATATTTGCAGTATTCAACCCATGCTATTTCATTTACCTAATGTTGGCTGCTACCTTGGTTTTGCTTGTTGTGTTTTTCGTGGCAATTTCATGTTATAACTTAGATTTTCATATATTTCAGAGTCCTTAGCATATATTCATTCCTGATTATGGCTTTGTGGGCTTTCTGAAAACATCATGATGAACTTGAGACCTTAAGCTTAGTTACACAGTGTCTGCTTACTCCCCTTTGCAGACATAGTAATGTGTATAGGGCCTGAGATGTCTGCATTCAGACATCTGGGATCTGATTAATTAGAACACTGTCTTCCTTGAAGAGTTTTACAGCTAAGGAGTCAGACACCATGGTGCCATTAGGGAGATTATAACTTACGGGTCAGTCTGACCTAACTTTTTAAGCAACAACAGATATTTCTTGTTTAGAATAACAAAGGGTTATGACATGCAAGTGACGTACTGTAGGGTTTAAAAAGTAGTTTTGTGTAGAACCTTTAGAGCAGTTTCAGTCCCATCGGATTTCTGGGCTGTCTCTCCAAATTGCAATTTGTTTTAATCTGTTCTGTTCTTATTTTCTGTTCAGTAAACTTTGTAATCTTTTACACATCAGAAACAGACTTTTTTCCACAACAGGTTTGATGTGTTTTGCTAGCTGATGTGTGTTTATGTAGTGTGAACTTGTGGCTTTGATGCCTCGCTGGCCAGCTAACTCTTGACCCTGAGGCTTCCAGCCCAAACCTTGCACAGATAATTCCAGCCTCCTGCTTTTGGTTCTCCAAGTATTGTATTACCTGGCTCTGTCTTACCCTGCCACTATTTCTCAGACTGTCTTGGAGACTCTTTGCACAGCTTGCACCTAGTGTCCTTTCTGGTGTGGTGGACCACATTTTCATTTGCGCTTGTGCTTGTACATGTTCTTTTGTCTTGCATCTTTGCAGTAATATTACAAATTTAAAAAAAAAAAAAAAAAAAAAAAAAAAAAAATTCTCATTAAAAGTTTTTGTTACATACCCGCTCATGAAATCCCCAAAGATGTAAAGCCCGTTGAGGTTGGGCATCTGACAGCCTCTATAGATGTATCCTCCCGTCACCGATTTGCCCAACTTGTGAGGATAGGCAAAAATTGGCAAGATGTCATCTGCAAATGTGTGGACACAGAACAATCCACAGTTTATGCTGTTATATTAATTAGAATAAGATAGTCCACTGAAAATGATCATAACAATTATTCTGATTGTGAGAAATATTGTAATACTTCAACATTTACAGTAGGTTAGTTTGTAAAAATGACTTTGCAGGGTCTACTTTGTATTCCACAGAAAGTAGAGAATCCAGATGTTCACTCACCTAAAGATGAATTTTGACAGAGTTTCCGATCATAGCAGCTGTAACCTTCTTTAGCCCTCCATCCATAGTTACCTCCTTTAAATTATTGTGATCACATAAAACCCATCATGAAGAATAGTACACTACAACATGTTTCTGGATTCACACAGTCATGAAATTATCGGAAATGGAAACAATGATATTGACAGAAACAGATGACACATTTGCTGTTATTTATGTTGTTCTCTTTATCATCATTAATTAATTATGCTTGTTTCCCCATTAAGGTACACTTTACATAACATTTTATGTTCCAACAGCAACAAAAATTTGCCATCATATGAAAAATTATTTTCTTGACATCACGAGTTAATTAGGCAGAATTTTAAAAAGTGGTTTATTTCATTCTCAAGATTGTGTCTTGTCTGTTGGGGATTCATAACTAGACACAAATTATAGACAGAAGTTTGGCATGTACACTCATTTCATTAGATTCATTGTTCAATTGCTTGGGAACACCAATAACTGATTAACCAATCACATGGTAGCAGCTCAGCTAGGTCATTGGACATGTAGGAGTTCAAACCGAGCATCAGAAAAAGGAAAAATGGGATCTGATGGACTTTAAATGTGGAATGTTGTTGCTGCCAGATGGGCTGTAGAGGTTATTTTCTTAACACACTTTCTCCCCCTCAGTATTAGTTAAGCATTACTTAATCACCACAGCTTACATGTGTATTGTTGCTATGTCCATCCCTTATGACCACAGTGTCCCCATCTTCTGATAGCTACTTCCAGCAGGATAATGCACAGTGTAACAAAGCCCAAATAATCTCAAATTGGTTTCTTAAACATGAGATTTTGAGTTTACTGTACTTACTTCAGTAGCATCCACGACCAGATTTGAGTTCTATAAAGCACATATTGGATTTAGTGGAACAGAATTTTCTCATTGTGGATGTGAAGCTGACAACTGCGGCGACTGTGTAAGGCTATCATGCCATTACCATGTCAATCACTGAAGAATGTTTTGAACACCTTGTTGAATGCACGCCACAAAGAATTAAGTCAGTTCTAAAATCAAAATAGGTTAAACCCAAAACAAGCACCTAATAACGTGTCCAGTGAGTGTAATTTTTATCACATACCAGTTGTTTGACTTTAAGATGCCATTTTTCACCTCACTGGGAAGGTATTCTGTGCTTTCATATCCTCAAAATAGAAAATACCTTTTGTTTTTTGGCGATTAAGAAAGTTTTTTAGCCTTTGTCATAACAAACCCACTCAGTTAAGTGAAACTAATGAGATAATTAACTTTTTGAGAATAATGTCAACCTTCCGAAGATAATTAATGCAGAGGTAGTCAAGCTTACAAAGATATACATTTCACAAATGTGTAATGGTGCATATAAATGAAGAGATCCTACCTTTAACAATGAGGTCGACTTCTTCATATCTGTTCTGGCCCACATCACCACAGAACATCCTGCCTCTGCCTGCACCCGTGAGAGGGTCACCGCGGTCGATAGAGCAACGCCACATGTTGCGAACTCCATAAGCGTAAATCTCTACAATGAAAGTGGAGGAGGAGGACAGCACAATTACAGCCTTTGTGAGGACTAAGTGAAGACTCTACAGAAACAATAGAAACTTTTTTCTTCTGCTGCAACTGGGATTGTCTGTCTGGCTGTGGTAAAAGAAGCCTTTCAGTGCAGACAGTGTTAAGTCTTTATAAAATGTGAAGTTAACTGCTTCACCGTTGAGGCATTTCATCTTTAAAGTTAACAAGCATGATCAAACAATTCCACAGATGAAGGGTTTTACCAGGTCGAGCCTCCCTCTCCCCCATAAATGGGTTGTCAGAGGGAATGCTATATGGGGCACCATCGTCATTGTTGTCAATATCAACACGCAGCACCTTGCCAAGAAGTGTTGACCTGTTAAAAACACAAAGAAGACACAATAAGCAGGAGGAGATTGAGGCAGCAATGACTGACCGTCAGCCACTCTTTACCATCTTTTCTATCTTTGTACATTCTTTCCTAAACGTAACTCATTTTTTGAGCCACTCTTACTCGTACTGTAACAAATAGACGAGTTTGGCACTAAAAATAAATAAAGCTACTAGGAGCTTGAATTTATTTCCAAACTATTCCAAAGTATGACTCTTCAGTAAATCATTCACTGTGTTACTGCAGCTGCAGGGATTCGGACTGGGACAAAAAATGATGAGTAAGCTGAAAATTGAAGTTGCTGACAACTCCCCAGGTTCATCAGGAACCTGGGGAGTTGAACTTCAGCATTAACAGAAACGGTGCAGATTTGGACTTTTAAATAAAAATAACTCGAATGAAACAGGTGGGTCTTTAATCTGGATTCAGATAAACGGAGTGTTTCACCTTATCTGAGGCTTTCTGCGTTCTGTGATTCTGCATTTGTTTTTCATTTGTACTTTGGTTTTTTCTTGTGACTAATTAATGTGACTTTCCAATTTTTTTTGCTTTTTTGTTACAAATTACACAAATATTGACCTTTTGCCATCATTTCCTCTTTGAATATTAATTTTGCTTTTCATGTATTGAAAAATCCTAACTTGTTTCCCTGCCTCAAGTATCCCCCCCCCCCCCCCCCCCCCCCCCCCCCCCCACTTCAGCCCTTCTGCACCGCAGACCTCTCCATGGCAACTTCCCCGTCTCTCCATTCCCACCTGGGACTCTCTTTTGTTCACTCTGTATTTGTCTCTCTTCTGCATACCAGCGGGTTGTGGTCCACAATGTGTAGTGTAAATATTAGACTTGGCAGGGTACATTATACCTCATTCCTAGAACAGTTATTACAGCATGTCATCAACAGAAACCTCAGACACAGGCTAAACTGTGAAAGAGGAAAAAGTGGAAACTTTTTTATCAGGCATGTTTAATTTTAAATTTAGTTTACTTTTTAGTTTACTTTAACCTTAAAAGATGGAATAGTTGAGTTACTTTGCTGGGGGAATTTCTTCTAGGATCCTGATCTTATGTAAAGTCTTTTGGCAAGTTTCACCATTTCTACCATTGTAACCAGGGGACCAACTGGACTTCTCAAAGAGGCAGTTTTACCTTAATGAGACATTTTAACACCCTAAACAGCCATGAACTGTGGTCAAAAATTCCCAGCATATTTTTCTTTTGTTTCAATAATCTCACATTTAATTTCCACTACAGCTAGTAAAACCTTATAACTCTAAATTACATGGCAGAAAAAGTCATTATTGGTTTTAAACACAACAGGCTTTCTCCAAGTACAAGGCAGATTAACAATTAAAAATACTTAACAAAAGCTTGCAAAATGTGTTTATTACAAATGAGCTCTGATATTTGCACTGTTTTCCTCTTCAGTGTAATTAATATTCCAACCATTTTTTATATGACCGCATGTGAATCAAAGAATGACCAAAATGTGTCTAATAAGGTTTAGATGAACAAATAAAAAATTTTTATCTTATGTTGTTGTCAATGCATTAAACTTTACTGTGAGTATGAGAGGCAGCTATTTAAAGACGAATGTTTACAAAGACAATAAAACATATAATTCCCTGCAGTTACTCCACTAATAAACTTTCTGTATGTTTACTTGTGTATACAGCTGTTAGTATAATTTATATCACTACCATCTATCTTTGACCTTACAGTATATGTCAACAACAGTTGCATCATTTGTAGCTTGCTGGAATATCAGCAAAATTTTAACATTTTCTTTTTCTGTGCTCACTCAGCTTTAAATTTAGTTTTAATGAACATCAAATAACGTATATGTAAATGGTGCTCGCAGGATAATATTTATATTTCTCAGAGAAATGTCAAAGTTCAGTAAATAAACAATATTATTCATCCACATACACATATATTATACTGACTTGTTCTGTGAATTGCCAAATTTTCCAAATGGGTCCCCAGCTCTTCCACCATCTCCAATGAAAATGTACAGATACCCGTCATGTCCAAAAAGTAACTGTCCTCCATTATGATTGGATGCTGGTTCAACCACCTCCAGGATTGTTCTACAATAGGAGATACACAAAGATGAATGTGTGAGTGACATCTGAGACATGCCTAAATTAACTAAATGCAGATATTTGAATATGTTGTAGACCTCTCAGAGGAATGGTCCAGTTGGTTATCATCATGTTCTGATAGTGTGAACTCGCTGATTCGTATTCTCTCTTCCCTCTTGACTGACACAGAGTAGTACACATAAGCTTTCCTGACTGTAGTGAACCTATAAGCACAGAAAAGTTGCTCCATGTAAATGTACAATCTACAAATTTAAATACAGGACATTTTAGTTTGAAAATAATGCAATAAAGTCACAACTGAGTTCTGGACATAACCCTCAAACAAACAAATATGGACCGTGGGTGAAAGGCTAAGCAGAGGAATCCCCTCTCGTCGCCAGCCCATGGCGATGTAAGAACAGCCCGCGTAAGGTTTAGGAAAGGCCGGTCAATCCTGGAGCCGTTGGCCAAATACACCCAGACATAACCCAGCTGCTCTGCAACAAAGAAGCGATGACTTCCATCATCTGCATGAATCATGGCCACAGGGTTTCGGAGACCGTTTGCAACTTCCTGCAGGCACAATTCCAGGCAGCCTTTGGGATCCTCACGTACTGAGCCCAAGTTAGCATTTAATTCTAGAGACAGGGAAAAAAAAATTAGAGCAGATGAAAAACATATTCAGAGCTAACTAATTATTGCAAAATTAAAACTTGATCGCCCTGCATTAGTAAAACTCTATTTAACCAGATATGTCGCCTGTGGATAATTTCTCATTTACAATGACAACCTGGCAACACAGGAAAACAAAGCAAAAAAATATACAAACAAATCAAGTATATTATACTGATTTAAAACAGATTGTAAAAAACAAACTAAAAGTAGCACAACAAGCTATAGCTAAAAGGTTGTCTGTGGGTTAGAATATTAACTGTTGTCATGAAAACACTTTAAGTCTGTGCTGCCATGACAGATGTTTTCTTCAGGTTATGTGCTTCGTACCTGCATTAGTCAAGACATTAGGGTAGCAATACTGTTTGTCCTTAAGCTCCAGATAGTCACAGAACCGTTCTCGATCTTCTTCTAATGAGGCAGTAAGGTTAGAAAACTGCTGTGAGCTCCCCAAGTTTTCCAGGAGGAGACTGAGGGTGTATCGGCACTGATGCCAGTAGTCAGAGCAATAATCCCTGCAAAGTCCAGGCAGAATCCTCATCGGTGTGTTGGCATCTTCAGCATCATACAGGTGGGCTGTGTACGGAGAACACTCCTGAAAAAGAAATTAATTATATGGAAAAATCCAAGTGTCCAAAATAAGCCATCAAAGATGAAAATTTCAGTTCTTTACCTATTGATGTTTGTTTTTATTTTGTTTGTTTGTTTTTAAAAATAGGCTTATATGTCAGTATCCATGTGTGTTACTCGCCTTTAACGCTGATATGTTAATCTCAGTGGTAGAGATGAGGATGTGCATAAATCACGTAAGCAGAAGATGGATTTGAACACGATTACTGCCACAGAACCTCACCAATCCTGGGTTATATACAGCTTAGTATAAATGGACCCAAGGCAGATGCACACAGTTATTAAGTCACAACCACACTGTCCACACCCATAAATGGCGAGCTGTAGGCACAGGGAGGCACAACACGCAAACCATGATGTGGCTTGACTTTCACTGAATGCCAGATCATCACCGGGAACTGAAACCAAACAACTAACGTTGCATAATGGAAAGTAAGATATTTCTTAAACCCCCCCCCAAACACACACACACAGATTACATATTTCTACCTATACAGTTTTTATTCTGTTCAATACATTTCAACTTTATTTGTACAGCACCAGCAAAGCCAGAAAAAAAAGTTTAATGGGTGACTTTGAGAATCCCAGTTTTTTTTTTGTTGTTGTTTTTTTTTTACCTGTCTTCAGATGTGGTTGCTGGTATTCTGTAAAATTACTTAAAGAAAGGGGGGAAAAAGGAGAGAAACTTTTCTCAGTCACATTTAGTAACTGTGGCTGACTTAGCTTCACTGTGTTTACACCAGCAGCCATAAAGTTTCCTTTATGTTTAAGTTTGTGGATTTTCTGTGCTTCAGTACTTTTGGTTTGTTTGCTCTTTAAGTAAAACGATTTTCTCTTTGTCTACTTGCTTCTTGCTGGACAGCATCTGGGTTCACTTAGAAACAATTGTGACAAATCCTTGACAAAATGCACATTTGTGAAATGTATTTTTCATTAAAGCAACAAATGGATGAATTGTAAACCTTTTAATCGTGCTATTTAGACAAAATAACAAATTTAAACCAATTGTAAAATATAAAAAAACACAAGGAGAATTGTGAAGGATTTATTCTACATCTGTCCCATAAAATTTGGTGTGACCCAGCTGCTTCGTCTGAAGGATTTTTTTTTCTTAAGTTGACTTGTGTGATATACTTAGAAGCAGTCAGTGTAACCATCAGCTGAAAGCACTCAGACTCATTTGTGTGCCGTGAATTGAAATACTAACAGCTCAATACTTAAAAATTCATCTGCATCAGGCAGATAATGGGCCTGAATCTGCTCAAAGCAAACAGCATTAATATTAAGATGTTCTGAGCTTTAAAGAATTGTTGTGATGCATAAGCAGCTGTCTGATGTTAATATGTACATGTGAACAATATAGGTCTACCTTAAACTGCAATGACATTTTGGAGGTTTGACTTGTTTTAGAAGGCAGTTTACTTCTGAGTAAGTGGCTTATCTTTAAGGACAACTCTGACATCTGTCTGGTGCAGGTAAGAGACTCACTGCCCACGAGGAGTTCACACAAGTTCCAAAACGAAGAAATAACCCTGTGTGATACCATCATTTTCAGGTAAATTTATCTGATACAGAATTGCAGCTTTCTTTCAAAGTTCTTAAATAGAGGATTTTTTGTGTTTCAGTGGAAAAAACTGGATGTTGTATTTTTGTCCTGTGAAGTGTAGTGGCTCTCATAGGTCATTTGTTGGACTGATTTAACTTTCTTTTGACAATCATTGTCTGGGACACGATATAAAAAAAGCATTGCTCGACTGATTGTTGGTGGGATGTTGCTTGAAAAGGAAATATGAGCATGGAAATAGCATTTAAAAATGGTGACCAACACTGTCATTTATTGATTCATCTAACTTTCTTGGCCTTGTCTTATCTTGACATTATATTCATAGGCTTTACAAATCTTTTCGTCCTGCTGTCAAGCTTCTCTGGCTCTTTTCTCGGTCCCTCTCTTCCAGGAACTTGATATGTCCTGCTGCTTGGCCTGAAGCGGAAATGGTTGTTTGTTTGATCAGCTAAGCTCTGGGATGATGACAAACTCTCTCCTGTGTCCCTGACAAACACACACTCAAACCATTTTCACCCCATCTGTCCCTTTTTGATTATATCTGACTGCCTGTCTGATGTGTGAGTGATATCAGTGCCAGGAGGCTGCTGTGGTGCAGATGGAACAGAGGGCCTCAGTGAGGTGGATTTACACAGCCTAAGTACTGTGCCACAGGAGTAACTTGACCACCTCCAGGGTCTCTTTTTTTTAATCTAAAACCACCAACCTAGGAGCTGGAAACCACATAAAAGATGTTGGCTACTCTTTCATGTTTTGACAAAGACTTTATGGATATAGAAACAAGAAAAACTAAAAAGAAAGACAGCTGCTGATCTCTGCTCTGAACTTATCTGATCCAAACTTACAAGTTTACATTTTCCTTTCTGAAATCCTCTTAATTTTTACACAGAAACTTTTCACAGAAAACTCTGCATGTAGTGTTAAAAAGCAGTGCATATCAGTTTTATATATTTACATTGTTTCAGATTCAGCCTACAGTTAAAATCAACTAAAAGCAGTAAGTCATGCAGGCACTACTGCGCTGTCATTATACTCAAGCCCCAGCCTGCACCGCGAGGAAAGAAACGAGAACCGCTGTGAGCTATAATTACAGTGAAAGAAACCTATGTTTTAGGACTCAATGATTTGTCAGTGTCTTAACATAGCATATGATGCATTAAACTGACGAGAAAGTTTGCACTTACTTTTTGGTTTATTTTTTTAAATTAATATTAAAGTGTTTTCTTTGTGGAAAGTTCATTGTCTGCTGCTTTTTTTGTTTGTTTGTTGTTTTGAGTCTTTTGGGGTTTTTTTGCCTCCTCGCGGATATGGGTAACACCAAATTTGTGCCACACCTTTAATTCAATCTGTGCTTATGATGTGCACACAGTGAATACCTGGTCTGCAAAGTCAGCACCCAATTATGCCATTAGTGTGTGGGACGGACTTCAAGGCTCATTCCATAGATGAAGAGGATGGAATGCTGTGGTCTGCTTCTGATTAAAGAACTCAAAAAAGAAACCAAAACAAAGTGAAATGTCCCTTGATTTGAAATAATGATTTGAAACAAAGAGTGTGCTCATGATGAGATTATCACAGTAATGTTTAAATTTAGAAAAGGGCTTTAAACTGTTTGGCAATGTTGTTAAAAGAAATGCAAACAACATGAATGCAAAAAGGAATGTGAGTAGTTTTATTGTCATTTTCCTATTTATGTTTGATCATTGATATCTTCTGTTCATGTCAGATAATGCCTGGCTTGATGTTTTTCTAAATATTCCTCTGTTTTATGTTTGTTTACCTTTAGTTATGGTAATGTACTTCTGGTGTTGTTAGCTCTTTGTTAAAGGCTGAAAACTATGTTTTCCCTTCATATATTTCATTTCATTGTGTTTAGATTATGCTGAAGATTAGTGACAGTGGAAGAATGTCAGAAAGTTGAGTCTCTTCTCTGATGTAGTTAAATAATTAATGCTTAATTTTTATTAGAGAAGACTCCAGAATGGTTCTGTGTTATGAGATATACGCTTACTGTTCACATGAAAAACTGGAATAGAAGAGAAATAGAAGTTAATTATTCTTCTCTCAAATTGCTGCTTTACATGTTCAAGTTAAACATATCCCTCTCGGGACATTTTGGGGTCTCGTCTGGTGTCTGAAAACGTCCAACTTTTCACCTGTTGAAACATTTTCTGATTACATTCTCGCTATGCTCAGAATATCAGATTAAAGAGTTAAGTAGCTACAAAAATACATATTTTTGTTGTTTAAAGATTCCCACTCAGGAAAAATAACGAAATGCTTCCTTTGAGAATGTTTTTTTTTTTCTTTTCATTATTTTTTTATATATCTCCAATAATCTACTTTTTTACAATATACTTTGTATTTTATTCCAGTTTTAACTGGGCAAGTCAATAAGAACAATTTCTTATTTACAATGACAACCTGCTTGGAACTGGAATAAACTCTTCAGCTCTGGCTCAGCCTCCCTTTAGAAAATAGTGAAAAATAGGAAACGTGGTATGGATTTTCAATTTCAATCTGCAGTCATTTGCAGACAGAAAAAAAACATATACGCTAAATTATCAAGGATACAAAACATTTGAGTTGTCATGGAAATATCACTGAATTGAAGTACAGGCAACAAGGCTGTGCAGCTGCATTGTATTGACTGTTGACATGTCTTGCTGGATAATTAATCAGCTGACCAAAAAGACTCATATTTAAGAGAAACACAATGATGACATACTAAAGGACCCAAAATGACAACAAGGTCACATAAAATGGTTTTGAAAATTATTTAAATATTCATGTCTTACCTGGCACAGGATACTGCGTATGTACTTGCCGCAAGCTGCAAAACCTGAAAGGTCTAAGTTGTCCATAATTGAGTAAAACCTTCTTGATATCTCTTCATCCTTCTCCTGATCACAGCATCCAAACTTGGTGTACTCTTTGCAGAAGACAATTGGCTGCTGAGGCTCAAATGGAGGCTTGTAGTCTAAACATTGAGGGTGACAGTCGCCCCACCAGGCCTGGAGGAGCAACAGCATAAGGAGTGGAAGTCGGTGAGTGGATGAGGTGTGGGACACCAACTTGCTGGTCTGTGGGATCATGGTGTAAAGATACTGAATTCTTATTTAGGATAGTTTGTCTCTAATGCCTCTAATGGAGTAAATAAAACAGTTTGTATGATGACAGCTCATCAAACTTGATCATCTATGAAGCACAAATGTTCAGACTTAGGAAATGTTTTTATTGTATGTCCTCCTGCTTTCTTGTCCATGTATGCTTGTCTCTTGAGGGGTGAATGTGTAGCAGACACTTAGCCCAACATCACACCTGGTTGCTGAGAGCCTCAAATTGCTTAGGATGTGTTACATCATTAACCCTCGAAGCACTTTCGTAAGGCTGACCCTGCTGTGTGTGAATAAAGAAAAACGGCTGTAAAACTGATCCAGAGAACCCTTTTGATCAGGAAGAAAGTGGAGCCAAGTTCAGTCTTATTCTTGTTCAAGTCTGGACAGCCACCTGTGGATCACAACACACAGCCCAGAATGAAAGATATAATCTGCTTATTGTAATGGTTATAATCAGTGTGTCAGCATTAAAATCCATTTTACAAACCTAATGCAGCAGCTTAGAAACATGAACAAACCTTTAAAGAAAGCATTTCAAATTGAGAAGTTCTACCTTTATCCAAGGTTTCTGCAAAATATTTACTTCCACACTGAAGTCACCTTGAGACTCTGCCTCTGTTTGCTCTGGACGTGCTCACTTGCTGCAGCGGTTAGAAGCCATACATACAGACGGACTGCAGAAAAAAGGGCCAGAGAGAGGCTCTTTCATTCAGTCGCGCAGCCACGCTGCAGCTTTGGAAGAAATCCCTCCCACTGCGTGTCTTTCCTCCTCCTCTTCCTCCTCCTCTTCTCTTTTTTCATTTGCTGTTTAACTCTCCTTCAAAGACACGTGCATTCCTTCCCGTAGCATGTGGTGCATATTGCCTGAAGTTGCAACTTTCCACCTCTGCTCCCTCTGAGCCCCCCCCACATCTCCTCTGTCCTTGCCGCCTCCAGACAGACACTCATTCGTGTATGTCTGTGTGTGTGTGTGTGTGTGTGTTTGTGTGTGTGTGGTCAGATGAATCAGGACGTGAGCTGGAAGTGAAGCCCAATGGATTCTCCAGGCACCAGTCCAACCAGGATCTTATGGTAAAGAGCACAACAGGCCAAAATTTGCAACTAATTATATTGTTATACAGTCATCCTCTTTATCCAAAAATACCCTGCTTGAAACAAACTCGAAATTGAATAAAAACCAGTGACTTAGAAGTTCACTTTGTTCAGCTTTTTATGAGGTTTAATTTAGTTAGTTGTTATATCTTCAGGCAACTTCTACGACATGGCATTATAGGGCAATATGAACTAAAAGTTAAAAAAAATTTCACATAATTTGCCTTAACTTTGTCTCCACTAATACTAGAATCTAACCCTCAGGTTAGGACTTGAGTAAAAGTCATTTGTGATCATTTAATTTTCCAAACAATTCATTTTTACCCATTTGCCACCTGGAGATCCAGCTTGCATCTAAACATGTGATTCTTATATGCCAAAGCACTGACTAAAGTGCCCAAAGTTTGCAGACATTAGATATATAACAGCTTTTGACAATTTCATGACATGGATCTCCAGAAACAAAAAATAACAAAGGAGCACAAGTAAAAAGCTCAGACAACAAGGCTGGACAATAACAACGGTGCTGTGCATTGCAGCGCAAAGCTAAAGCAACACAACGACAAAGGCACACAAACAACCAGGAGCAGTCAGTACTTTTTTGTTTCTTTGTTTCACTTTTCTTTTTTTCTTCTTTTCCCATCACTTTGTGCTGCATTCAGATATCTATGAACAGCACAGTGCAAATAATCTAATTGATTGATTGATTGACTGACATGTTACTAATTACTTCCCCCAAGTGGCTACAAAGTCCTATAACATGGGGACACATCTGAGGGACCTGACAGAAGCAGAACTAAGAGGTATGTCTGCACCTGTATTTTTCCTGCTCTACACTGTACCTCAGACAACAGTGGAAATGAAAAAGTCCTCAAGCAGAAATAATCTTAGGATCTCATAACTAGATTATTTAAATTGTACAAAAGTAACCTCGAAAAGCCTGAGATGGCAAGACGACAATGGAAAATTTAAGTTGCGTCACTACGTCCATCTTTTGTATACAGTGTTTGGCTTCAGGTCATCACCTTTACCATCTTGGTTCAGCTTCCATATCCAAATATCTTTGCTTCAGTGGACAGTGTTGTCTGGCTAAAGAACAAGCAAAAGAAGCTGTTGTGAACGGACTGCTTTTCTAGTCTTGTTTGCAACTAAAAGTGCTTATCAGTGAAAACTTGATTTATCTTATTTATATGCACAGATTCCTGCAGCACATTTGTTCTATACTTGGAACAAATTTCCTTATCATACACATGGGATGAAGAAACCGATGAATAAACAACTCACTGGATTTGGAAAACTACAACATGAAACACCAATGTGCAATGCCTTACTTTGGTATATTTGTTTACAGGTGTGTAAAATGTTTATGAGTTGTTTCAGATTTATAAAACTATCAAATAAATATTCAAATAGATAAAATATCAGAAATTATGTTTTGATGGACTGCTTTAAGGTCATTGCATGTGAAAAATATGAAACCAACTCTCTCTTTCTCCCTGAACAAACAACAAACAGTCTTATAACAACTTTTGGTGATTTAAAATGTTTCTAAATTTTTACAGTGTGCAGTGTAACCCATACAATAAATCAACAGTGTGCATTTGGCTTTTGTCTTTGTGAATTTTGTGTGTTTAGACATGCCACTACCATCTGTGTCTCATTATAGCTGAGCCACCTTTTAGGTCAGAGTAATTCCTATCTGGCTGACTGGCTGTCAGACCCTTTATCACTCTGCACTCGAAGATAGAAACATCATCAACAGCCAGACACTCTGGATTAAATAAATTATTGGACAATTTATCAAGCTGTGTCATTTAATAATTACTTCCAGTTCCCATAGATTAACATAGCAAAAGAAGCCACTTCTAGGTTCAACATATTCAGATAAAGACTAAGACAGCTGGACTGGGATGAACTCACGTAACAATGCAGGTCCATCTTCAGATAAGTATCAGATGTTTCATCTTGTCCAAAATCTTAAATGTTTGCCAGTAGAAGCATGATGAGACCTGTGCTGCAAAACACAGAGGCATCTTCTGCAGATAGTTTACACTTAAACTTATAGTGTGTCGTTCTTTAGAATGACTAAACGAATGAGTCATCCTTGACTGGAAGACTTGAGAAACAAACACCCACATAACTAAAGATTAGGGCAGCCACACACACTCAACCTTCGTGTGCATGGTGTCCACACACATACACGTTTTGTAAGTGAAGTGGTCCACATTTTGTTAACTCCGACTCTGACTTCAGTCCAAAGACAGATGGTTACAGATGGTTGTGTATGTGTGCAGTCTACCCATCTTTGATGTGATTAAATTTGGAAAGAAAAAAAAAACCTTTTTCTATCAGTAACAGTAACTCCATGCTAACATATATATCGCATAGCTTCCTGTTACACCACAAGAGCTCTTTCCTCTCAGAGGGTAGGTCTGCTTGTGGTTTCCAAAGTTTCCAGGAGTATCGTAGGATGCAAAGCTTATAGCTACTAGACTCTTTGTCTGTGTCACCAGTTCCCAGCCTGTATGCAGATTGCAGACTTTTTCTTTGCTTCTATCATCAAAAATGTATTTGACAAAGTTTTTTAAGTTCAAATTCTAAATCTTTGAATCCGTTTTAGTGATTTAGCCATGTGCTTTTTTTTTTTCTTTTTTTTTTTACTTTATTTTACTGTAGCATTTCAGTTGCTGTGTATGATACTACTATCTCAGTTTTTATATCTGTTTTGTAAAAATAGGCACTTTTGACTTTCACAGATGCCCGACAAATCCTACATAAATAAAGCTGGAACAAATTATGTTAAGTAAATTACACTTTTTGTTGATCTTAGACACTTCTTAATTATTTCAATTCATTTCAGCTTTATTTGTATAGCGTCACTTCACAACAATGTTGTCACAGGGAAATTCACATACACATCATTTCAAGCCAGTTCATATATATCCTATAATAGAAACCAACTGATTGCATTGAATCATGACTTTGATCCAATCCCCAGTCCTGAGCATGCAGACGGCGGCAGTGGGAAGGAAAAAACTCCCTTTAAACAGGATGAAAACCTCCGGCAGAACCCAGCTCAGGGAGGGCAGCCATCTGCCTCGACTGATGTTCATTGTCATTTCTTAAGTTGTTTCAACCAAACTGTGTATTCTCTTTAAATCTGTCAGTGCAGATGCATGTCTTCCCTGTGTCATCAGCAAAAGTGTGAGCAGTCCAACCTATTTGTGAAGTTGGAAGGTAGTAGTAAGGGAATGAACCAGTACGAGCAGCAGTTTGAAGGGTGATCTGGTTCACAATCCACAAGCTATTAATTGTTATCATTGATCACTGGTTTATGTCATATCTTATCTCTGCTCCAAGAGCATCTACGATCATCAAACATTAGAGAAGTAGAGAGCCTTGTCCAACAGCAAACTGAGAACACATCACATAGCCTATAAATGGTCCATGGAGACTGAAATGACCAATGACTAATGACTCAAACCAAGTGAAAATGATTTTATTGTAAACTAAAACAGGAAGGGACCAGATGTTTTAATAAAGCACTATTTTAGTAAAGTATTATAAAAAAAAATAAATAAATAAAAAAAAAACTTGAGTTAAAATAGAAAAAAAAAGATATTATTTGTCATCTGTTGGTTTTTATACTTGTGTGCATAATTGTCTTCTCCTGTTACAATGTTGTTAGAATTATACAACATTATTTGTAGTAATTCAGTTCAATTCAACTTTATTTGTATAGCAACACTTCACAACAATGTTGTCACAGGGCACTTTACATACACGAATCAACATACACATCATTTCAAGCCAATTCATACATATCCTATAATAGTAGCGTCTGATGGTCCATATTCTTTCAAGTGTCTTGTAGTAATAAGATATATCTGTGTGTCCTGATTATACTGGCTTCAGTCAAAAGAGCTAATTACCTCAAAGAAAAAGCACAGCAAACACCTTCATTTCTCCACGTGCTACACATTGCACATTTCAGTGTCAGTTTGCCAGTAAAAACTGAAGTGGAGTGTGAGGATTACATCATTGTTTTTATCCCCCTCTCTTACTCCATATATAGACTTCTTTGTGCCCGTCTGCCACATCTATACAGTAAAAAAAAAAAGAAGGGGAGTACGTGTATATATGTGTGTAGCTATGTGTGCTTACTTGTGTGTAAAACACATATCGACATCAGATGCCATATTTTTTGTCACAGGCAAATAGTACAGTCCACAAAAATGAGTCTTCTCTTATCCACCTTTATTTAAAAATACATCTAATGAATATATAATGCAAATTTCATGCAAGAAAAGACAGTAAACGTGTTTAATTATGATGTGGTAATTGCATGTTCGGAGTATATTGGTTAATTATTCATTACTTTCAAGTCTTTGGGAATGTATGCCATATTTTATTTGTATTTGGTATACTGAGCAATTTAATGACATGTTTGTTCAATGTCTGTTTGCCAAAAAGAAAAAGCCAGGGGAGCTATGAGCTGAATTTAAGTGTTTGGTTATATCACGGATCCATGTGTTTGGCCAAGCAGCCCTGGTCGAAAATTTATGTTCATGTTATGTTTCAAATTACTTCACCAGAACAATCCAATGCTTTAAATTGTTTCATCAATCTTGATCTGCATTTATGATCCACGGTTTTCTTAAGGTTCAGATCCAAAGCGTATCGTGTATGTGCACCAGTTTTCTTACTTTAAATTCTAATCCATGATTTCAGTACTTATCAGATGTGACATTAAGCTCTTCCAAATTTCAAAGTCAAAATAAAAGATTTTGTGTCCATAAGCACATTGAAATTTCATATATTTAGAACGAAATCAGATAGAAGATTGTGCATTTGTGCATGTTTGCACAGGATTGTTTTGTCTTTGTGTGTGTGGACAGATGCATTCATCTGTGTTTGAGGATTTCTCATTTCCCCAAAGACAGTCTTGCCTGGCAGGACTACAGATGGAGTGTCTGGGATAGCCTGAGGTGCTAACACACACAGACTCACAGTCATTTGATTTTATAGGACATTACACTGACTTACCGTATGTAGCTTCCCTTAGCATGACCCAAAATCTTAACCTAACCCTAAAAATATCACACGGGCATATTGTGTCTCATATAGATATCCATGCCAATGCTTTTGAAATGAACTGTTCTTCTGCATGATAATATTTCCCTAATTATGTTGTCACTTCAGCCATATACATTCATGTATTTCATTCCAGCAGATTTATCTGAAATTTTCATCAGACATCAGATATTTTCTAGAACATTCATACCAAAGAGGTGTATTCAGGACTTCCTTTCTCTTTTACTTAACTAATTTAAAGGATTTTGTGTTGGGAAATATGAAATAGGTGACAGCAGGGATGAATTCTTTTGGGGCCCCCTTTATAGGTCCATAGCATATGTTAACACATGGAATATAATCACTAAAAACAAGCTTGTAGAAAACAAAACTTCTTTTTTTCTTGATAAAATAAAAATATATTATTCCAATCGCAGAATCCATTTGCATGCACACAATCTTTTTTTTTTTATGTACCAGATTTTATGTACCGGAGTTTTACTTATTTATTTATTTTTTTTATTTAAGATAAAGATGTTGAACTTCTCTTGAAATTTGATGAATTTTAATGTCTATATATCACAAATGTAGTCATAATAGATGAATCATCACATTACCATTAATTCTTCTTTTGGCAGCATCAAAGTTCAGTCATTTCACATTAACTGGTAGATGTAAAGTCAGACCACTTGGAAATAATTTAATTCATGCAAAGCACAGTACCAATTATACGAATCTCCAGTAATGGGGTCATAATTAGCAAGAGTACAATCCTGTCACAGACAATTGTGTGTCTTGTGTAGTTTTCTTTGATTGCTTCCTGTAACGGTCTGGGTGATCTTTGTCCTACTGAGTAAATCTTGGTTGTTTCCTTGGTAAATTTCTTACTCTTCTTTAGTTTTTATTCTAGTTAGCTTCCACATTACATTTGATTTTTATCAAATTTATCCCTTTATCTATTCTTTTGCATTTACTTCCTACTATATATGTTGGCACTGGGCTGCACGGTGGCATGGTGATTAGCACTGTGGCCTCACAGCAAGAAGATCGCTGGTTCAAATCTTGGCTGGGTGTTTGGACAGTGGCCTTTCTGCATAGAGTTGGCACGTTCTCCCCGTGCCTCCTCCCACCATCCAAAGACATGTATGTTAGGTTAATTGGTCACTCTAAATTGCCCATAGGAGTGAGTGTGAGTGGTTGTTTGTCTCTGTGTGGCCCCACGTTGTACTAGTGAGCTGTCCAGGGTGTACCTTGCCTTTTGCCCAAAGACTGCTGGGATAGGCTCCAGCTTTCCCACAACCCTGAATTTGATTAAGCAGTTCTGAAAATGAATTTATATGTAGGTATTCATTTTATTCCTAAGATATGCAGGATTTCCAGTAATATTGCCAATAACTTTTGTTTGTTTATTTGTTTGTTTAAAATAAACAATTTAGCCCCAAACATATTGATTGAAGTTGTAATATGAGTGTTAAAAGATTATGAAAAATAGGATAACATAATATTGCTAATAAAACATTTAAAACATTCATAACCCATCCATGAAAGATACAGTCTGACATTCTTAATTTAATAAGGTTATATTACAGAAGATTCAATGCACGACACCCATACGGTAAAAACAATAAACTTTACAAAACTCTCTGCAGAAGACAAGCAAAATGATACTTGGTCTCAATAGAAAAGTACAAATAAATTGAAAGAATGAATAGAAATAACCTTCAAGCCAGACCTTTACATGTGAATTGAAGAAAAGAATGAAAAGGTTAATTTATTACTCCCTAATGAGTTAAATGTAGGGACAGAGATAATAGCCATGCATGTTACATAAGATGCACACATTGCTGCGATGCTGATAAGCAATGATACACACCATTAGTATGTTAAAATCAAATATTGCACCATTTCCCCAGTAACTGTGCTTTATAAGCATATGTTAGTTTTATTACCTGTTAACACAGATATACATTTTTTTTTTATTATGGCTGCAACTGTGAACATTTGTGTTGTTATGTGATATTTCCTACATAAAATATAGAAAAATGAAAAAAAAATAAAATAAAATAAAAAATAAAAAATATAGCACTAAAATTTACTCCATTTTTCTGTACCTGTGATATATTTTCAGTGAAAAATGAGCCAGTTTTTTTCAATCTAACAAAAAAGTGCCTTTTTTTTCCAAAGTTCTGGAAGTATGCAAGCTTTTAAGAATCAAATTTTATTTTGAATTCAGGATTTAAATTCAGTTTGAGTGTACAACAGCTTGTCTCATAATGTCCAAACAAGCAGCCTTTTTATGTCTCCTTTTCTTTTTCTACCATCCTGGCATTACTTATGCAAAGTAGGACTGAATCATCATACTGTTACATTTGTAAAGAAGGATGTGTCCATTGCTTGTCTTTCTTGGTATTTGTCATCGGTCTTCTTAAATATGCTCTCCACAGTGCAGGTAGCAGAACATCTTGATGAATGCCTGAATGAAAACTTGGTCATCCAGATACAGTCGAATCTCTATGTAGCTTTTCCTTGTAGTCCAAGAAACCATATGATGACAACGTCAGTGCAGAAAAGTTTCACAGTGTTTTTGTGGACGATGTTGAGCAGCTTTAGTGACGTTTGTCAAAAATTTAGCACTTCTCCAATGAATATCAGTGTTTGGAATCTGCAAAAGCACATGTAGGAAACAGAATTGCCACAGATTCATTAACACAATGAGTCCACTTAGAAGAACATTTACTATTAACGTTTCATGATTTAAGATTTGATTTCTTAATATATTTGCCATCACGGCTTCAGCAATGCACAACCTTTTTTTAATCTATTAGAAAATATCAGGTTTTTTTTATATATTGCAACAACACTCCAATAAACTTCACATAGTGTTAAAAACACAATCAGTCAAAAGTTTGGACTTGCTTTTACATTAAACCTAATGGATAAGCGTGTCTGAACTTTTGACTGAGAGTGTAATTTTTTAAATGTTTTTATTCAGTGAATATCAATGTGACAAAGTAGAGATTCAGTTGTGTGTGTGTGTGTGTGTGTGTGTGTGTAGAAAAGGATTCACAATTCAGATTTATTGGCTTGCAAAAAAGAAATCAGATCAGTGTATATGCAACTAAAAGGGTCTAGATCAACCACAGTCAGTATTATGCAACATCTATTTAACTTTTTATAACTTTTTAGGGGGAAAGCATAGTGCTTTAATTGACACTAAAGGAGAGGACAAATGGTGCCACAAACACATATAATTTGTGTTAACATTATTCATTCATTCCTAACTTTGAACATTAATCCAAGACAAAAGTTACCCAGAGCAACAAAGACTTCACTTTTCATTTCATTTAATATCATACTTTTCATATAAGTGATTTCTGCTCACTGGCATGTTCTTATAAGAGATTGTTTTAGAAGAAACAAAAGAGAAATAATAAATTACTGCTTGATGCAATTCAATCAAGCAGAAACAACAAGAAAACAAGAAATGTGTTGTATAAATATTTTCTACTATCGGGTGACAGCATAACAAACACCTATATTGTCTGTTTTGTTCTCACCTGTTGGTTGAATAGTTTGGGAATGAGCTTATACTGTAGCAATGCAACCAGATCTGCAGAACAGGACAGGTCATCTTCTCCTTTATGTGACTGTGAAAGTCATTGTTGTCATCAGCAAAAAAGTTAGGATTTACAGACATCCGAATTACTTCCAGGTTGGTGTATAGCCATGTGAACTGAATCCAGGAGAGTTTGATGTCTTCTTTCTTTGGGGTTTGTACCAAAAACGTGGAATCACTTTATTCTTTGGCAATTTCTATGGTTCCAAACCTCAACAACAACTGCCTGCTGCTCGCACAGTGGGGGAGTCATTTCAGGCAAACTGTAAGTGGTGAACTGAGATCACCTGAGCCTTGATCGACCAAAGACCACAAACGCACTGTATTTCAAGTGTATGATTGCAGATGTTAATAATATACAGTAGATAGTATACGTCTTTCTACTTGCACCACACCTGTCCTTAACAATGTCCAGGCATCATGATTATTGGTGAAGTTTACCACACTTAAATTTCACAGTATGGGCTAAGTCTGTTAACTTCACTACATAATAAACATTCCAATAACACAAAGGTGTTTAACAGAATTTTTAACATAAAAGGCTCAAAACCTCAAAAGCATTTACTAAATAGTTACTGAGAAATATATCTGACCTGAAACAAAACCATGAAAAAACACAAGAATATAACAATTTGTATTAATCATACAAACTCTTTCCTTTTCTCTTGTAACTATTGCTGCTTATGGTTGACTGACTTTTCTCTTTTCATTTTGTCTCTTTTAGGTTTGAAATATGACGATTTTGTTTGTTCCTCTTTCTGTTTGCCCCCCCCCCCCCCCCTTTCTCTTCTAAAATAAATTTCCACACATCTCTTCTCTCATCAAATATCTGTTCCTTTGTCATTTTACTGTGTTGTGTACAGTTTTAAAAAAAAAGTGAGCCTTTTCATTCTTATCTTTTTTAATCTGAATTTTCCTTCCCTTTACTTTGATTTTCACTTATTTCCTTTAGCCTGTGATCAACATAATCAGTTACACTCCTTCCTTTGTGTCTCCTCTAAGTTTTATTAGACTCTATTTGACACTGATGCCTGAGAGTTATATTCTGCTGTAAAATCAGTTAAAATAGTTAGTTGTAATAATCCAGTAGACTTTTGGAGATCGGCTTTCCTGTGGGATATCATGCAAGAAAGGGAAAAGAAAAGCTAGATAGGAAGTTCAAGAGGCACATAACAGCTCATTATTTTACTGGAGGCAGAGAGAATGATGACACAGCGGCTGAAGCTCAATTTGGAGACTGTAAAATGTATGTGCTGACACATGCATGTGTAGAAATACTCACATGCAGTGGAAAAGTCTAGCTAATAATGTTAGCTAACTAGACTGGGTTAAAGCTTCAGAAATAAAGATGGTATTTAAAAAAAAAAAAAAAAAAGTCACCCAAGGCAGCTTATACCCAGTTAATTCTAATAGCCCAGAAAAGCAGACACCCACAACAAAAAACAAAACCTTCAATGGAAAAATAATCTTTTCAAAATTCACTTCAAATAAATGTTAATGATAATTCTTCAATTATACAATTTGGCAACGTCAGGCCCAAACTGATGGCATGAGGGATAAGATCTGCCAACCCTGTAGCCACGGTAAAATCTTGTCTTTTCACTTTTGTAATTTAAACATTTCACATGCTGGTATTTGACATTTCTCCAGTTGTGTCATCTCAAATCTTTTCGCACTGATAATGTGAACAAACTAAAGTCTTATTGACACAGTACATTCCAGTGTTAAATATTCTCTTCTGATATGATCTTGCCGCAGCAGTCTCAGATAATTCCATCTCCTCTCTCTGCTTCAGTCGCTTCCTCGTTTCGTTCCTACAGCGAAGATCATTTTCTCATGAACAATCTCAATGATTTGAATAGAGCTGAGAGCAAATGATACCACCATTTTTAATGATGTATTTATCATTGTAATAGGGGGGAAAGTAACCCTGACAGAGACCAATGGCCCTGATGTGAACTCTGTTGCTTGTTAAATTTCAACAAGTCACTGATCAGTTGAGCCGCGCTTCTTTCTGAAGTGATTGTTTCCTCTGGGCTTTAAAAAGGGCACATCTTGCCTCAAAGGCTTGTCAGATTAACTGGGAGGGATTTAAATAGTCAGTAAATTCATGGCCCTTGGAAAAACCCAAGTTGACTGTAGCCTCAACTAATGGATATGAAAATTTAAAAAAAATAAAGAAGAAGAAGAAGAAGAAAGGAGCTTAAGTTACATCATGATGTCGTCACAATTAAACTCTTCACTAAACACTTCACACACACAGCCTTTGTTGTATCATCAGCTGTAACAAAGAAAAGCTGTTTTTCCAAGTTTTCAGTTTCCCCACACTTTGGGATACCTCAATTTGAAACAGACAAACTGATGGCAGAAAACTATCAAAGCTGTTTTGCCGTAAATTTGGTATTAATAACTAACTACCGCCTGTATCTAACAACTTCCTGGGGTCATAAAAGATACACTACCAGTCAAAAGTTTGAACACAAATAGCCTTTGGATTTCATGGAAAAGTCAAACTGTACCTTACCTTAGTACCTGGATTCATTTAAATATTTCATACGTGTAAAGTCAGTAAATGCATCACATATGTATCCCTGTGAAACACTCAGGTAAGAACAGAAAGCTTGTCGCGCTGTTCCTGTTCATATCAATAATCTTGCTGTAAAACTAACAAGCTTTACAACAACAAAATAAATCTTTCATAACTTATCATTTGACTTTTTGTACATGCAGTTCAATTTTTTCTATCATTTGTTTTATATTTTTTCTAATTATTTCATGACAATGACTTTGAGCATTATATATTTTGCCTGATGCTCTGTCACACACTTTTAATACACTAGTATTGAAATTTCTTTACATGATAAAATAATCCCCCCCCCCCCCCCCCCCCCCCCCATGTGATCAACATTGTACATATCAATCTAATGTTTCTATCTATGTTTTGCAACATAAACAATACTTGAGATTGTATTTAGTGAGGAGCCAATTATTTTAGAGTCAGTCTAGAAAGTAATAAACTGGATGCTGGAAATATAACAAGAGAAACAAGAGAAAAGAAAAGAAAAGCATGGACAAATCAGGTTGGATTTCAGTGTTTTGATCATACATTGTCAGATCAAGGTTCAGACAAATAAACTCTATCCACTACATCTATCTGCAGCATAAACAATGAATCTTCATCTGCTTTTAAATTGCAACAAGAAAGCAACAATTGATCTGGTCTAACTCTGACCTCTGCTGGGCTGAAACTACTGCATAGATATGGTATACAAATGAATGTTTATATTTTGTAAATGTGTATGGTCAACAATAGTTTGCTATGCAGTACAACCAAGTCCACTTTTATTATTCCGAGATCACAGCTTTTTTCTGCCTGGAATCCAAACTGTGTTCAATGTATTTGAAAAACCTGATATTTAATTAAAGTTATTGATGTTTTATTGTGGCTTTTAGTTTCAGGAAGCTCTGTTTGCATATAGTTTGTGATTAAGAGGAAGAACTGTATAAACTTACAAACAAATTAAGTTTGCGTGTGTGTGTGTGTGTGTGTGTGTGTGTGTGTCTGTGTCTGTGTTTTGTTTGTTTGTTCGTGTGCTTCTTCATGAATGCAACAAATTGTCTTTAGGAAAGAATTTACTGTAACTTATATTAATATCTCACTAACCACCAGCACAAGGTATACAACAGGATTGTATTTAATCAGCGGGAAATTTATAATTATGTCCTGGAGGCTTTAATTGAGTTTGTTGCTCATTCACTACTTTTATCTTAAGGTCTTATTTTGTGGCTTTTTATTCAGGTTATTGCTAAGTTTACATAAGCACAAGATTCATGCAAGTCACATGGCTGCTTTACATAAATAAATCAACATTGCATGTTTGCTAACTTAAGTTTTTGTTAGCTTTTGCGGGAATGCCAGAAGCTTTTCAATGAAGAAGCACCCTTGTAAAGCTAAAAGTAACACTTGGGTCTTAAAATCAATAATCCTTTATTATTCTAAAAGTAAGGTTATTTTACATAGTTACTGAGGAAAAATATCATTTTAGGAAATACAAGATTTTGCATATCTGACCGCTGCAGCGTTTCTGTTTTACTCTTCTACTGGGTCAGAAGGCACAGGCACAAACCACAGCCACCACTACTATGTTGCCGATGGTTGCCAGCACAGCAATCCACAACCAAATGGTGTCACTGGACACTTTCCCATCATCTTCACTTTCTGAAGGTCGTGAATAGCTGGCGTTGAGGTTGGACATGGACGTCTGCAAGGACGTGTTGCCATTGTATGGAGAATCCATGAAGGCCCCGCTAACAGCCGGAAATTGCTACAAAAGAAAATTGATGGGGGAGAGAGAGAAAGAAAGACTCATATTAATAAGTTTTGTTGAAACAACTTAAATAATTATACAACTGGTTGCTCTGATTTAATCATCTGGAAAATAATATATGAAGGAAACAAAGTAAATGCCAACAGTCACAGTTCTGTTCGCTTTACAAAAAAAAAAAAAACATATCACATTAATGAAATGCAAAATACTGCAATGGACTGGCGAGCTGTCCAGGGTGTATACCCTGTCTCTCACCCAATGATTGTTGGGATTGGCTCCAGCTTCCCTGAAACCCTTAACTGGACTAAGTAGTTAAAATAATGGATGAATGAATGGAAATGCAATATACTCTTTAGCCTTTCATCTAACACTGTTCTCAACTTTTGTTCAGTCGCTGATTTTGGAGGTTTATTTCGAAAAGTTGGATTCATCTGCACATTTTTTTGGGATTCAAGAGTGGATGTTTCCAAATTATTTTAATAGTGTTTCTTTAAAATTATTACAATAAACAGAACAAAGACTTTTTCTTCTCACACAGTAAAATACACCCACTGATTTTTTAAAGAGAATGAAATGAATATTTGTTGAGAACAATAAAATGAGAGATCCCTTCATCTAATAGTCAAAGAAATCAAGCAGGAAAAAAACGTCCTACTAAAACTGTTGTATCTTCTTGCCTGAGTCCCTCATTCCACAACTTTCACATACATGTTGCACTGATGTACTGTACATCTGTTCAGTCCTGAGCCACTAGAATGTACCTGCTGTAAAAATGCAAGTCTCACAATTTAACTGTTGTGGTAACTTTTTTATTTTGCTGAAAAGTGACCAAAATATTTTACCATGGCAGTGCATGTTTCTAATTTCACATATTGGCAGGTTGCTTTGGTCAAAATAAATCCTGCTCTGTTTGCATCATGAATCATTTAATCTGATCTACATTCAATACCCTGACAGATCTCAGATCATCCTGAGATCCATCAGGGTGTTGAGGGTGCTGTGCAAAAAAGTGAGAAAAGGGATCACTGCTCATTTTCTTCTGATCTGAAGCCTAATTATATTTTCTAAATAATCATTTTAATCATTTGTATGTGTCTAGGCATTTATTTCCATGCAAATCTGTAATGCAACAAACTCAGCGTTGATTTCTTTCTACTTTACTCAAAATTTATTCACAGTATATGTTTGCTTTAGAGAGAATGGAGCAAGATTTTTATTTACAGCACTTCTATTTCAGACTGGATACTCACTTTAAAACTTTGCTGTTAAGTTTTAATCTTAGTTTGCAGACACAAAGCGGAAGAAGTGCAACTTTATATAACTAGTAAGATATCTGGACAATAACACGTGTTGTTGTGGAGGTTAAACACAACAGCTGTGTGTGCTCTCAGAACATCTGTATAATACAGCGAATAGAGAAGAGGGATTAATTCCCGAAAGGATTAACAAAGTCTGTGACATGCTTCACATAACTAGAAGCCACAGGGATAGACATACACACAGTAGATGGAAGAGAAAAACAAAAATTAAATGAAGCATGTGCTGAATTGCACTTTTGTCTCAGGTTGATGTTTTTGTCCCCTGAGGGCTTTAAGCATACTGTCTTGCCTGGACAAGAGAAGGATTGAACTTATTTTTATCAAGCTGCAATTTCTACTGAAAGAGAAAAATGGATAAACACCATCTTATTCCTGATTCTTTCTCCCAAACACTCTCTCTCTCTCTCTCTCTCTCTCTCTCTCTCTCTCTCTCTCTCTCTCTCTCACACACACACACACACACACACACACAACAATAATCCTAACAAAAGTCAGGTCTCACTTAAGTTACAGTTGTGATGCTGTCAGCTCTTCGTGCCTCTATTACAGGCACGCAGGTGTGAGGTTATATCTCAGATGTGTGAATTTAATCTACTGTGACTTTTCACACAAGCTCATCCACACACTGCAAAAATGTATCCAAACACAAGCACACACAAACTCTTAACAAAAACAAAACATATGGTCTGGAAAACAAACTGTCTTTCTTCCATGATGTGATGCTGAGCAAAACCATGTGCTTATCTTTATGAAAATAAATTACTGATTGAGTTCCAAACTAATCTTATCAATGTTAAAATAGTATCTAATATGACATCAAGTCTACAAAGTTTACAGTCTGTAAAACTATATTAGTTAAACTCCTGTTTTATTTGAGAAAATGAGAACTAATAAATAACTTTAATGTTTGTTCATCTGGATTTAACATACCGGATTGTTTCCAACACATGCAGGGCAGTGGGTCCTGAAGACATGCATTAAGAGGCATTTCTTTACAACACAGTGTTGCCATGGGGCAACAGAAAATCAATCTTCAAGATGTTTCTTAAAGATTCACAATTTTAGTGACGAACGAATTTTTAGTAACACCAAATGAAGGTAGGACACATGGTGAAACATGATCACAGGACTACATGGTGTGAGAATAAGGTATTAATAGTTGCTCTAATTTGTTTTTGGTTTTTTTTATAAGAGAAGGGGTGCATTTTGAGGGAGATGTTCATTTCATTTATTTGTAATTGCAATATTACTTTTATTCCTTATGAGTTTTACTCTTTTGCGCACATCCTGAGAATGGGATGAAAAAAGAAACCACAATGGGGCTGCATGCATTCAAACCCCATCATACAGAAATTCTATGTAAATAAAAAAAAATAAAATAAAAAAGAGAGAGAGAGAGAACAAGATGAGTGATTAAAGCGATGGTGGTATTTCCCAAAAATAGGAAAAGGAAGAAGCATGGATCCATAGTGTCCATCCCAAATCAGGAAGTACACATAGACTTTACATCACAGCGTCCCACACATTTGGGCAACAGTAGCTTAGGAAGTGGAACAGTCGTCCACCAACCAGACAGTTGGTAAATCTCTTCCTGAAGGCTTCCTGACTATATGCTGAAGTGTCCCTGGGTAAGAAACTGATCACCATGATGCTTCTTGGTATGTCTTTTTAAGTATAAATGTGAGTTATAGATAAAAGCATTCAGTATAAGAAATGCTCAGAGAGCACAGAACTCCTCTAAGTTATGGGGTCACGTATTGGAGAAAAATGCTAGATAGATAGATAGATAGATAGATAGATAGATAGATAGATAGATAGATAGATAGATAGATAGATAGATAGATAGATAGATAGATAGATAGATAGATAGACATCAGCTGACATACAGAACCTTATTTCTTTATGTTAGCATTATATTGTGCTTTTTTCAATCCATTAGCTTTTTTAATTAGCTTCCCTTTTCCTGTGATGGATGGATGGATGGATGGATGGATGGATGGATGGATGGATGGATGGCTGGCTGGATGGATGGATGGATGGATGGATGGATAGATGGACGGATGGATGGATGGATGGATGGATGGATAGATGGACGGATGGATGGATGGATGGATGGATGGACGGACGGACTGCTCCTGCAGTTAAAATTTAACACTTGTTAAAATGCAGATATTCTCATTTTTTAACTTTTCAACACATCAGGATTCAGGCTGCATGAATCCTTGCAAACAGATGTCAACTTTCAATTTGTTTAAGCCAATAAAGACATGTTCCTGGCTCGCTGCATCAGTGTGATGACAGCTAAATTCAGACCCTTGTGGAGTAAACACATTTATATTTCTTTTCCAATCGGACTCTGAGATGCTTCAAGCATGAAGTTCAGTTTGAATCCACGTGCTTTTCTGGTTTATTTCATGTCCTCATAGCGTGTTTCCACAACCCAACAGGAAATGTTACTTCAGGGCAAACTGTGAAAATGCTGTTACTGAGGAGAGCATAAGAAAAAACTGTCTCATTGTTATCACTGAATATTACAAGAGACATCCATTAGAAGATTTTCAGTGCTCACTTGGTAATTGTGTTTTTTGCAAGGGGATTTAACAACTCAACCATACACACTTCCCTAAAGACTTTGGAGAGTCTTCTTTTTTTCTCCCCAAATATAGGATACTTCTTATTCAAGGATAGAAAGTACTAAAAGTAGTTTTCTATTTTATGTGCCTGTATTTTTCTATTCCATTGAACTGATATTGTATTTTAAACTGATTATTTCAAACTTTTATGTCTTATATATTATAAAAATCAGTATATAGCTAAGTTTTCTGTTGAATCTTTTTCCAACTTCAACATCCCTCTTAAATTAGCTGGTTTCTGTAAACGTTCAAATTACATTTATTTTATTTCCCAAAAAAAAGACTGGATTAAGCATTTTATAAGCCACTTAGACTGATTTATAGGTTTATAAAATAGTCCACATATCGCTTGAGTGTTTTCATCTCAGTAAAAGTTCCCACACAAAGTATTTATTCTATGAGTGGACAGTCTGGTCTGGTCGGTGTTTTTAGTTCAATTCATCAAATCCATTCTTACATCAGCAAGAAATGCATTTACTAGAGAGTTTTATAAACTTTTCAAGACAACTTCACCAACTCTTCAATGTTCACGCACAACAGCTCTACACACAGTAGAGTAAGTAGATACACATTTGCATAAATATTAAAATGTACCAATGACACAAGAAAAAAAGAAACTTCATGGGAACAAACTAGAATTAAGCCCACATATCTCAGCCAAGAGGATTTTAGACCTTTCATGATGCATATAAAATCTCGCTGATGTACAGAGCGATGATTTCCATTATCCGATATTATGCATGCACAACTGTCTCATCTCATCCTGACAGATCATCATTGTGTTTGGCTGGGCATGTTTTCAGGTCTTCTTAAAAGTGGAAAAAACAAAGACTCCAAAATGTTTACCCTCCTGAAATTCGGAAGCATAATTTATGAGAAAATGTTAAGTGCTCTTACATCAGTCACTTATTATTTATATTTAGTGCCTCCTACAGAAATGAGCACAGGAGACAAAATGCTACTTCTTCCTTTCAGATTTTATGTATATGCATGTATGTATGTATGTATGTATGTATGTATGTATGTATGTATGTATGTATGTATGTATATATATATATATATATATATATATATATATATATATATATATATATATATATATATATATATATATATATATATATATATTTATTTGCATATATATATATATATATATATATATATATATATATATATATATATATATATATATATATATATATATATATATATATATATATATATATATATATATATATATGTATGCAAATAATAGTACCAAATACATGGTGGACATGCTTGTAACTTGTCTGCATCAGTAAGGAAGCAGAATTCTGTATCTTTCTTTACCACATCACCTGATGGGACACTCCAACTTGTGCAAGAAGTTGACACTTTCACATTTGTGACTGTATGTGGCTTTGGTAGTGGTAATTACATGCTAAAAGAGTAAGGTACCAGAGAGCACTGCTCGATTGTTTGCATTCAGTTAGCACACCAAATAATGATATTTCAAACGTGCTGTTCAGCCAAACTAATTCACTCAGTAACTAAATTATCTGAAGTGAGAAAATGATGGTTTAATCAAAATAATCTAACCAAAACATACCATACATCTGGTTTGAATGCCTCCTGGACACCTCCCTAATGAGGTGTTCTGTGCACATCCCACTGAGAGAAGGGTGCAGAAAAGATTCGAAACATCATAGATATGGTACAGTTTTTGGCTGTCTTGGGAACATCTTGGGATCCTCCCAGATGAGCTTGAAGGAATGGCCAGGAAAAGAAAAGGTCTGGGCATCCCCGTTTTGGTTGCCATATAAATGGCAGAAAATGGACAAGTGGATGGATAAAGCGATGACACACACACACACACACACACACACACACACACACAAAACAACATTATTAGAAAGCAAAATCTTCATAGTTCTCCAAGAAATTGTAACTTTTTTCTCATAGTCTTGAACAAGTGAGTGCATACTATCCATAGTTTGCAGTCTAAAGTTTTCTGTCTAAAAACCATCAAAAGGATGAACAAATGTGCAAGTTACCAAGTGCAAAAAATAAATAAATTAAAAAAAAAACAATGTACAAAATGTTGTGCAAGCATTTTGCAACAATATTCTGTAAACAGGTAGTCAGAATAAGTTGAACTGACTCTTGTACAATATGTTTTGTCTTTTTGCATCGGTTGCATAAATTTTCTAACAGTGCTCAGTACGTCACCCTCTCATTAGAAAGTCTGCCTAGAGGTGCTGTCTCATTCAGCAACTCCACCAAAAAGGTCATTGCAAAAACAACATTGAGCATGTACAAGTTATTTCACCACATGCCTGCAAGACAAACTATGAGTTTGTTTTTAGATCCACAAAATCAGACCACAAAATAATACCGCTTACCAGCACACTGTCTGGTCAACCAGCCTGGGCTTTTATAAAGCCAAAGTTACAATATATCAAGTCATGCCATGTCTCAATGTATGCATTTTTGTAAGTTTATGTGTTGTGTCATGCTTCGTGGTATGAAAGAATGACACCCCACACTGTATTTTTTTGCCTATCTGTAATCATTGGCATGCTTTTTAATGTGGTAAAACCTCAAAACCTTTACAAGTGAAAAACAAAGCATCCCATGAGTCGCATCCTTTGTTTACAGATTGACATGAGATGATGGGTCGGCTCATGGCAAATGAGCAGGCTCAAATCTGAGCAGGTGCACAATAGAATCTGTTTTCAGAACTGTGTCTTCTGGTGATTCAAGAGTCATATGTGTTGGTAACACTAAGACTTTAACTCTGTGTTTTTTATTTGAATAAAGTAAATCTATTAATCTATTTAAGATAAAAAAAAAATTAAAAAAAAGCTAATCCCTGAGGTTGATAATCAAATCTAAGTCCATCTAACAAAATGGAAGATTTAAAACTACAGGATTAACTTTATAAGAACAGGAAGAAAGAATAAATTAAAAATGCAAACACAATGGCGCAATGGCAAACACAGTCTGGGTGTCAAACAATCAACATGTTCTACCACTGTGAGAAAATTACGTCTCCCCCAAAACTCTATTTTTCTCCTGTTTATGTCTTAAATTTATTTTTAAAAATTTGAACTGATGCAAAAACACTGTATTAATTAATTGGTAAAGACAGTGACTGTACCAGGATGAAGAAGCTAAATTATCATCAACTGAATTGTGGGAATACTACCACACACACATATACACACACACACACACACACACACACACACACACACACACACACACACATACACACAGACAAATTAAAACATCCTTACAGTCAATGCACTGATGTCAACACTGAGCCATGTAGGGAAAAAAGCTGCAATCTGCTCACACAGATTTAAGTTTGTTATGTAAGTAAGTGACCTCTTTCAGAGCTGCAGCTTCACAGTTTCACGCTTTGCTCTTCCTGTTTTTCCAATGTAATGAATTAACAGAATATTTAATCCCCCAGTGTTCAGCTAATCATATTGTGTCTCTCTTTGCTAAATGGTCATTTTTAATATTTTCTGTATTATCTTATTATTTCATCCGAACAATACATAATTTTGTTTGGGATCTTGAATATTTCAATTTTCCTGATACAGATATGCAGCTGAAATAATGAACAGTAATAAAACAAAATTAAATATTCTCTGGTTAATAGAAATTCTTTGTTAACTTCCAGTCCATGTTGATGATGTGGTTGCAAAATGCTGGCAAGATTTCATTACTAAGACTTTTTTTCCCACAAAGCATCAAATTAGTTCAACTTCTTCAAAATCACTCAAGTTAAGGTACATTTTTTTCATTTTGCTTTACAACCCAGAATGAAAAAGGCGTACTGTAACTGCAAAATGTGAGTAGAAAGAAGAAAATCATAGTAAAAATGAAGTCCAGGTATAAAGACTGATCCCAGCTCTTGTATATATGAACATGCAAAAAGTAGACACCATTTCTGAACAAGAAAAGTCAACTGAAGAGTCAAACTTTGAATTTTACAAGTTACAAAATAGATACCAAGATGAAAACATCTCAAGAAACAATAGCGAATGAACTCCCGAACAACATTTACACACTATATGTACCATTTAGCATTGTTTTGCTTGTTATGAAAGACATACATGCTTTACAACTTTCCATTACGGCTTCATGACTTTGAGTTCACGTGGCAGCAATGTTAATTGGTTCTGTATAGATGGATTGATAGTCAATCAGCGGGAGGGAACTTTGACTGGGTGAACAGCTGTATGTGGTATGTACTCTAGTGCAATCTTCAGAAAGTCTATATGTGAATATCTCTGAAAGAGCCATTAGCATCAATGCAATCACTTGTGTAATACAAATCATCCAAGTAATTCCTTGTCTTTCTCTTAGATCTTAAGTAAACCTCCTAAATAGGCAAAATAAATAATATTTCACAGTCATTTGTAAAATATATCAAAGTTATTGTTGGATCTCTGCTACATTTAATTTAGTTCAATTCAAGCTTCCTCATTGGTTCAAGCACACGATCCCTGGTAAAAAAAAATTCATAGAAGTTACTGTAAAACAAAAGGTAAGAACAAGAGCGGTACCTACTGCCAGCTGTATATGAAGAAAAGGATGAGTTGTTGTGTTGCAATGTGTGTCCCGTCCCACACTCTGACTTGGCATGAATGCATCCAGAGAGGGAGAGGAGCAGCACATCAAAGAGGGAGAGACCTAACTCCATGTGAGAGACAGAGGGAGATAGTGGGAGTGTTCACCGAGAGGGAGAAACATTGCTCCCAGTTAAAGCCAGAGCGTGCACTGTGAGATCATGTGTGACAGATCCCGCTGTGAGAGTATCGCTGTGAAAACATGTGTTCAAGGGGGAGGGTTGTGATTGTGTTGCAGATATGTACAAACTGTGCTTTGCATGAGTTCCAGGACGCATTTGGAAAAGAGCCGAGGTTGTTTATAACCTTACACAGGCAGACAAATGGATCGAGTCTGCAGCTGAGTTTTGATTCTCACACCTTGAAAGACTGTCAGTCATTTCACAGATTATGGAAAATAGGGAATATTGGCCAGTATGAAACTGTTCCTCACATAAACAGGGGTTGCAAAAGTGCAACCTTTACACAAGAAGACGTAAGTATATATCCTGCAATGTACTATAAGACTAAAAGTTACCCTTTCATGCATAATTCCTCTAACTTTTTCAGTGCAAGGCCAACTGACTTTTACATCATGTAATAAAATTTCATTCGTATTCTTCCATTATAATTTGTTAAAAAGAATTTTACAAACAACAGTCCTAAACAGACATCTCTCGAGGACAGTGGAGAGGAATAACGTGATGCTAGTCACTAGCTCAGGTTTTTCCAGCTTTAGTCATCGAAGGCCACAATTCTGCAGGTTTTCTTTGTAGTCCTGCTCCAACACACCTGACTAAAAATGAATCAGTCATTGTGAAAACTTCATTGGCTGTTGGATCCATTTAACAGAAGCCAGGTGTGTTCAAACAGAGATACATGGAAAACCTGCAGGACGCCAGGTCTCGAGGACTGACTTTGGACACCCCTGCACTACCTCATCTTGTTACAGACAAGCTGCATTCAGTTTACTTCTTAAGTGCATAGTCAGAACTCTGAATCACATCATTTTAAAGCGCCAAAGGAAGGAAGCATAGCTGCCTCAGAGGTTTATGTGTTTCTTTTGTTTCGTTTTGTTGTTTCAATTTCTCACCAGTAATATTAAAAAGGGAATGTGCTAATTATGCTCCAACAATGTGTCGTATAATTAGATTAATAACTAACTTAAGAAGTTTACCTGTTATACTGGAGAATTAGACATTCTTGAAACATAAAGTTCAAGAATATTAATTTTACTTTGATGCATTACTTATATTTCCAGTGTATCAGTCAGTGATCCATCATTGACTGAAGAGAGTCAGTGCTATTAATCTTTTTTCTTTTGCCACTTGATTTTGCTTTTCCTGCTAAGGTTTACTTTTTCTCTCTCCGACTCCCTGTAACCACCTCAAATTTGATGACATGGGCCAACTTTTATCCAAAATAAACCAAAGCTCTACAAAGTAATGATACCACCTAAGCACACAGCCTGAAGAAACACCTTCTCAATTACATTCAATATATCACATCAATTAAAATAAAAATTACAAAAGCCATAAACACATTAAATTACATTCACCAAGTTTACATTGAAATTTTAACGGGATTGTTAGTTTGGGTAATTGCCCTTTTTAAAAAAAACAACTAATTTTTAAATAAGATAGATATGACCTATTTTTCTGCGTCAAATTCTTCTAAATCTAATCAATAACTGTGCAACTGTTGTAATGTCTTAACTGGTTTGTCTGGAAAGTTCTGGTGTAGTGATACAGGAATTAAGTGCAAAAAACGGAAGGTTAACTCACTGAAAGCTAAACCATTGGGTTTTGTTAAAGCTGATCTATGTTGTTAAGCTTTGAAACCAATGATACCAATAAACAGTTAAGCTTTAATACCAGACTGGGCTGCTGGGGGTGATCAAAGCTTGTCATTGCAGGAATAGTTACAAAAGACACAGTGTGTTCTTTGTATGAAGAATAAGAGAACAGAGTCCACAGCTGTCATGCTGCTTGCTTTCATCAGTGAGTCACTGGAAGTGACAAAGTACATGCTGAATGTGCTTCTTGGGACACTGGGTGATTGCCAAGGACAACCGAGACTGGATATGTATAAGCTGAGCACCAGAAGGCCCAGCACCTATAACCATTCAGAGCAATAATCAACCTTCCTGCATTGCATTTCTAATATTGTGAACATGTGTGGGTAACCGCTTGAAATATGAGATAACATAAAATAAGATCTCAAATATGCATTTGTAATCCAACACACATGCTCATGAGCAAATAAGGTGTTCTAGGCACAGACTTTGTCCATGAACACTGCTAGTCTAAAGTTTGGACACACTTTCCAGTCAATCTTATCGAACAAGAAAGTGTGTCCAAACCTTTGACTAGTGCTTTATGTTTGTGTGCGCAATAAAACCAAAAAGTTGATGAACACATCTGCTTGAGTGAATAATGTTTAAACAATATGGCAAAACATCTGTCTTAAAAGCCTTTTTCTTGTCAAGATTGTTGTAAAATAACAAAAAAAAGTAACTCAATGAAACTTCTTTTAAGTCTTCCTGACTTTAGTTGAAACACTATTAGATAAAACAGTATATTATTTAAACCATATTTAAAATTACATAAAGCTATCATTTATTCAAAGAGTGTATAAGAGTAGTGTGACAAGAAAACTTGTTTTTATCAGGTCAGTTTAATCTGAATGTAAAATTGAGGTGGTTTTTCTGATGTATTCATGAAAACTTTGTTAGATTTCTTTTTTAGTTAAATGCCACACAATTACAGCACTCATCCACAGGGTGTGTCTTTCCCTAAATTGGGACCATTGTGACCAACTGAGACCATACAGATATAAACTAGTTCACAAATTACATTTAACTAGTTTTGAAGTGCACAAATTAATATCATGTTATAATTCCTTCATCGTATTCAGGCTCCATAAACTGTCAGCTTCCATTTCAGTCTGTATTTCAATGGTTTAGTCACCAACTCCAGTCCTCTAGGGCTACCATCCTGCAGGTTTTACACACTTGATTTAAATGAAAAGGTTTTCCAACAACTTGTCATTTTTTTCACCTGCCTGTTAATGAGCCATTGATTTGGGTCAAGTGTGTTGCAGCAGGATGGTGGCCCTCAATGACTGCAGTTGGTGCCTGGTTTAGAAGAATGTAATGACAACATTTTACTCATATTTACACATTACTGTACTTTATTATATGTTCTATTAGATAACAAACCATGTTCAAACATAGCCTTTCTCCCAAAATGTGCTCATGGGTTACGAGTTCCTGCAGGTAGATTTTATAATGTGAATATGCAACACGTTGTGAACCTTCAAGGCAACAGTACATGAAGCATGCAGATGTCATCAAGTAGGGAGACAATATCAGTGTCACTTTTTTTAATATTAGAATTGAGCATAAGCACTCATTTGATTGAGATGTCTGAGAGATTAGTTAAAACTCAGTGGAAGGCTTGAGTTGAGATGCAATACAACATATGGTTTTAAAACTTTCAATGTGAAAGTTTCCTCGGTCAAAATCAGAAAATTTACTTCATTGTCCATGTTGGAATGAGATTAGAATGCGACCATGACTTAATTACACATGGATAAGGATTACTAACATGTAGAAATAACTAAATGAAGTTGTGCACATGCTATAATTAAATTATGGCCACATGTTACTTATGTTTCACTAGCTTGCCCTTTGTACACATATTGTCTTGTTTTATTCATTGTGCCTTAAGATACTAAATTAAGTCCCATTGTATCAGACTGTCTTGTTTGCTAATGTTTTGGAGTTTTTAAATAGACCATACGTCCCCTTGGGTTGTTGCAGAATTGGCAGAATGCGTTTAGTGTTTCTTGTACCAATAAAGTGGTGCGGCTGACAGTGAATAGTGTACATGGTGTTCTGCTTCGGTTTGTTTATAGCAAAGTTATGATTAACCAATGTCTTTGTATGTATAAATCATCTCAAGATAAAAATAAAGCAAAGATAAATCAACATTATCTATGTTCCATGCATGCTACGTCTTTAAATTCCCACACATATTGACATGCAAGATAAATAACTTATTCCCACATTACTAATCTGAGGACATGTTTAGTAATGTACAACCAAAAATGAATATATTTTCTATCAATGCCACCAGATGTGCTCTGTAGCTTTCAAATTTAATGAAATATTTCAATCTAGTGAAATATTTTAATCAGATGTGACCTCCATTTTCCCTCCTCTACCTGTGCTACAGGAGAACATCTCTACATAAATATAAATGTCCTCTCTGTAACCTCTTCCACTTATACCCTGTTAAAATTAACTTTGTCGTCACCAGTAAAATCAAAGCAATACACATCATGCTTTCTTAACTTCAACTTTTTTTCCCCCTTGTTTTACATTTTTTTAACATGTCTTTCCTGTCTTACATTCTTAGTTTGACATCATTGTATTGCAGTAACTAAAAGTATGCATTACTGCAAGGCTAGTAGTTTTTCAGAGAAATGTTTTTCATAAAATGTGCATAGATGTATAACTTCTCAAAATCTGAGTCTGCTCCCAATGTGCATGTGATTTGTTGGAGCTAAATCTGTCTGTATGTTAAAAACTCATCGATATTTCCATTGCCTGCATGTAGAGTAAAGATGGTTGTTTTTGTCAGGGTAAGTGATGGCTTATAAAGTTACATAATATTCTCTTTAGTTTTAGAAGCCGCTTAAAAAATGAAGCTGCTTCTGGTAATCCTAAGCACATTAATACCATATACACGACATAAATTGATGCAGTGCATGAAGATGAAGTCATTAATCATTGGGACACAATCATATGTAGGAGGCTGCAGGTTGTTTCAGATGAGTGGAATCTAGGCAAATAAAAACATTTGAATCAGGCCAAAAGAAATAATGCATGATCTGGAAGGGATAGAAAGAGTAAAAGGAAGGCAGAACTTGCTTAAAAATGACCCTACAAGATGTTTGTAAAGTTTCCAAAGTGTAAAGTTTCTATCTTCCATACAGACAGACTCCAAACAGCAACAACATGATGACAGTATCTAAAAGTGTCTTAAATACTTTCCTATTCATGTTCTTACTCGTGACTTCTTGTTCTTTCTATGGAGATGGACAATATGGTTTTTAGACACTACCCTGAGTCCTTAGCAGGCAGGCGGTGAGAACCATAACCCAACCTTGACTGGACGTTTTTGTCTGCTTGATTTCTTGCATGGGTCACAATTGAGTCAAGATGTCACAGAAAGTATCTTTAGACACCCTAAGCAAGTGGTCTCCAACTTAGTCCTGGTTTAGTGTTTGCCCACTGTGACACACCTGACCCAAAGAAATGGCTCATAACAGCCAGGTGCAGAAGATGACAGCAAGTCAAGGAAAACCTTTGAGAAACCTTGGAGTTATATTTGACTCTGACCTGTCCTTTGCCCCACATATTAAGCAGGTTACTAAAACAGCCTTCTTTCATTTACGTAATATAGCCAAAATTAGGAACATTCTGTCTCAGAGTGATGCAATAACAGTGTTGCATCATTAACATGTATGTCTCCTGTCTCAGCAGGTCTCCCTGGCCGGGAGTAGCAGTTTCTGTTGTCTGTTGTCTTTCTGTCCTCTTCCCCCCACACAGCAGAGGCAGATGGCTGCCTGTCCTTGAGCCGGGTTCTGCCGGAGGTTTCCTTCCTGTTAAAAGGGAGTCTTTTTCCTTCCCACTGTCACCAGTGTGCTTGCTCAGGATGGGAGATTGAGTTGGACCATCCAACTCAATCTGTTGGTTTCCTTATATAGGCTATTATGAATTGGCGTTCATTATGGGGTTTTTTTCTGTCTGTAAAATGTCTTGAGATGGCATTGCCATGATTTGATGCTATATAAATAAAATTGAATTGAATTCAAATTGATTTGAACCTTTTCATTTAGATCAAGTGGATTGTACCAGAGAAACACTAAAACCTGTAGGATGTTAGCTCACAAGGACTGGAGTTGGAGATCCCTGCTCTAAACCTTTGACTCAATGACAAAAGGTTTAGGTTTTTCATATTCAACCTTTTTTTCTGAACTATGATGCAGACATTGGAGCTCAGGTCTTTGGGTCAGGTTACTATGGAGACATGTGGACTGAGAGTATTTCTGTGTAGGCCATTTTACATAATCTTTCTATTTTCCTTCATTTGCCAGAATGATTACATCTGCCATATTTGCAAGGCTCTCACCTAAAAAAGTATATTTTTTTTACAATTCATATATTTCCATGAGTGAAAAAATTTCTTGCCAGATCAGACAGAGGTAAAAGATTTATGTTTACATTTTCTACCTCAATGTTGAACTCCCTAAATATTTTAAGGGCTGGATATTTGGGTCTCCATCTGTGATCGTTTTAACAGAAAAAAATGCAATGAAAAAGTGTGTGTGTGTGTGTTTTAGTGGAGCAGGGCGTGAGCAGAAAAGAAAGAATTGAAAGGGTGAATAAACAGCCTTACAGCAGCCAGCTGTTCCTCTTCTTTATGAAACATCTGTCAAAGAATGGAAACTGAGAGAGAGTGACATTATGGGAGCAGAAAAAAGGAAGAAAAACAGATGAGATGGAGAGAAACACAAATAAGACACAAAAAGCAAAAAAGTATTTCACTGTATTCATGTGTTTGTGTGTTTAATATGGTTCGCAAGTAAAAAAAAAAAATTGTTTTGAATAATAAACGTTTGAATACATTTATAGTATAGTCTTGATAAAAGTGGTTGATCAAGCCATTTTTACTGACATTGTTGATATGATTTAAAGCTGATCTGAATCCTAAACTGTGCAGCAAAGCTATCGGACGTCTTGGTCTTCATCGACAACACTTTACTGTGTGCATCATGGACAGCCTGTTTTTAATTCAACCACAATTGTCCCCATTCCCAACCAGCCAGACATCACATGTGTAAGTGACTATATGCCGCCAAATGCCTATAGAGTAGAGGGATAAACGTACACCCTTGGGAGGCCCTGGTGTTGATGAGAAGGGAGGAGCACATATGCTTGTCCACAACCCACCTTCTGACTGATCGATTAAAAGTTCTGTGGGCTGGAAGGCATTGAATGATAAGCTGTAGTCAACAAAGAGGAGTTATGCATATTAGATTGAACAGGAAAAAGTATCCAAACACTTAACTGATATTGTATTTAACAAACAAGACCAGTTCTCTCTTTGCTCCCCTGGATCCCTCCTATAGTTACCAGTAACCATAAGTCTAAAATGACAATTATTCTCTACAGTGGAAGCATAGAAAATCTGAGGATCTGAGGACACACACCCCCCCTCTTGTGAAAGTGCTTTCACTGTTTATTCAGTGAAAAGTGGTTTCATAGATCAACCCATTACACAATTTTGAGTACATAAAATATTTAGCGTTGTCTTGTAATGCAAACACATAAGTGAGCACACACAATGCATAATGCAGAAGGACACTTGCAAAAAAAAAAGCACACACTGTTTAAAGGGCTAGTGCACCCTAAAATGTCTTTTTCAAAAAGAAAACACTCTGTGGCGTTGGTGCTTTGTGAAACTATTACCTTCAATTTTGCTAGTAGCCACTGAGCTGCAGACTGCCAATGATCTCTGCCTGTGTATTCACAATCCCACTATCCGCTCCCAGATCACACCCACACCTCGCAGTTTCTGACAGTGGGTGGAGTTACACTTTAACTTGACCCATTAGTTTTTCACTCATTCTCACCACACAGAATATTTTTGCTTCACATTATGATAAAATCTGTTAAAATTACCACAAGCTTATCTAAACAGTCCACTTTCTTTTCTGACGTATGTGCCCAGATGTGAAGCCTGCTAAGTGCATTACATGTCTACATGAGTACAATCCAGTCACCGATTCACCACTTCCCTCAGTATGAATTATCCAGCAGTAAGTTCTGTCTGTTGTAAATGCATTGATATATTCTGGAATTTAGTTGAGTAAGGATGCATGTAACAGAAACCACTGCTGGGTTTGTCTATTATAAAGAGGTGAATGCGTCCCGTTCCAACTACAAGCACTTGTAATTTACAGTCTGTGAGAAAACTGCTGCTTTGTTAGTGCTTTCCCTTTCTAAAATCCTTATTTGAAAAGTCCTTCATAGTACACAAGTACACAGCACATTAGTCTATTGTATTACAGTCATCAATATTATTTTGACAAATGTATGTAGAAAGTTGAAAACGAAAGAAGAAGAAGCTTGAATAAGCTCACTCAGCTAGTGATTATAACAGCAAATCTGACATTACTGATGACAAGTCTGTTCTTTCAAACAATGAATATGCTTTTTCTTAACAGCAACAATGGCATTATACGGATGCTTTTAGTGAAGTGCAGAACATCTGCCAAAGAAACACCAAGCAGTTTTCAACACTGTTAAGGTTTATACTGACAAGAAGTTTAAACTTAGTTCAAGATTGTAGTGAACACACCTTTACATATTACTTTGGATTAAGTAAAAGTAAAAGACAGCTCAGGATTGATCAGGTTTGCTGTCCGTGTCAAACAGATAAACCTTTGAGGTACCTGATAAACAATTATCAGATGGTGATCTGACCAAAAGCTCTATCACATGCGTTTAGATTGACGTTTCTTAATTAAGACCCGTCTGCCATTCTCCCTGACGGGGAGAAAGAAAAGTAGTGAAGGAAGGTACCAAGTCATCAAGCTAAGGTCAGTCCTGGAGAATGTGATGCTCAAGGGCTCAGTGTCAGATACATGAAGAGCAAAACAAAGGACCACCATCTGTAAGACAATTACCATTAGAAGAAGAATTAAAAGAAACAAATCTGATGTATGCCTAAGGAAAGCTATAAACTTACATGTGCTTTTTAGTTGCAGATAAGGTGGTGGCTTCATTTCTTTATAGTATTTAATGGTACAGAGTAAAAGCACAACACCCACCATTAGCTCCAGTATGACCCCAGAGCATATCAGCTGCAAAAATGTCAGCATGAGTTTTTACTTAACTTTTTCTCTCCAGTGGTTTGAAACAGTAGCATGGTTACAGTGCTGACTGCAGAGGGTTTACAGACAGTTAGTGCAGGGTGATTAAGGACCACACATTGAGCACATCTGATTAACTATCTGAGAGCAGATGGTTATCAGATGAGGCTTTCCATCAAACTCCTTCCGCTGGACAGGGTTCAAATCGAGAGCAGAGGGGCTGGGTGACAATAAGCAGAAAATAAAAGTGAGACATTCATCAATTTACTGATCAAAGAACGGGACACTTCACTCTTTTATCAGAAGAAACATTTGGATAAATATAACAAATGTCTCCTCCACTTCGGAAAGTGAAATTGTATTGGTTGTGTGTAAAAGCTTCAAGAAGAGCAACATCTTTTGTCATTGTAGTCCAGTCTTTTTTTTTTCTTTTTTTTTATTTTATTTTAAAGTCTTTACAAAAAGGGTGAGTTGATTTAGTTTCAATAAGCAGATGGTGATTTTTCTTTTCTTTTCTGTTTTTTTTTTTTTTTTTTTAACTTTCTATCATATCTAAACAGCTGGACAGGGTGCACCTTCCAAAATACACACTTAATCTGCAGGAGTACAGCACTCAAGGTGTCATGAGTGATCTGTTCTTTTCTGTTTGTCTTTGTTCTTGTCAAATTGATGTATGAGAGCTCCAACAGTTTAGAGACTGACCAATGGGATTTTTTCTTTCTCTTTTTTTTTTTTTTCTTTTTTTCTTCCTAATGTAAACCAGCAGATGGCATCATTTCACACACTGGCAGCTCACTGGCAGACAGAGTCAGACAGCAGGGATGCAATTGTGATAAATCTACACTTCTCCAGCAGATGTCAAATAGCTGTGCACGTTATACTGTGACAAAATCTGTACACATTTCACATCTGTCACTTTTTCCTTAAAAGTTAAATTTGAACCCACAGGCAGTGGCAAAGACTTACATTAGTGTTTGGAAATGATATTGTGATTGTTACTAGGTTATCTTTCTGTCACAATCAATCAACAATCAGCTAAAAATATTCATGACCTATACTGCTGATCTTAGCAGAAAGAGGTGGATGGATGGATGGATGGATTGACGGACAGACGGATGGTGGGCTGTACTGTTTTCATTCTTATAAGAAAAAAGACTGTAAAACATATTTTGTTATGAACAGATACTATAGTTAAATAAATATAATTATAAATAGATACATTTAAAATAATTACACAGACACATCCAAAGAACAAATCCATAGAAGTTAAAAGTTTTTTATGATCCTTTAACTTAAAAGCTTTAGTTATTGCTCTACATCATGGTACTGCAATGTTCCCTGTTACCATGACTTCATGGTAACACAACTCTTTGCTTTAAATATGAAAAAAAAAAAAATAGCCGAGAATGAGAATTGTAGAATTTTAAAGATTTTCTTTAGTCTTTTATGCAGATGACTTTGCTATAATTCCTTCAAGCTAATATTAAAATTCAATTCAATTGAATTCTTCATCTGTCCCAGAGGTCTTTGTCAAGTGTCTTGCATTACACTTGACAAAGCCAAACTAAAGACACTGTTGTTTTCTCACTGTTGTGAAGGATGCAAAGAATCAGCCATTATCTTAAGCATGCTTGTCCAGCATTGTTTCCTGGACAACCAACTCAAGCAGCCCCAAGACAGAGGCTGTTTTTTTTTTTTAGAAGTCTGTTTGGTCTCGTTATTTCTCTGGTTCTGATGCGTCCATCCCAGCAGATGGCCGTATCGCTGATTGCACTTTTCAAACTAACTTACAGAAGAAATGGAACATCTTGGTGCAGATATTGAATGATATTAGCCTCTTTACGAAGTAGAGTCCATTTTGTCCCTTCTTGGTGTAGCGATCTTGGCCTCCCAGGATTAAAAACATTCAACTGGATTAAACAATAGTTGTTATTTCTTTCTCTGCAGTAAGACTGATCCACACAGGACGAGTAGAGAGTGACCATTTGACCCAAGAGGAGGGGTGACACCCCGAGATTTACACCTTTACTCCCTACAGAATGCAGCTGTGTCAACACGAAGGATTAAAGCACATCTAACAATTTATGGTCGCAGGTCGGGGGAAATGCCGAGAGTCGCATCTGACCAAACCCTGGTTCTTGTCAGAAATGACACTTCTAAGCCAAAAGACGACACTCCAGGGCACCAGAACAACCCCTCCCCTGACGGAGAAGGAGACAGAAGGAATCCAAACTTCTTTCCCCAATTGAAGGAACTGATCTAACTTAGTCTAAAAGACTGTGGTTAATTGTTTTGGTTGAATCTCTTATTTTCAATTATTTTATCTTGATATGTAATGTAATTCTTTGAACTGATCACACACACACATTAATCATGAACACTGCAGTAAATAATTGTTGAGTATGTTTTCCAAGCTTCAGACTTCTCTTAAGCTACTAATATGAATGAATAAAATGTGAGTTTTCTTTTTTAGGATCACCCAATGAGGACGAGTCATGACAATTAATTAATCCACCTTTAATAAAAATTACATGTAGCCAATCTTTTCATGTGTGAAAGTAATACTATAAAATGCTTTCCTTCGCCAGCAAACGAGGAATCTGCATAACTCTGAAAGAATGTGATTTGATGTGTATTGCGGCAGACAAATCAAGGAGTTGAAAGTATCCTGTTCACATTAATGAGATGCAGAGGGAAGGAACTAGAGCTGACCTGATTGGATAAGGTTGGTCAGCCTCTGACAGAAGCAACTCATGATTGGCTGGAAGTTCGAAAGGCGGGTCTGTTTAAATTAGACTGGCAGACCAACTTCCTTAGCTTTTTCTCCTCCAGAGTTTTTTTTTTACTTTTTCGTCTCCTCTTAAAGTTTCTGCTTTTCTTTTGTCCTCTGTTTAGTTCTTTAGCCTTTCGTCTTTTTTTTTTCTTTTTGTTATTTCATTATAAGTTTTTACCTCTCCGTTCTTCCGAACGGGAGAAAGTACAACAAGTGTTTATTTGTAATCAGTACTTTTCCCGAGATCAGTAATTAACTAGAACCGTAGCTCCAACTTTTTCCATTACGTCTTTACACGTAAAATCTGGAACTATCTATTTTTGGGACCATCTGGATCATCATCACACCACTCTGGAACTCCGCTGAACGGATCCAGAAGGCCAGAGTAGCTGCGTAGACCTACATCTTCTGACGCTCCAGGGATCCAATTCCTCCGGAAACGCGCCGAATAGGGGACCAACCACCCGCTTCGACCCACACTCCGGATTCAGCGTTCAAAGTGGGATCTGATAGCGCTCTGACATTTGTGATGTCCCAAACCAGTACATCAAATTCTAATTAAATAATTAAATTCGAATTCTTATCCAAATTTAGAATTATTGAACACGTTCTTGTCAAAGATTTAAGTAAGATAATCATCCCGATTTATTTGCTTAATTCCAACCAGTTTCTTCCTGCTCCATCTCATTTAATTAATCTCAGCGTTCTTTATTAATGTTATAAATGAAATTCCATGTTGACAAATTCATCATACCATCTCACCAAAAACATCTCTCCATCATTGCTCATTTTCACTGCTGTATGTTTACCATCATTGTAAATAAATATGTATAATCAATTCATCCGTTATTGTCATAATTTCTGAATGCACGATTTCTGGTTCATTCGTTCTTAGGATTTACTCCTTTGAAGTGAGACTGTTTATTGAATTGAGTTTATTTCAGGTGTCTCATCCGCCTGAATTTTAAGTTAATTAAAGGTGATGAGTGGTGCTCCGAGGTAATTAATAAATTCATAATTTGTAGAGGCTATTCCGCTACATTGGTGATGGCCTCCGTGTTGTATTTCCAGTCTAGTCCGCTGTCCAGCTGAACTCTGAGGTACCTGTGTTCGTCCACCACCAGCGTCTTCTCCCAGGATGTAAACTGTGTTTTCTTTACTCTCGTTCCTCCTGAAGATAACTTTCATCTCGTTTTGTTTGTGTTTAACATAACTGTCTCCACGGCATCTCACAAACTGACAAACCTGTTATCTATACTGTCACAACCCACAATTGCTGAGTCATCAGAGTATTTCTGCAGACACCAGACTCAGCTGTATTTGAAGTCTGAGGTGTACCATATCAAGAGAAATGGTGAAAGTACAGTCCCTTGTGGTGCTAGTCTGTTTGTTAGGTAGTCATAAATCCAAGTGGGTGTTGAGGTAGATGATGGTGTCTTCAACCCGACACCCACTAGGAGAAGCAAACTGCAATGAGTCCTGAAAGGTATTGACTTGCTTATTAAGGTGAGCCAATAACTGTCTCTCGCGGACTGTCATGATGTGAGATGTCATGATTTAGGTTCAGATGGTTGGGATTTTTAAGGGATTGGAAAAAGACAGGATGTTTTCAACAACAGACTGGTGTGATTCACAGAGGAAATTCCAGTTGTGGCCAAAGAAATGGAACTTTATTGACTTTAGAGAGTTGCAGATTTTATTCTGAATGTAAAGATTTACAAACATTTTCTTTTATATGTGGATAATTTTGTGCGCAACCTAAAGTAAATTTTTGTGTAATAAACATCTGACTATGGATAAGATCAAATTTATGTAAGAGAAAGATTGCTTTCTTTGTGTTAGGCAAAATAAATAAAACAGTTCACAAACCTTTAAGCATCACTATCTACAATGTCTCTAAAGATGATGGTTTTGGTGACTTTTCACAGACTTAGGGAGAACATATTGAAATTGATGTTATGCACAAGTATAAAACATGCCCCTCAAGCAAATACTACAGTAAAAGCAACTACTTGTCCATTGTAACCACAGTTTTCCATGTGCACTCCCACATTCTTGTTCCTCATGAAAAAGAAATCCAAAACTGCAACCAAAATAGCTGTATGTTTTAGTTCAGTTCATGTTAGATGTGTTGCTCTACGTTGTTCAGAATTATCGGAAAGAAAGAGCAGCCTTAACAGTCTTTTAGTGACGCAGCTGTTTGAACCGATTCTTCGTCCTTGGTTGCATGCTTCTTCTTTTTTTTGTGAAGGAGCTACTGTGCAGGCTGCTTATGAGTCATTTGTGGACATGTGCACTGTCAAAAATTGTATATCTTACAGGCAAATTTGTTCTTGACATGTGCACAGACCTTCCCCATGCTCCAGTGAATGAGTATGTGCCTGTCCCTTGCAAAAAGAAAAGCTGATAAAAGTAGACCCTGTCAAATCAGCACAGTGCACACTGTATGTGCTTGTATTACTTTTTTATCACTTTTTTTTTTCTTGAGTGAATTCTGTATTATTGTAACAAAAGACTGGATTTACCCAAATAATTTGATATAAATAGCTACATAAACACATGTATGATCGGATGCTGAAATACATGAGAGAAACTGAAGAGGTGAAGTTACAAGGGAACATGTACAAGTGCACATCAACACAGACTTAATTTCATTTGCTGACTTTGTTTTATTTCACTATGAATAAAATATAATAATTGAATGCTTCTCAAAGACTTAAATTCATTGTGTAATCAAGTAGTCATAAGGTCCAAGTAAAAACTTTTGAATATACTACAAAGTTTTAAATGTTTTGTATGTCTGTTGTCTTACCTGTGCTGACATCAGTGATAACTCCATTATACCTGAATCAATGGTTTTTCACCCCACGTGTGAAAGGAAAACACGTTTGACTGAAAAACAAGAATGTTGACAAGAAAGAGAGGCAAAAAAAGAAGAAAAAAAAGAGTATAAGAAAGCTTTTAAAAGCTACGCTGCTGTGCTTCTCGGAGAGTTCTTGCGGTTGTGATTCATCATGACACCATGAATGCTTTTCATGCTTCATAGAGCCTTTATTCACTCAACATGTCTCTTTCTTTCTCTCTCTCTGCCCCTCTCTCTCTGTCTGTTGCTCTCTCTCTTTTCTCCTTGCTATGGGTTTGTGCGTTGAGGGGCTGAGAGGCAAAGGTGAAATCAAATGTTAAGCATGCCAAAAAAAAAGTAAAATTATTGATGCAATTGCCTTTGGTATAAAAGTAGATTTGACACTGCCAACCCAATGTATCCCTCTTACCTCCACCACATGAAAACCAGAGTCCAGCCCTTGAACTAACCATGTCAGTTTGAAAGGTGTGTATTTGTATTTAACTTTCATAATTAAGCAGTATCAATCCATTGCCTGTATGTGCAACTGTGTTTTTGAACTAAATTATTTTAGTAGCTGAAGTTGATGGTATGCAGTGTGTTTTTTTGTACTTTAATGAGAGTGCTCAATATCAAATTTCAGTTATTTACTAGATTTAACTAACATTATTATATTACATCTATCTATCTATCTATCTATCTATCTATCTATCTATCTATCTATCTATCTATCTATCTATCTATCTATCTATCTATCTATCTATCTATCTATCTATCTATCTATCTATCTATCTATATCTGTCTCTCTATCTGAAAAATTATTTAGATGATAAAGGCTGAATGAAACTAATATTCTTCTTATTTTACCATTTGGTTACCGTTTTATAAAATGCCTAACAAAGAAATAAGTAAAGTAACTGCAAAAAATAAAAAATAAAAAACACAGCAAAACACTGTGAAAGAATAAAGAGACCTGCTGTCAGAGGAAGCAAAAAGCAGGTGAAGAGGATGAGTGCTTGAAAACAAAGTTAATCAACATGAACCTCTGACAGGCATTCAATTTTGGGAGTGTGCGCTGGAAACAGGAGAGTTCAGAGCTGATATTTAGATTCTTGGCATTATTCTTTCAAAACCTGAGGAACAAAATTAAAAATGATGATATAGAGATGGGGCTGCACGGTGGTGCAGTGGTTAGCACTGTGGCCTCACAGCAAGAAGGTCACTGGTTCAATCCTTGGCTGGTTTGGTCAGTAGCCTTTCTGTGTGGAGTTTGCATGTTCTCCCCGTGTATGCATGGGTTCTCTCCGGGTACTCCGGCTTCCTCCCACCATCCAAACACATGCATGATAGGTTAATTTGTCACTCTAAATTGCCCCAAGGAATGAGTGTGAGCATGCATGGTTGTTCGTCTCTCTGTGTGGCCTTGCGATGGACTGGCGAGCTGTCCAGGGTGTACCCTGCCTGTCACCCAAAGCCAGCTGGGATAGGCTCCAGCTTCCCCACAACCCTGAATTGGAATAAGCGGTTTGGAAAATGAATGAATGAATGATATAGAGATGCGTATGAAGTTTTTTTCTTTAGACAGTTTGAAGCTGATTTTCTCTTTCTGCTTAGAAGATTTATTTTTCTTCTCAGGTATTTCCAAAGCAGCTTGTATTATTCCTTGCGTGATGTTGAGCAGTCGTGGGACCAGGATTTTTTATTATTATTATTATTTTTATTATTATTATTGTTGTTGTTATTATTATTATTATTATTATTATTATTATTATTATTATTATTATTAATAATAATAATAATAATAATAATAATAATAATAATAATGGAATGTCATAGATGTCACTGTGTCATCAAACAAGTCCGGAATGCAGAGTTTTAGGATCAGAAAGTTGCTTATTGCGTATTTAAAGTCTATATTGAGTCTATATTTACTGCACCAAAGACACTCTAGTCACTGTGACTGTGTTTTTGTGAATAAACAGCAACAAATCTGTCTTGTCAGGCAGATACTTACGGTGTGGTAACTGCACTTTGTCTTTGGATGTCCATCTTTACTTTCATATAGGTTACTGTCTGTAAAGCTCTACACCATTATGTGGGAGTAGAGTGGTGTGCCTCAAAAGAGGTTGATATTCATTTAATTCAAATTAATAAAAAATAAATAAATAAATAACAATTAGAGTAAAAAAAAAATATATTTTAAAAAAATGTCAAAAGACAATCCTGTTTAGGGAAGACATTGTTCTATTTTGTGTTGTTTGCCTTTGCAAATGTTATTTTGTCCCACAAAGAAATACTGCTCCTGAGCTGTTTTATGGACCTCAGTTGCAGTCCAGGCATTTTTTCCTTTTACTTTATAGCCTCAAGTGATGTAATGCCTTTCTAGTGACTAGTTGTACATGCATCATATAATGAATAACCAGCTGCCTTGTACTCAGACACTTTTGACATCTTTGGGTCAAGCATCTCTACATGCGTGACAGAACCATTTAAGACCCATGCATAGCTCTTCTATATAGTACAGTCCATTTGTTCCCTCAGGGCCAGTATACCCAACTGTCAGAAGAAAGAGAGAGACAAAGTCGTTCTGTAAAAAAGCGTAAACAGGATCTAAAAGGCACTGATAAAGGGAGACACAGTTATTTTTATATCATGTCTGTTAACATGTTTGTTCTTGTTGTGTTATATGTGTTTATTACTCACATACATATTTACAAGCAGTATTTCTGCGTGTCCATGTATACAGAACAATTCTTTCATTGATTTTTCTACATATGTCTAAAATACCTTGAAGATACAGTTTTTCTAAACAAGTTTAAGGATGGGCCCAAACATTTGTCTGGTTCTGTAGCTGAGCTAAAGCATATTTAAAAGAAACAAAAACATTTTTATTAAATTGTAATCACAAAAGGCTTTTAGAAACAAAATTAACTTTGACAAATATTTTTTTTCATAACAAACACAACAGATTTTAGTTTTACTGAGAAAAATATATTAGAAATGTTGCACACATGCTATATACAGAGGTTATATCATTACTGGTATATTTTTAAATCATATTAGCAAATGTGTTCTTACATGCAAACAGCAGTCGGATCCATCTCTCAACAAAACTGAAGTTAATTTTTTCACTTCTGATTTCCTCTAAAGCTGTGATTTTCTGACAGAAAACAGACGTCTGCTCTAAAGAGTAACAGTAAGCAGTGACTGAAGTAAACAGCAACGTGGATCATAAACCAAAGTGATGAACTGAAGGAGACTAGCTGAGTAGAATCACAGACTCAGTGATTTCCTCAGCCAAATTAGTGGTTCAGCATTGCTGCTGCCTCAACAGAAGCAGTCGTGTCTGTCAAAGTAATTAGCATTGCTACCCAACAATGTTTTGCCTATGGCGGATGAAGACCGGACTGTTATAGAGAAGAAACAAGAAGTAGCTAAACTGGAATGAACGGTTAAACAAAACTAAAACCATAACAGCAGGCCAACTTCTGGTTCATCCCCTCACTGATTCTCCTTAAAGACAAGCCCAAAATGTTTTAGCAACGTTAAGTAGATGTGTGATAATATTGTCCAGTTCTTTCATCAACATGATAAATATGACTCTGTTTTTCTTACTGGCATTTCACATGTCTTGAAAGAATAAACACACATCATTTTCACATTTCTTAGCAAATGAGTGCATCCCTTATAAACTAGCAAACTGCCTTGCATTAGGAGGATGAGGGGTCATGAATTAAGTTAGTGAATCTTGTTATTGTGGTTTCTTGTGTGAGGCATTTGTTTGTTTTCTTTCATTTTGTTAACAACCTAGTTTGTTAGGTTGAAGCAACAAATCTAGCCACATTTAACCACCATTGTTGAGTCTTAAAGTACCCCATAGTTCTATACACATGATGGGCCTACATTTCTATTTGCAACTGAGTTAAAAGTGTTTTATTGTGTAGTACAATTATTTTTCAAAGCTTTTGAAACCACCCGTTGCATTTGGCCATCAAGTGACGGAGTTTACCACACATGCTAATATAATCTTTTATAATCATTTTTATTCACTGTCATTAACATCAATTATACCGTGATCTTGAAGAATCCTTGTGAAAAAGTTCTGGTCAAATAGCCTGATTGTTCTAAACTGTTACTCTGGCGCAAACGCAAGTTGGTAACCGTGGCAACAGAAACTCAGAACATACTGTCTATCTTTCATTACTTTCTTGCTTGATACAAATTACTTTGGACAATATATAAGAACGATTTAGGATACACTTACTTGCTTGATATACATTTAATAATCAGAGTGAAGGGTGGGAAATAGTTCTTGCCATAAAAATGATTTAGGAAACTACTATTTATGTGATACAAAAATGGCAATTTGTATCACGTAACATAAAGTTACGCAATCCTCCTACTTTCCTCCACTGATTAGGCCTTATGTAACCTCAGAGGTTGTTGATTGTTTCTAAGCAACAACCTTCACTACTCCATAAGATAAAGCATGTAGCTTGAAACAGCATTAACCTTTTTCCAAGAGGCATGAAAAGCCTTAGTATTTTTACAAAAACACATGATCTTGATGAAAAACAGAGATAACAGATTTCTACCACAGTACAAACAACAGATGTTTCCTTCAGAAGAATGTTGAAAGAAAACATACTTCTATTTTCTGCATGATATACTACTCACTCTTTGATGTGTCTAAAATTATTATCTGGCCACCATCTTCCCAAAATGTCATTAGTGTTAAGAATCTGCAAGAGCAAGATCTATATGGATCAGTCTCCTGTATCTTGAAATTAAAAAAAGATGCAAACTACAAATGGATGTTGCAGTTTATTGTGATATATTTCAATTTGAATTATCTTTACTTTTTGAAAGATTTTCAGGTTGGACAATATATCCATCATCTAATCTTCCAGTTCTATAATGAAATGAAATTAAATGAAATGAAATGAAATGAAAAATACTTTATTAATCCCCAAAGGAAAATTCAATATTGTAGTATATAATAATAATTAATTTGAGGAGGTCTTGTTCCGGAGGTTAATGGCTGCTGGCAGGAATGATCTTCCGTATCTTTCAGTCTTACAGCGTACCTGAAGAAGCCTCTCACTGAACACACTTTGTTGTTTCATCACTGTGCTGTGGAGAGGGTGTGAAGAATCCTCCATCATCTTCATCAGCTTGTGCAGCATTCTTCTTTGGACAATCAGCTCCAGCGGCTCCAGAGTTACTCCAAGCACAGAACCAGCTTTCTTGATCAGTTTGTTGATTCTTTTCAAGTCTCTGGTTCTGATGCTACGACCCCAGCAGATGGCTGCAAAGCTGACTAACCACAACAGACTTGTGTCTGTACCGGGCTTTAAAACGGTCCATGCAGACCACAGTAGACAACACAGCGGAAAGCTAAAGGGTGGTGGAATTGCAGTGCTGGTTAACCAGCGTTGGTGTCATCCTGGACATGTTACTGTCAAGAAGATATGCACAAGGGACATTGAACTGTTAGCTGTGAGATTCCGAGGGATATGTGGTGTGGAATGAAGAAGATCGCTGGTTTCAAGTTAAAGGGGGACCAGACTGATGGAGGTCTGGACAGAGCTAATGAGCTGAACATATTCTTCACTAGGTTCAGTTCACCCCCTACCTCCAGCCCAACAGATCACACAGTCTCCATAAGCACACTGCTTTTCTGTCACACCTCTAATCTGTCACCCTGCAGCTCAGTCATGGACCTGAACACATCTTTATCTCTCTCCACATCAGGACATCCTGAGACCTCCACCTTGTTTGTCTCCTGCAATCAGGTTAAGAAACAACTTGAGAAACTGAACCAGAACAAGTCTGCAGGTCCAGATGATGTCAGTCCCAGAGTTCTCAAGACCTGCTTGAAACAACTATGTCTGATTCACCAGCACCTTTTCAACACCAGTCTGTGACAAAATTGAGTCCCAGTGCTGTGGAAAACATCCTGCCTTGTTCCAGTGACTAAAAAAACACAACCAACTGAACCAAGTGACTACAGACCAGTTGCCCTAACATCTCACATTATGAAAGTCCTGGAGAGACTCTTACTGCCTCACCTCAGCAAGCAAGTAAACACCTTTCAGAACCCATTACAGTTTGCATATTGTAAAGAACTTGTGTTTGAAGATGCCATGTTATACACTACTCAAAATAATAAAGGGAACACTTAAACAACACAATGTAACTCCGAGTCAACCACACTTCTGTCAAATCAAACTCGCCACTTATGAAGCAACACTGATTTACAATCAATTTCACATCCTGTTGTGTAAATGGAATCGACAACAGGTGGAAATTATAGGCAATCGACATACCCAGCAAAGGAGTGGTTCTGCAGGTGGTGACCACAGACCACTTTTCATTGCCGATGCTTTCTGGCTGATGCTTTGGTCACTTTTGAATGCTGGTGGTGCTTTCACTCTAGTGGTAGCATGAAATGGAGTCTACAACCTACACAAGTGGCTCAGGTAGTGCAGCTCATCCAGGATGGCACATCAATGCGAGCTGTGGCAAGAAGGTTTGCCGTGTCTGTCAGCATAGTGTCCAGGGCATGGAGGCGCTACCAGGAGACAGGCCAGTACATCAGGAGACGTGAAGGAGGCCGTGGGAGGGCAACAATGCAGCAGCAGGACCACTACCTCCTTCTTTGTGCAAGGAAAGAACAAAGTATTTAATAAAAATATTTCATTCATTCAAATCTACAACATGTTACTTTAGTGCTCCCTTTATTTTTTTGAGCAGTGTACCTGCTCCAGAGGGCACACTCTCATCTGGACAATTCAGTCAGCACTCTGAGGGCCATTTTCTTTGATTTCTCAAGTGCTTTTAATACCATTAAGTTTGCTTTGTTATGTGAGAAGCTCCATAAAATCCAGGCGGATACCTCCACAACAACCTGGATCTATGACTACCTCACAAACAGACCACAGTTTGTGAGAATGAAAGGTTGTGTGTCTGAGATAGAGGTCAGCAGCACTGGTGCACCACAAGGAACTGTGCTCTCACCATGCCTCTTTACACTGGAAAAAATTTTAAGCTTATCCCAGATTGCACCTGAGAGCTGCGCTGGTGTAGTGGTTAAAGGAAGGGGCTCTCGTTCACGTTCATAATCTTACGTTAGGTAAGATTATGAAGGCTCCCTGGTTTAATTCCCAGCTTCGAGCTCTAAAACAGGCATCAAGGCGTTTGGAAAACAGATGGCGTTCATCAGGACTAGAGGAGTCTCACTTAACCTGGAAAGAAAGTTTAAGCGTATACAAAAAAGCCTTACGTATGACAAGAACAGCTTATTATTCATCATTGATAGAGGAAAACAAAAACAACCCTCGGTTTCTTTTCAGCACTGTAGCTAGGCTTACTAGGAGCCGGAGCGCTGTGGAGCCATGTATTCCTTTCTCACTTAGCTGTGATGATTTCATGTATTTTTTCAGGAATAAAATTGACACTATTAGAGATCAAATTCACAATACTCTTCCTTCTACCTATAATGTTGAGCCTGTTGTGGTCTCCGAAGCATCCTTAGAACCAGGATCTGACTTGTGTCTAAATAGTTTCTGTCCTGTCCAACCCTCTGAATTAACTAAAATAATAGCTTCATCTAAACCATCCACCTGTATCTTAGACCCTCTCCCAACGAGCCTCTTTAAGGACATTTTCCCTTTAATTAATACATCACTACTAAATCTTATCAATATGTCTTTAGTGACAGGATATGTACCACAATCATTTAAAACTGCTGTAATCAAGCCTTTACTTAAAAAGCAATCTCTGGATCCAGAGGTGATAGCAAATTATAGACCTATATCTAACCTCCCGTTTATGTCCAAAATTCTGGAGAAAATAGTTTCAGCTCAGCTACATGCCCACCTGAGCAGAAATAATTTATGCGAGGAGTTTCAGTCAGGATTTAGAGCTCATCATAGTACTGAGACAGCATTGGTGAAAGTTACTAATGACCTTCTTATGGCCTCAGACAAAGGACTTGTGTCCGTACTTATCTTGCTTGATCTTAGTGCTGCATTTGATACAGTCGATCATAACATTCTGTTACAAAGACTAGAACAGGTGATTGGAATTACAGGTACAGCGTTAAGCTGGTTTAAATCATATTTATCTGATAGACTTCAGTTTGTTCATGTAAATGACAAGTCCTCCTCCCAAACTACAGTAAGTCATGGAGTTCCTCAAGGTTCTGTACTTGGACCAATACTCTTCACACTATATATGCTCCCTTTAGGCAAAATTATTAGACAGCATGGAATAAACTTTCATTGTTATGCAGATGATACTCAACTATACTTATCCTTTAAACCAGATGAAACAAATCAGCCCAATAGGCTACAAAATTGTCTCATAGACATAAAGACTTGGATGTCTAGAAATTTTCTCCTCTTAAACTCAGATAAGACTGAAGTAATTCTCGTTGGATCTGAAAAACTCAGAGCTAAATTTTCCCGTTTTGTAATGAACCTGGATGGCATTACTTTAGCTTCCAGTGCTACAGTGAGAAACCTTGGAGTAATATTTGACCCTGACCTGTCCTTTGGCCCACATATTAAGCAGGTTACTAAAACAGCCTTCCTTCATTTACGTAATATAGCCAAAATTAGGGACATTCTGTCTCGGAGTGATGCAGAAAAACTGGTTCACGCTTTTGTTACTTCGAGACTAGATTACTGTAACTCTCTATTACTGGGCTGTCCTAAATATGCCCTGAAAAGCCTTCAGCTGATCCAGAATTCTGCAGCCAGAGTCCTGACCAGAACCAGCATGAGAGATCATATTTCTCCAGTTTTAGCCTCTCTTCATTGGCTGCCTGTTGAATCTAGAATAGAATTTAAAATCCTTCTCCTTACATATAAAGCCCTCCACAACCAGGCACCACTATATATCAAAGACCTCATTGTTCCTTATATACCAAGTAGAGTACTTCGTTCGCAGACTGCAGGCTTACTTGTGGTTCCTAGAGTCTCAAAGAGCCGAGCAGGAGGCAGAGCCTTTGGTTATCAGGCCCCTCTCTTATGGAATAAGCTCCCAGTTAGTGTTAGGGAAGCAGACACCCTCCCCACCTTTAAGACTAGGCTGAAGACTTATCTTTTTGATAAGTCCTATAGCTAGGGATGGTTAGCATCCCTTAGTTATGCTGCTATAGGTTTAGACTGCTGAGGGACATTTCCTGATACACTGAGCTTCTTTCTTTTTCTCTTTATCTCTTTCTTTTACCCCCCCATAACAGTGTTGCATCATTAACATGTATGTCTCCTGTCTCAGCAGGTCTCCCTGGCCGGGAGTAGCAGTTCCTGTTGTCTGTTGTCTTTCTGTCCTCTTCCCCCCACACAGCAGAGGCAGATGGCTGCCTGTCCTGAGCCGGGTTCTGCCGGAGGTTTCCTTCCTGTTAAAAGGGAGTTTTTTCCTTCCCACTGTTGCCAGTGTGATTGCTCAGGATGGGAGATTGAGTTGGACCCAACTCAATCTGTTGGTTTCCTTATATAGGCTGTTATGAATTGGCCTTCATTATGTTTTCCCCTCTGTCTGTAAAGCGTCTTGAGATGGCATTGCCGTGATTTGACGCTATATAAATAAAGTTGAATTGAATTGAATTGAATTACATCAAAATAAATACAAAAATAGATACAGCAAATAATAATTAATTTATTCACAAAAGGATACATTGCAGTACACATTACTGGAGCCAAATTACCAACTTGTAGGAGTGTAGCAGTTAGAAGAGATGTGTAAACAGCTTTCCTGTTGGCATGGTTACTCATCACACATACAAAATCCTGGAATAGCAGAATTTCCTTAAGCTGTGGGATACTCAATTCAGCATGGATGTTTAAAAACAGTCAATGGTTTTATAAAAGAAAATGCTTTGAAAGAAATCTCTGGAAAACACAAATTAAGACACAGACACATTGCAACAGACTGCTAGGAGACTTATAGAACATAAGAACAACAAAAAGTGACTATAATGAGAAATCTGCCTTCTACAAGCATAACTAACAACATTTACAATAGATAGCTAGTGTAAAACCATATTTTACTTCTTTAGCTAGGGATGGTTAGGATCCCTTAGTTATGCTGCTATAGGTTAAGACTGCTGAGGGAAATTTCCTGATACACTGAGTGTCCCCCCCCCACCCAATAACAGTGTTGCATCATTAAAATGTATGTCTCCTGTCTCAGCAGGTCTCCTTGGCCGGGAGTAGCAGTTCCTGTTGTCTGTTGTCCTTCTGTCCTCTTCGCCCTACACAGCAGAGGCAGATGGCTGCCTGTCCTTGAGTTGGGTTCTGCCGGAAGTTTCCTTCCTGTTAAAAAAGAGTTTTTTCCTTCCCACTGTTGCCAGTGTGCTAGCTCAGGATACAGTTCTTCAAAAATTGAGTCATGAAAATAAATGTTCCTTTGAAACAAGAGCAGCTACAGCCAACATTTAGCAGAGACACTATACTTATTTGTGCTAATGGGAAGTTGCTTCTCTAAAAATGAAAAGTAAAAAAAAAAAAAAAAAAAAAAAAAAAAAAATCGTATATGATATCAAGCTCTCACTACATCCATTTTAACACAAGTTCTTCATATAAAGATTTATCACACTTAACTCAAAACATACAGACACAATCTTTTTGTGAATTAATACCTTAAAGACTTTTGCTTATGGTTTATCATTTATATGTCAAAATCAAAGAATGACCTCACTGGCAATTGGTCCATTTTGTGCACCAGTACACAGGTACACATTGGTATACAAGTCACAGGTTCAAATCCAGCCTCTAACAATCTGTTGATTGCTGCTTCTGTGGCCATGTGGAGCACTGCAAGTTTCTCTATCCGAATTTTTTGCTTCAGCTGTGTGCTTAAAAGAGCAAAGGCTGTGAGCTTATCAATCAAATAACAGTGTGTATTTAGCAAAATCTGTTTGTGCCAAAGTTTGACTAATAATGTTTGAAGTTATTAAATACAGAAACTTAGAAAATCAGTTCAATATTGAATTTTTGCTTAATCTTCATGCAACAATCCAAGTTGAATAGTTCAATAAATGGGCATTCACAGTTGCTATTATTTCAATAATACCTGTTTATAGTGAGATCCTGTTTTTTAAAAAATATCTTGTGCCGCCAAAGTATGGCATGCTACTGTTCCTGCACCGTTCATGTCACTTCAGTCTTTCAGATCTTAAACCCTGCAGCTCCTTCAGGAGACGTGTGCAATGACTTGTCATTTCAAATTTTTCTAGTTTGAGATATTTAACATTTTGTAAAAATAATCTCAGCCTTGTGATTGGATGAAAGTCCTTTGAACCAAATACGGATTGGACGTTCAAAAATTTCAGCTCGGTGATTGGTCGGTTTTCACACGCAGGGGCTTTTCCTCCCATGATGGTTTTTTCATCTCATGTTCTTTCAGACTCCATTGTCTGAGACATTCACTAAGTGCTTCGTCCCTTGGTGCCCTCTTCCTGATGTATTCACGTTTCATCTTGGATAGTGGCCTTGATGCTCACTTGTCCCCGGCCCCTTTCTGGGTATCTGATCACTGGCAGGGCATAGCTGTTAAATGCATGGATCTTGTTCTTGCTATTGAGCTGACTTCTCAGTACTTGCCTCACTCATTGAAGGCATTTAGCTGTGCCAGCTTTCCTTGTGGCTTCTTCATGGTTGCCATTTGCCTGTGGTATGCCCAGGTACTTGTAGCTTTCCTCCACATCTGTTATCTTGTCCGTAGGATTACCTTCCCTCTGTTATCTGCCCACATTTCTCCAGTCCGAATGACATTCTGACGTCCCTGCTGGTGTGGATGAGTGAGTCGATGTCCTGCTCGCTCTCAGTGTATAGCTTGATGTCATCCATGTACAGGCGGCCCTATTCCTGAGTTGTATCCATAGCCAGTCTTGATTAGTTGGCTGAGGGCATTCAGGCCTATACAAAACAGCAGGGACAAGGCATCTCCTTGATGTATGAAATGAAATGAATGAAAAATACTTCATTAATCCCCAAAGGAAAATTCAATGTAGTATATAATTTGAGATCTTGTTCCAGAGGCTGCTGGCAGGAATGATCTGTATCTTTCAGTCTTTCATCAGAACTGAAGAAGCCTCTCACTGAACACACTGTTTCATCACTGTGTTGTGGAGAGGGTGTGAAGAATGCTCAATCTTCAGCTTGTGCAGCATTCTTTGGACAATCAGCTCCAGAGTTACACCAAGCACAGAAGCAGGTTTCTTGATCAGTTTGATTCTCTTCAAGTCTCTGGTTCTGATGCTACAACCCCAGCAGATGGCTGCAAAGTTGACTGCACTCTCCACAGACTTGTTGAAGATATGCAACATCTTGGTGCAGACGTAAAACAATCTCAGCTTCCTTAAGTACAGTCTGCTCTGACCTTTGTAGATGTATTCAGTGTTGTATTTCCTGTCCAGGTTGTTGTCCAGCTGAACTCCAAGATACTTGTATTCCTCCACCACCTCTCCCAGGATGGAAACAGTGCTTTGTTTATTCTTGATCCTCCTGAAGTCACGGTTTTGCTGGTATTTAATATGAGATGATTGTCACTGCACCATTTAAAAAAAAAAACCAGTTCTGTCCTCTGCTTCTTGTCCATCCCTTATACACCCCACAATATGCCATATAATATACAATGTATGCCACATTTGATGGAGACTTGTGCAATTGGCTTCCAGGATAGTCTGCCACAGCTTGCAACAAAGGTCCTTATGCTGTTGATCTTGTACAGCTTGACATTAAATGATCCATTGTGGGACACTGGAACCAATGACCTGATACATGTTAAAAATCTCCTTGGGGGGGGAAATTTGTATGCAGGATCAGTTTATGTAGTAAACTGCAATTCTTCACCCTCATGGATCTGCATGTCTAACTGAAAAGTCACTGAGTGTCAGTGATGAGCAGCGAGTTCCCTGTGCTGCTCAGCAGCAACATCTGTTTTCCTACCTAAAACAGATGAAGAAATCAGGAAGCATGCAGGGCCAAAATGTTAGTTAACTGGATTTTATTCTTCAAATCCTTCATTTGCATCACATTTGAGGGACTCCAACAGGGGAGGAGTCGTCGGCCGTGGCGTTGCCAACAGGGGAGGAGTCGTCGGCCGTGGCGTTGCCAACAGGGGAGGAGTCGTCGGCCGTGGCGTTGCCAACAGGGGAGGAGTCGTCGGCCGTGGCGTTGCCAACAGGGGAGGAGTCGTCGGCCGTGGCGTTGCCAACAGGGGAGGAGTCGTCGGCCGTGGCGTTGCCAACAGGGGAGGAGTCGTCGGCCGTGGCGTTGCCAACAGGGGAGGAGTCGTCGGCCGTGGCGTTGCCAACAGGGGAGGAGTCGTCGGCCGTGGCGTTGCCAACAGGGGAGGAGTCGTCGGCCGTGGCGTTGCCAACAGGGGAGGAGTCGTCGGCCGTGGCGTTGCCAACAGGGGAGGAGTCGTCGGCCGTGGCGTTGCCAACAGGGGAGGAGTCGTCGGCCGTGGCGTTGCCAACAGGGGAGGAGTCGTCGGCCGTGGCGTTGCCAACAGGGGAGGAGTCGTCGGCCGTGGCGTTGCCAACAGGGGAGGAGTCGTCGGCCGTGGCGTTGCCAACAGGGGAGGAGTCGTCGGCCGTGGCGTTGCCAACAGGGGAGGAGTCGTCGGCCGTGGCGTTGCCAACAGGGGAGGAGTCGTCGGCCGTGGCGTTGCCAACAGGGGAGGAGTCGTCGGCCGTGGCGTTGCCAACAGGGGAGGAGTCGTCGGCCGTGGCGTTGCCAACAGGGGAGGAGTCGTCGGCCGTGGCGTTGCCAACAGGGGAGGAGTCGTCGGCCGTGGCGTTGCCAACAGGGGAGGAGTCGTCGGCCGTGGCGTTGCCAACAGGGGAGGAGTCGTCGGCCGTGGCGTTGCCAACAGGGGAGGAGTCGTCGGCCGTGGCGTTGCCAACAGGGGAGGAGTCGTCGGCCGTGGCGTTGCCAACAGGGGAGGAGTCGTCGGCCGTGGCGTTGCCAACAGGGGAGGAGTCGTCGGCCGTGGCGTTGCCAACAGGGGAGGAGTCGTCGGCCGTGGCGTTGCCAACAGGGGAGGAGTCGTCGGCCGTGGCGTTGCCAACAGGGGAGGAGTCGTCGGCCGTGGCGTTGCCAACAGGGGAGGAGTCGTCGGCCGTGGCGTTGCCAACAGGGGAGGAGTCGTCGGCCGTGGCGTTGCCAACAGGGGAGGAGTCGTCGGCCGTGGCGTTGCCAACAGGGGAGGAGTCGTCGGCCGTGGCGTTGCCAACAGGGGAGGAGTCGTCGGCCGTGGCGTTGCCAACAGGGGAGGAGTCGTCGGCCGTGGCGTTGCCAACAGGGGAGGAGTCGTCGGCCGTGGCGTTGCCAACAGGGGAGGAGTCGTCGGCCGTGGCGTTGCCAACAGGGGAGGAGTCGTCGGCCGTGGCGTTGCCAACAGGGGAGGAGTCGTCGGCCGTGGCGTTGCCAACAGGGGAGGAGTCGTCGGCCGTGGCGTTGCCAACAGGGGAGGAGTCGTCGGCCGTGGCGTTGCCAACAGGGGAGGAGTCGTCGGCCGTGGCGTTGCCAACAGGGGAGGAGTCGTCGGCCGTGGCGTTGCCAACAGGGGAGGAGTCGTCGGCCGTGGCGTTGCCAACAGGGGAGGAGTCGTCGGCCGTGGCGTTGCCAACAGGGGAGGAGTCGTCGGCCGTGGCGTTGCCAACAGGGGAGGAGTCGTCGGCCGTGGCGTTGCCAACAGGGGAGGAGTCGTCGGCCGTGGCGTTGCCAACAGGGGAGGAGTCGTCGGCCGTGGCGTTGCCAACAGGGGAGGAGTCGTCGGCCGTGGCGTTGCCAACAGGGGAGGAGTCGTCGGCCGTGGCGTTGCCAACAGGGGAGGAGTCGTCGGCCGTGGCGTTGCCAACAGGGGAGGAGTCGTCGGCCGTGGCGTTGCCAACAGGGGAGGAGTCGTCGGCCGTGGCGTTGCCAACAGGGGAGGAGTCGTCGGCCGTGGCGTTGCCAACAGGGGAGGAGTCGTCGGCCGTGGCGTTGCCAACAGGGGAGGAGTCGTCGGCCGTGGCGTTGCCAACAGGGGAGGAGTCGTCGGCCGTGGCGTTGCCAACAGGGGAGGAGTCGTCGGCCGTGGCGTTGCCAACAGGGGAGGAGTCGTCGGCCAGCTTCAATGCTACATTTTGGCCATTTGACCCATATCCAAGTGCAATCTCAGCTTCCACTTCATTGGTTTCCAAGTGCACTGAAAGAAAGTCAAAGTTTCTGTGACAACTGTTTGTCCAGTCCATTGTGGATCTCAACCAGGAGATAGGCTGCTTACCCCTACCGGGATCCTTCCACATGGAATTCAATGACTGGAGGAGTGAAATGGTCTTCTTGAGAGAAATCTCATTTCGAGAAAGAGCTGTAAAACAAGAGACAGGAAGTTAATCTACATAAGGTTTGTTTTATCTTCATAGTCTGCATCTAATTTACTCCATTTGTTTGACCACCTGTCATTAGTGACCCCATAAGCATTGCAATGCCAGTGAATCTTTGGCAAGCCTTTGACTACTTGTCAACAAACAAAGGAAAAAAAAAATTGCCAACAATATACCAAACCTTGGCCAAGCTGACTGGTCAGGACACACATAAGCAGAACCCGAACAACCCCCATTGTTCCACTCTCCAGTTAAAGGTGCAAAAGCTCAACAGAAGTTTAAATACATCTCAGGCGTCAGGTGGCACAGCTGATGCTCATCAGCTTTAATCTTTTCCAAACAGGTGATCACTTCCTCTAATGATCATACTAATCAGCGTGCTACTTTTTAGATTTGCTTTTCACACTGCTTGTATTAGATTAGATACCATTTTAGATATGAAATAAAATTAATGAAATGATAAAAGATTTTTATTGATAATCAGTTCAATTAAGAATAAGGAGGGCAGCTGTGAGAAATTTACTTGGCCAGTCCTGAGAAAACTGAAAAACGAGACATTTTTTTCTGTTTTCCAGGTCTGGGAAACCACTTTATTTGGAAGCAGAAAGTGTGTATTTTTACATAAGGGTCATAACAATTCTCCTATTTCTTTCTTTTTGTCAAGTGTCATTTTCCTTTTTTTTAAACCCTCCCTGTTTCCTTCTGGATCAGTCACAGTATGTTTTGTGCTACAATCTTCACCCTCTCATCCCTTCTTAACACTTTCACCAGCTTATCAGCACATATAGGTCACCTAATATACCTTTAGGGGAGTCTGGCCTTATGTATATAAGTGTGATGGGCAGACCACTGGCCACACATCTAAAGGCGGTAACTGCAAGAAGCACCAACACATTTTTAGGATCAGCTTAGGCACTGGGGAGCAGGAGTGTGCACAGGAGGGAAGTCAGTGAACAGGAAGTGCTGTGGGCCCTTATGAAGACCTCATTTTCAGAAGATTAGTTTAATTTAGTTTCTTTAAATGTTTGTTATAACTATTTTTTCCACTTTTGAGTAGTTTGGGGTTTGCCCTATAGGCATTCACAGTATTGAGATCCTGTTTTTTAAAAATAGAAATTTCATTTTTCTTCCAGAAGAGCAACTGTGAAATGAATGCCATTTTGTGCTGAATGATTGAAAAGCAATAGCATTACCATTTGGAGAAGCAGCACAACTATCCAACTTGACTTATCAAGGTACTGCATCATGATTCAACTCAACTTCAACTCAATTCAACTTTATTTATATAGCGTCAAATCACGGCAATGCCATCTCAAGACGCTTTACAGACAGAGGGGAAAACATAATGAAGGCCAATTCATAACAGCCTATATAAGGAAACCAACAGATTGAGTTGGGTCCAACTCAATCTCCCATCCTGAGCAAGCACACTGGCAACAGTGGGAAGGAAAAAACTCCCTTTTAACAGGAAGGAAACCTCCGGCAGAACCCGGCTCAGGACAGGCAGCCATCTGCCTCTGCTGTGTGGGGGGAAGAGGACAGAAAGACAACAGACAACAGGAACTGCTACTCCCGGCCAGGGAGACCTGCTGAGACAGGAGACATACATGTTAATGATGCAACACTGTTATGGGGGGGTAAAAGAAAGAGATAAAGAGAAAAAGAAAGAAGCTCAGTGTATCAGGAAATGTCCCTCAGCAGTCTAAACCTATAGCAGCATAACTAAGGGATGCTAACCATCCCTAGCTATAGGACTTATCAAAAAGATAAGTCTTCAGCCTAGTCTTAAAGGTGGGGAGGGTGTCTGCTTCCCTAACACTAACTGGGAGCTTATTCCATAAGAGAGGGGCCTGATAACCAAAGGCTCTGCCTCCTGCTCGGCTCTTTGAGACTCTAGGAACCACAAGTAAGCCTGCAGTCTGCGAACGAAGTACTCTACTTGGTATATAAGGAACAATGAGGTCTTTGATATATAGTGGTGCCTGGTTGTGGAGGGCTTTATATGTAAGGAGAAGGATTTTAAATTCTATTCTAGATTCAACAGGCAGCCAATGAAGAGAGGCTAAAACTGGAGAAATATGATCTCTCATGCTGGTTCTGGTCAGGACTCTGGCTGCAGAATTCTGAATCAGCTGAAGGCTTTTCAGGGCATATTTAGGACAGCCCAGTAATAGAGAGTTACAGTAATCTAGTCTCGAAGTAACAAAAGCGTGAACCAGTTTTTCTGCATCACTCCGAGACAGAATGTCCCTAATTTTGGCTATATTACGTAAATGAAGGAAGGCTGTTTTAGTAACCTGCTTAATATGTGGGCCAAAGGACAGGTCAGGGTCAAATATTACTCCAAGGTTTCTCACTGTAGCACTGGAAGCTAAAGTAATGCCATCCAGGTTCATTACAAAACGGGAAAATTTAGCTCTGAGTTTTTCAGATCCAACGAGAATTACTTCAGTCTTATCTGAGTTTAAGAGGAGAAAATTTCTAGACATCCAAGTCTTTATGTCTATGAGACAATTTTGTAGCCTATTGGGCTGATTTGTTTCATCTGGTTTAAAGGATAAGTATAGTTGAGTATCATCTGCATAACAATGAAAGTTTATTCCATGCTGTCTAATAATTTTGCCTAAAGGGAGCATATATAGTGTGAAGAGTATTGGTCCAAGTACAGAACCTTGAGGAACTCCATGACTTACTGTAGTTTGGGAGGAGGACTTGTCATTTACATGAACAAACTGAAGTCTATCAGATAAATATGATTTAAACCAGCTTAACGCTGTACCTGTAATTCCAATCACCTGTTCTAGTCTTTGTAACAGAATGTTATGATCGACTGTATCAAATGCAGCACTAAGATCAAGCAAGATAAGTACGGACACAAGTCCTTTGTCTGAGGCCATAAGAAGGTCATTAGTAACTTTCACCAATGCTGTCTCAGTACTATGATGAGCTCTAAATCCTGACTGAAACTCCTCGCATAAATTATTTCTGCTCAGGTGGGCATGTAGCTGAGCTGAAACTATTTTCTCCAGAATTTTGGACATAAACGGGAGGTTAGATATAGGTCTATAATTTGCTATCACCTCTGGATCCAGAGATTGCTTTTTAAGTAAAGGCTTGATTACAGCAGTTTTAAATGATTGTGGTACATATCCTGTCACTAAAGACATATTGATAAGATTTAGTAGTGATGTATTAATTAAAGGGAAAATGTCCTTAAAGAGGCTCGTTGGGAGAGGGTCTAAGATACAGGTGGATGGTTTAGATGAAGCTATTATTTTAGTTAATTCAGAGGGTTGGACAGGACAGAAACTATTTAGACACAAGTCAGATCCTGGTTCTAAGGATGCTTCGGAGACCACAACAGGCTCAACATTATAGGTAGAAGGAAGAGTATTGTGAATTTGATCTCTAATAGTGTCAATTTTATTCCTGAAAAAATACATGAAATCATCACAGCTAAGTGAGAAAGGAATACATGGCTCCACAGCGCTCCGGCTCCTAGTAAGCCTAGCTACAGTGCTGAAAAGAAACCGAGGGTTGTTTTTGTTTTCCTCTATCAATGATGAATAATAAGCTGTTCTTGCCATACGTAAGGCTTTTTTGTATACGCTTAAACTTTCTTTCCAGGTTAAGTGAGACTCCTCTAGTCCTGATGAACGCCATCTGTTTTCCAAACGCCTTGATGCCTGTTTTAGAGCTCGAAGCTGGGAATTAAACCAGGGAGCCTTCATAATCTTACCTAATTTCTTCTTCTTTAGGGGAGCAACATTATCCAAGGTTGTATGCATTGAAGCTGTTATAGTATCAGCATGTTAATCAATCTGAGCAGGAGTAAGGCTTAAAGGGGGACTCTCAGTCATGCTAACACATCGTAGATGTGAAAAAATTTATTCAATTGATTGTTTAAATTTTGTAATATTATTGTCTGATAAACATCTACTATAGTAGAATTTATTTTTGGTCAGTGAGTAATCAAATAAAGTGAATTCAAAGGTTAACAAGAAGTGATCGGACAAGACAGGGTTTTGAGGAAATACTTTGAGCTTATCAGTCTCAATACCATATGTTAGAACAAGATCAAGAGTGTGACCATGAGAGTGAGTGGCTCCATTGACATTTTGTGAAAACCCAATTGAGTTTAGAATAGAGCTAAAGGAAATGTTTAAACTATCATTTTCAACGTCAACATGAATATTAAAATCACCTAGTACAATGACCTTATCAGTAGTCAGCACTAACTCAGACAAGAGATCAGAGAATTCGGTCAGAAACTCGGAGTAAGGTCCAGGTGGGCGATACACTAATGCTAAAAGGAGCGGTTTCTCTGAATTCCATTTTGGATGAGATAAATTTAATGTCAGGAATTCAAAGGATTTATAGTTAGTTTTGTGCTTAGGATTAATTAAAAATTCTGACTTAAAAATAGCTGCAACACCTCCTCCTCTGCCTGTAGTTCTAGGAATGTGAAAGTTTAAATAGTTAGCTGGCGTAGCTTCATTAATACTAACATAATCCTCTTGCTGTAACCTCTTACTGCCAAGACTGTGGAGGAAAATTTTACATATTTTGTGTACTTTCCGCTCATAGCAAAATTGTGTAAGTCCGTTATGTTTCCATGGTTTGAATTAAAGGGGAGCTAAGGGGAGCTTGGCTTCCTTGAAAAGCAAATTTTTCTTAAAAATATTCAGCTGATACTCTAAAATAGGCCATTCTCAGGATATATTTAATTTTTCCACCAGGTCTTGATGTTTCTGAACACTACATATGTACCAATACAATCTCTTTTTTTAAGCCAAGTACAAGTACTTATACATGAGAACATGCCAATACTGAGTACCAGTGGGAGTACTTAGGGTACCATTAGGGTTCACTGGTAAGGTGGTTGAACCAGAATGTGAGATCCAACCACTAAGTAACCATTTTCCAAATGTTAGAAGGAAAGGATGATTTTTAGTGGATTTGGTTCACTGCTGGAATAAAAACAAACTCTTTAATGACAAAAACAGAGAGAGATAATGCCAAATTTAGACTTGTTTTTCTTTTTTACATAATATGAATAATAACTTTGTTCCTTGTTTTGTTGCCACCTTTAGCAGAATGTATTTGGCAGTAACCGTATTTTCTAAACGACAACCATGCATATTTCAACCTCCTCTTAAAATGTTGGCCAGTCATTTTTTTTAAGGTTTTCTAAAAACACAGGAAACTCAGACAGATATCTGGAAGAAATCAATCTTTTGTGTTTTGAGAAAATTTTAAATAAATAACTTAGGCCATTATTTTAAGAAGGTGACAATATGTGAGTGCATATGATTTGTGAAGCCCCGGTTCACAAACCAAAACCAGGTTCCCCTGAAAGCCCCAGTGGAATTACAATACACAGCCATGACTGACATTTTGATATAGTGGTTTGAACTCATTTCAACATCAGTAATGCAGCTGTGTCATGAGTCATATGAGACTTCACATCACATTTCAATCAGAAACACAATGACTTACATCGAGCATGGAAGTCAAAGTTAAATGATGGAGCAGAAAGTTAGTAAACCATGTGGGCAGAAATTAGAGAAATATTTCTAGTTAGAATTTCTCACGTTTTAATTAAACAAATCTAATTTTTGTTTTCTAACATTAAGACATTTAAGACTTAACACAATACTGTGTCTCATTACAAAAAATCTGTATTCGCAACAAAGAACTGTGAAACATTGTATCTGATAGTATTGTAATAGTATTGTAGTAATGGATACATTGCAGGTTGTGGTTTTTAATGTTGTCAGTAGACAGAGCAAATTTGAGCTACTTCACAGTTGGATTTATCATTTACTTGGTAAGCTGTTGTTTGATCAGGCTTAGTTTAAGTATTTCAGTGCTTGTTCCAAAAAAAATAAAAAGACTGCTGATCAAAAAACAACGTAGCAAAGGACAACATAGAAGCATATAATGTGGGATGAGAGACAGTGAACATAACACAGTGGTTGGACATTTCCACATGCAGTTATCTCTGTGTTGGCCTGAACTCAGTTCAGCTGAAAGCTGAAAAAAGCTGAATTAAGCTCATTCACGAATTCAACTAAACACCAAAGTTTACAGGCATGTGGCTTGCATTCCAGGGTGTTTTTAAGAGCAACATCAGCCTATCACTATAATCAACTCATATTCTCAGGCATTCGGTTTCCTTTAACAGAGCCACATGTTTAAAGGATATGACAAGGTAGATCAAAATGATGGCCTCAATATCATTTTATACATAATTTAATATCATTGTACACATAATTTATGACCAGCACATAAGCTTGTGTATAATGTCGATCACAGTCAGATAATGTATAGTCTAAAACATGACTGGTTATGTAATGGCCTAAATAGTTAATCTAATTAGGCTACAGTACATGCCTAAAGGGAAAAACCAGAAAGAACAGAATCAAGAAGTGCCATTTTCCTGTCTTCTATGCTTCTGAAACTCATAAGTCATATTACTCTTAATAATTATATGTAAGCATGAATTAAATGGTTCATTGTTGAACTCCCCCACCCTCAACACTTGCTGATGAACAGGATTTACATTAAATATTTATTTTTAATTTGTGACAAGATTGTCTGATAAAAAAAAAAAAAAAAGAGGTTTAAGGGTATAATAATAACACTGAATATATACTAAACATGTGAAAAGCTGACTTTTTAAGAAACTTTATTAAAATAGCGAGGATAGATTAGTAAAATTTGGTAAATAGAAAAGGATGTGCAAGAAAGGATTGACACGTTTCCACACACTAGATGGCGGTATCCATTTTCCACGTTACTGTTCTATGGACAACCCGTAGATTAACCATAATCAAGAAGATTTAGAAACGTTTGTGTCATATTAAACCAGAAAACCAATGCATGTTTGACTGTGTTCTGTGGTTTTGGGATTACATTGACCGGTAGGTGGCAGTAATACGCCCCAGTCGAGGCTAGTCTGCCAAACCCAAAGATAAACAAGAAGAAGAGTTCACTTCCGTCTAAATTTATGAATGACTATTTCCCTTTGCAGCTTGCTAACAAGTTTAATTCCATCTGATTAATAGAGTTTGATATTTTACCGGCTTCTGTTTTCATAAAGCCGCTTTCAAATGGATTTTACTGCATCTCAAAGTGGATTCAGACAGCGTAAGTTACGTACGTACACTCATAAATGAAATGGGTAAATTCGCCGGGTGCATGTTCTGCTAAGCTTTCTGGAAAGCACCGTACATTGTAATACGCGGCTAGAAGTCGTATATTCAGAGGTTAATGACTACGAAATCAAATTAATAGAACTTGAAATACTCACACACCGTCAAATTCATGTTCACTAGTATGTAGTTAGAAGTCCATATCTTCACCACAGTTAGTAAACATCGGCTTAGTATGTTAACAGTGCTATTAATCTAATTTATCCGAGGGTGAACTCCCGACTTATCTGGGTAATTTGTTTTTCTCAAAATATTTATTGTTTTGGGTTTTTTCCCAATTTGATGTGCTTGTAAACAGCTCCAGTCAAAACGTTGTGTTATAATAAAACAGATTTCCTCTATACCATACGTCGCGTAGACATGCTAGCTAAAAAAAAATACAAACATGTTACCTTTTCATGACACTCTTATATTAAAGACTGATGTTTTGTGACTTAAGATAGAGGTTCTAAATAGAAACATTGCTTTTTTGGTTTGAAAGAAGTGAGTGACTTGGTATGTCTGTAGATAAACTTAAAAATGAAATTATCTCTGGAGCTGCTTTAAATATGTGTGGCGTACCTGTTGATTTTGCTGGTATAATACCAAATTCCGTGATCAATGGGATTTAATGACCTCATTAGGAATATCTGCAACTGTAGATTTATTATTATTATTATTATTATTATTATTATTATTATTATTATTATTATTATTATTATTGTTGTTGTTGTTGTATTTTTACAGTTGTTTCCAAGCCCATAGTAGTACTGTAGTACTAACACAATGTTTTCAGACTAAAACTAGTACCCCATTGTTCTATGCAATTATCTGACAAAATGATATGAAAAACTGACAACTAATAACTGACAACACTTCTGTGACCAAAGCTATCAAAATTTGTGATAAGCAGATATTAATATTGTTAAAGTTGTTTTGACTAATGGGTGCTGTTATACGAGCTTGAGTAAGATGTTATGATAACACCTTTAGGGTTAGACTTTTCTTTTGCACAGAGCTGACAAATCGTGAACAAATTAATATTTGTTTCTGCAAAACAGCCTGTTAACATTGTGCCAACTTGCCATTTTTCAAAGCATTTTCAGACTGTAGTTTTATAAAAATGCTTCATTTTCCCTTCAACTGTAGAATTACATTACAAAATTGCCTTTCAGGTTATTGAAGAGGACATTTGTGCAAGAATGTTTTTCTATACTTATATGTACTATGATCTCACAGTGAGAGAGAAACTGAAGAATATATGAAAAGTTTTTTACACTGACTGAATCATAGCAGTGAGACTTATCTCAGTCAACAACTCAACTGTATTCTTTAGCATGTAAATTTGAATGATAAAGGTGGTTCAGTTAAATGGTGTGCTTGAGCTTTTTCTATATTTCAACTAAACCATCATGTAACTGCTTCAAGATGTTAAATAGCTTGATGAATGAGCCTCTGTGCTTACATGTTTTCTTTAGTGGTAATTGATCATAGTACTTCATCAGAAATTTTAGAAGCTGAAAAAGTAGATAATTTTTAATTTGCATGTAAACTTCATTTACAAAAATGCTTGCTTCTTTTTTTATTCTTCCTTAATGATGGCTTTTGGCTTGCCTTACTAATTCTGCTTTGAAATTGTAAAAGCAACTGCAGAAGTATAGATCGACTTTGGTGTCTGCTATATCTCCTTCCATGATGTCTTTCTATTTCTACTCAGAGCCTAATATGCGTCTGAGGAACAGTTCTGTGGATGGATCAGATGGCAGCCAGCTGTTTGAGGATACGAGTGGAATTGGACCTGGATCACAGGGAGGCTACAGGTGAGAGCTATCCCTAGCCATGGTTGAAACTAGACTGAAAAATAAATTAATTACCAATTAATTAACCAAATTGCTGACTCAAGCCTATTTTTCCTTTCATGTTGGCAGGAACCAGCTTTCCGGCCCTCAAGTAGCAGCATTTTCTGGTCAATCCAGCCTGTCAGACCCCATGTCCAATCTGGCTATGGCATATGGCAGCTCACTGGCATCCCAGGGAAGAGAAATGATGGACAAGAATGTAAATCTTTAGCAATTGTTTGTTTGTCTTTTTTATCCTGCTGTTATATGTGAGATCTCATAGGAAAAGCAGGCTGAACTGGAAAGAATATGCAACATTGAATAATACTTTTATGTCTCTGTGATTGTTTGCTTTAGTTGGATCGGTTCATCCCAATTTCTAAGCTGAAATACTACTTTGCTGTGGACACGGTGTACGTTGGGAAGAAGCTTGGCCTCCTGGTTTTTCCTTACATGCACGAGGTATGTTTACCTCTATCTGTCAGGCAAAAATGTTTCTATAAGGCATGTCAAGTAGTTTTTTTTATGAATACTTTGGGTTGAGGAAAAAAATAATTCACTGATACCAACCCCAAAAAAGTATTTATACTTTGCATGATTTTATATTAATACCAGACTTATTTTCTTACCCTTCAGACATGCCATTCTGCTAATTTTACTTTGATTCTAAATTATTTTTATGTCTGACATTAAAAAAAATAAAATATTCAGTCCTACAACTTGGGCAATACAGATCTTTTTAAGTATGTAATTATATTGTAGAATTGGGAGGTGAGCTACCAGCAGGACACACCTGTGGCTCCACGCTTCGATGTGAATGCTCCTGATCTTTACATCCCTACCATGGGCTTCATCACATACATCCTGGTGGCTGGACTGGCCCTTGGCACCCAAAACAGGTACTTGTAAATCCATGTTTATGTCAAGGTGATGCAGTTTTGCAAAAAAAAGGCCAATAATTTCCTAATAATTTGTAAAAGAAAAATAAAAAAAAAGACTAATTAGCATGTAGTGTGGATAACAAGGTTTTTGTACTGCAGCTTAAATATTGTTCCTCTCTTGTATGTCACTTTGGTGGAAGATTTTCTTAAATCAGTCATTAAATGTTTTGAGTGTCAAGCCCCAAAATACGCAGGCTGCTGATCTATTACAGGTCACCCCCCCCCCCCGCCATATGAGCATCACATTGCTAAATATCCATGTAAATGCCATTAACATTTGTAGCTGTAACTACTGGTGTTAAGGGATCAGTGTTTTGAAGTGTTGCCAAGTATGGGACTACTTTGCATGTAACTTGAAGCTGTAACATACTTTTAATGTGTGTTTTGGGTGATTGGTATCAAAATAACTTTTCACTAATATTTAGTCTGGGGTTTGTTTTATTAAAATAATTTAAACTTATCTGGTTTTTACTAAAAATGTTAAACGTAACAGAAATGTGCGTGTCATATATTTACACCAGTTGTAGCTGAAACCACTAACATCCCTGTTTTTTTTTTATTCATCATTTGGAAAATCTTCAAAGAAGAAACAGAATCAGGAAGGATTCATTGGTGGATTGATACAGCGTTGTAGTACATTGTGTAAAAAGAAAGCACTGATTGCAGGAAAGTATAGTCAGTATTAGTGTATATAAATCTGTGTAACGTGTGTTATTTTGTGTCCTCCGCAGGTTTTCTCCAGAGCTGCTGGGAGTGCAAGCCAGCTCGGCGTTGGTGTGGTTGATCATGGAAGTCCTGGCGGTCCTGCTGTCCCTTTACCTTGTCACTGTAAATACAGATCTCACCACCATAGACCTCCTTGCTTTTGCTGGATACAAGTATGTTGGGTATGTGAATGTCAGTCAGTGTGAGGACCACCCCCACTTCCTTTCTTTTTCTAATTCTGCAGATGCCATCCTTAATATAATACCGTGTCTCTTTTGTCTTTTTCCCCAGGATGATTGTAGGCATGGTAGCAGGACTTTTGTTTGGTAGGCCTGCATATTATCTTTCTCTACTGTGGTGCTGTGCAGCCATCTTTGTCTTTATGGTGAGTACGAGCATTTATTTACTCTCGTGAGATTCTGTGTCTTTTGTTATGTAGTCTTTATTTACACAGTTTGCATAGCATTTCCCTGGACTCACCTTCCTTATTTCTTATGTCATCTTCACCTAATTGATATCTGACCTCATATACAAAGCTGACAAAATGCATGTGCAAGGAGCAACAAAACCTGACAGTGCTTCACAAACATAATTTGACCAAACTGGGTTGTTTGCTTGGTTGAGGTCTCGAGAAATTCATTGAAAGTCCAACAAATCAGCTTTTGCATTCACACATTTAATGATCTGGTCACATTTTTAATATTTACACCAAAAAAAGAAAGTATTTGTTCTAACAAAATAAACAGTATGAATGTTGAAGATTGTTCTTTTAAAAAATGTTTAATGCAAATGAACACATGTAATACATGTGTATTGACTCTGAAAAAGCAAGCGTTGATGTATGTGAAGGTTTAAAGTGTCCATAACTCATGCAGTTAAGTGACTTTGTTTTGACAAAGTCAAAACAAAGAAAGGAATAAAGTAGCTGGGTGACACCACGCATACACTAAATGCTGACTAAAGCACACATTAACTGGCGTCTCCTCAGATCCGCACCCTGCGTCTGAAGTTGTTATCGGAGGCGGCCGCTGAGGGAAGGCTGGTTAGAGGAGCCAGAAACCAACTCAGAATGTACCTCACCATGTCCATAGCAGCAGCACAGCCCATCTTCATGTACTGGCTGACCTATCATCTCGTCAGATAAAAGCCGCAGCGCAGAGGTGCACATCCACTTTTATGATGATAAATTTGGTGTCACAATGCCGTCTCATCCTTTATCTTACACACATATCAAAGAAGCTGAACTTGTGAGGAAATAGAACAACATAATGATAGGATTACAAGACTCACGGAGCAGAACAGAACACGCCACAAGACGAGTAAGATGTGAGGCATCACAGCCTTTCCTTACACAGCACAGTCAGGCTATTAGAGTTGCCTTTTTGTTTATTTGTATGTACTTTCTTTAAAGTTTGTAGCAAGAACAAATGGCTTTGTGCTCTTTATGTCTATACTCTGTAATTATTTGTTAATTGTTTTTTAGGAATATTTTTTTATGTTTGTGGACAGCAAAAGTGTTTTTGAAGATGTTTCTTTGGACTGATTATCATCAGTGATAATTCTGACCCAACAGAAAGCACACAAACCATCCATTTAAGATATATACATATACATGTATAAGGAAAAAACTCAAATTCAGGTTAAAATTAGATCAGCAGTCTCTACCTGACTTTTTGCCTGGTGGGATTTTTTCTGTTGGTTGTTTGAGAAATGATCAGCATCGTGGAAACGTATTTCTGTCAGACAGAATCTGGGAGCGAGGTTTATGTAACAGGTGTGAGTATAAGACAGTCTTTTTAAATGTGCATCTTTTGTATGTGATATGTTACATGTGTGAGCTTTGCTATCCGACACCTCGTGAACAGATTAACAGAGAGGAGCAGTGACGTTGCAATGCAGACCTCATGAGCCTAGGTAAAGTTTTGATGTTCTTATAAAAGTAACTTTATTATTTACCGTTTCTGACATTGAAATAAAGAAGGTATACAGAAGGGAAAATGTGATGGATTTTCTGCAGAAACTTTCTTCTCTGAAAACTTGAAATACTGTAATTTAATGTCTTCATTGTCTCTTTCAGTTTGTAATTTTCTGCTATTCTCAAACAGTCTCTTTTTTTGTGTGCAAATGTTAAGATTTATTTTCACTGAAATTTCATAATGTCTTAAATTATTTCGGCAAAATAAACTATAAATAAAATCCAGTTTTACATTTTAATTAATTAAGAAGCTTAAAAGCTGATGTCTACTAACTGAACGTGTTTTGTAAGGAATCATTTAGATAGGAACTTTTCCAGGACTAACTCAGTGTGCATGTAGCAGGTAAATTTCAGCACTACAACATTAATCATGAGTTGATCTCAGCCTGGATGTTAAAGTTACCTGATAGCACAAATAAAGCTGATGAAAACAAGCCACTGAAATGTGACTATTGAATAAAACATGACTGATGAAACTGGGAGATGTTTAGTGTTTTTGTGCTTGAGATTTGCTCATAGTTATCCAGGATAAAGTTGTTGTTTTATGTCAAACGTTTGCAGCTAATTATCCACAGGCACAAAATAGACTTGATTATCCACATATGAAGAAGCCAAGTCCATATTGTCCAACAATGCAGAGTAAAAATAAACTTTAAACAGAAAAAAAATGTTTAGCAGAAATGGGATGGTACTTTCAGAGGTTTGTGATGTAAATTATTCTGAATTTTTGGCAGAATTTTTCATGCTATGCTTTATGGAACAATTAAACTTGTGTCTAAAAGTCAATCATTTGCAGCGTAATAATAATAAATTGCAAAACAATGAATTTAAGGATAACATTTATTTTGTGATTAATACATATGGCAGTGAATCAACAGATTTTTATCTAATCAAATAGTGATTTATTTTATTTTTAATTACACAAAACGTTTACAAAAGCCTGAGGCTTGTGTAAATTAAAAATAAAGACAAAGCAATAATATGTCAGTTTTACTGACTTTCTTGGATGTGGATAAGATTATAATATAGTAGGATGGTAATTTTACAACTGATGATCATTCCTTTGAGACAATTTCTTCTATTCAAGAACAAAAAAGGCAACTATTCTGATTATTTTTCTAAATGACACGTCTGGTGTTTATATTTAAGCTTTGTTTGTTAGCTTTTGACTCACAATGTGTAATTGTTGGCATCTACATCAAAGTAACAAGCCATAAAAAGTATCAGCAGATAGTGGAGAGAAAATCAGCCTCAAACTAAAGATAAACTTAGTGTGGTTTATCTTTAAAAAAGTCGTGAGTGCTCCAGCCTGAACTGTTACTCCTTCCAGAAGCCTCTGTTGTGATTAATAGCCTGAAGAAGCCTGGTCTGCATTGTCCTCTGTACGGGGTATCTCTTGTACATAGGCAGCAGTAGCAGCGTATGGCAGGTGAGCGATTCTGGCAGATGGTGCTCGGTGGCATCAAGTAGCGGAGACACTCTCATTTGAATGTACTCCATTCCCATAAAAGGTATGCGCTCACAGCCTGTAAGGAACACTAATGACCCAAAAACAAAATTTTTGGGTCATTAGAACAAACAAATATTTTCATGTATTATAACATTAAGACTTCTCTAGATTAAAAAAAAAAAAAAGTACGTTACAAAGTCTGAAAATGATGCAAAGTGTGACGTTCTGTTGAACAAAATCCAGCTGAATACTTACAAAGGAACTTTTTCTTCTCCTCTGCTGTCAGTGTCTCAAACACCTCCCAAAAGATAATCATGTTTGGATGGTCAGCATGGTAGGCTCCCTCATAAACTGTGTTCTGTTTGAAAAAATACAAAGAAGTTTAATAACATTTCTAAATGAAAGATACTTGCAGAAATTCTGTTCCAGTGACTCCAACCTGCACATGTATTTGTGCAATAAAAACAGCAGCACTCGCTATAGTGTTTTACTTACATAGTTTGCAAGTACTACAGTGCACATCTAAAATTCTTTACCTTTCCCCCCACATTTATCTGCCAAACAAATTTATCATTAGATCTCATTAGAAGCCTTAATATAGCTAATAATTAGACATAAATATTAAATCAGTAATTTAGCATTTTTGCTTTGTGCTCTTTCTGCAGAATGTGTTAAACTGGGAATGTTTACATGTCAGAGATTTCACCTGTTAAAAAATGGACCCTCAAAAGCCCCCAAATATTTTGCTTAGATTATTATTCACACCCACAGAGATAAATGACCAGAGACCAAAAATGACATGTTGGGAAAAATGTTACTTAATGACCCAAAAAAACCCAAATGAACGCTGATTGATCGGCTTTAGTGCCATTAGTTATCCATTAATACTGCATTGTGCAATTAAATCAACTCAATATTATTGTGCATGTGTGGGGGGATGTGTAATGCATGATTTGCAAACTGTGTAGGCTGATTTGTGTGTAACTTTGGGTACCTGCAATCTCATTTAAAACAAAAGCAAAACTGAAAGTAAATCTAGAAAGCTTGAAAAATATTTTTTAACATAATCTAATAACATGTATGACTTATGTTTGCATTTTGAAATATCAATAGAGCTTCAATAAAAAACAAAACTAATAAAATGTAACAGGTCTTAACAGTTTAGAAAAGCCATTTAACATATCACAGCATGATATAAAATACATGCTACAAACCTACTGAGCTCAAAACTCGGAGTTTCTGACTTGTTTTAATGGTACAGTGGCACCTATGTACATTCTTGGAACTGTTGATCCACTGCAGCCTCCAAAGGCTCAGAAACTGCACTTCACAAATCTTTTTTTCTGACCCAGTGCATCACAATTTGCTTTTATTTGCATCACGCAAAACCACTTGTACACAAAATGTGTACAATCTGTTGTAATCTTGTGTTATGTCCCCACACACAACACCTGCATCCTCAGGAGCTATGTTTTTAATAATTTTAGTGGTTTTTTTTTTTTTTTTTTTGTATAAGCCACGGAAACAATAATGTAGATCTTATATACTGTGGATACTGATAGTTAAGGTAAATTAAGTGTGTATATATAAATACTGCTTAGTTTTTCAAGACCTAAACATTAGGATCTCTTCAGCTCACCTGCTTGAAGACATCCCAGTCGTAGTTTTCTTGACCCACCATAACACTTTGCAGCTCGTCTGGCTGGAAGAAGTCCACTACATCCATGTCACACACTTTGAAGAATCCCCTCTTGAATGTTTCAAAAATTCCCTCCACTGACTTGTTGAATATGTGGTTGACACAGGCAGCAACAAATCCTTTCCTTTTAGGAAAAAGCATTTAAAATGATGATAGTAGGCTCTATTAGCAAGTGGATGGATGCCTGTTAACTATCTACTACAAGTCTGTACTGATGCTTGTGTCATATTTCTGCATGCAAGCGACATTAAAAGTATGGATCAGTACAAAGGGTGCAGACACTCATTTCTACCAATAGATGGCAGCAAAAGAAGGGTTTCACAGGTGACCTCCCACACAAAGAAGATATGAATGTTGACATCTCCTAAATCTGGTCTTCTGGGACTGCTGCACTTCTCTTGTCTCAAATTAATGCTTGTTTAAATAACAGACTAATTAAAACTTAAAGACAAAATGTTAAGGAGATCCATTCCTTTTAAATTGTGTTTAGAATAACAGTGCAATGATATATTTTTATCTGAAACACCTGATATTCACATTCTGTTATTAATAAAGTATTTTTTTTTATTAACATACTTAATTAATAACAGACTTGTGCAACACAAACCTGCTATTTAGGTTTGATGTGTGTCAAGTGCGTTGCAGCAGGGAAACATTTGGAGGACCGCAGCTCTCAAGGACCCGAGTTGGCTACACCTGACGATGGTCAGTTGCTTCACCAAGGGTTGTGAAGAAACTGCTACATATTTCACTAAATATTTTAAATATACCTATTTGACCCGGTGACATGTTTTCCAGCTTCTTTTGGATCGAGTGCAACTTCTTCATCGCCCCAGGTCACCTGTAGTACCGAGACAGAGGGTTGTTATATACTTGGAATTTACAAAACATACATATGTAAAACAATAAAACATAATCAACTATCCAGGACTGTAAACCCACACTGAAAGGAATCTCCAAGTCTTCTACTTCCTTAGGAGTGTAGTCCTCCAAGATGCATCTCCAAGATCTGAATACACAATAAACAAAGCTTATTAGTAATTTTATATAATCATCACTGACATTACTTCTATCATTCAGATTGCCAAAAAATAAAACAACTTTGCTTTTACCATGAAAACATTTCTCTCCCATTTTTCTATGAAAACATTTTCCCTTTTGGTTTTTCTTTCATGATTTTCACTCGCAGGATAATAATGGACCTGGATGCAACTTTCCCTACTTAGAAACCATGCAGAAAAAAGTAATTAAGTTCAGAGTTTTTACGTCAGCCTTACTCTGCCAGCACAGGGTCAAATTCCTTCAAGTCGTCCAGCGAGGGTTTGAAAGAGAGAAGCTTCTTGAAGAGAGCTCGAGGGAAGGGCAGGTATACAATGTTGTGGTTGTAAAGAGCCAAGCCACACAGAACACCAAACAGGAAGTAGCGTTTCTCCTCTACTTTTGGCTGTTTTGGGAAAAAAATGAAATAAAATTTCGTCAAGTAACCAGAACATGTACATAATAGTAAACAAGTAACCAGAACATGTACATAATAGTAAACAAGTAACCAGAACATGTACATAATAGTATACTTTCACAAGTTCTGGCACTGGAGATTTTCTATGTCTGATTTCACCACTAGATGTCAGCGACTGAAACACTGTTCCTTTCTGTGCATCAGTGGACCATTAGATCATTTGATACAAGCGTTTGTCTTTGACTAATCATCTTACTCTAGGTGGAAACCAGGCCAGAGTCTTGCTGTCGTTGTAGATGAACATTTCAGATTCAGGTGCCATCAGTTCATCAAACACATGGAGGAAAAAGTCCTTTTTGTTGACTTGCATCACTTTTCTGTCATCCACAAACTGCACCTAAAACAGAGAAACAAATCTTCTGAAGATACTGAATTACAGTACTGTGCAGTAGTCTGGAGATACTGGTTAGTTCTTTATATATTGTCAGGAACAGAAAAGGAGAGATTTATTGAAATATGCTATGTTGAATGGAAATAAAGAAAATAAAACAAAAAAGTTTGTAGAGTCTTAAAAGTCTCAAAGGTCCCAATCTGAAATGAGCACTTATTCCCCGACACAACCAGACCCCTTTTACACGTGCTTTATTGTCATTTCTTTAAGGAGGCTACAGGAACAGGACTTAAAGGACATTCCAACATTTCTTTCAATACATCTTCTTTTGTTTATGATCTCTGCCAAGATGCCACATAGTTTTAATTATTTAAGCCACTGATTTTCAGTTCAGTAGTGTCACATGGCGTACCCCCACCTTCTTTCCCCGATTTTCCTCTTAGATAATGGCTTCATGACAGCCACAGTTCGATAGAGAACATCTCTTATGCGGCTTTGATGAACAGTACTGTTGGATCAACCGAAGGACCAGATGAATCTCTTAAGTCCTGTGATGGGAACATGCTGGAATGTTTCCTGTTCCTTAAACATCATTTTCACATACTGTTTATTTGCTGGGTTTTTTTTGCTCTTTTTTTTTTTTTTTTTTTTTTTTTTTTTTTAAGAGTTCAAACTTATTTTGTCCACCACTTATACAGATTTTCTAAATTTTTAAGGACACTGCACAAATTTTTAAGGTATTAAATTGTCAGTTAATAAAATATTGGTTTCCACTTTGGTGCAAAAATATTCAATGCATGTAGAATAATACTGCATGTGATTCTGTCATGCTTTTCTAGATGCAGTTATAGAAATGGGAATATCTTATATCTGCTAAACATGCAGCTGTTAACAAAGCCCCCAAGGATACAATTAAAGTTCAATTTGTTTCTTATTTGTCTGTTATCTCCAGACATAACACTGGTTCATCCCTTGACTGGATGTCTTTTTATGCTTGAAGTACTCACAAGTCAGTGTTAAAAGACAACATAAAACTCCTATGAAGGAAAAACTAGCATGGAACTGGATACAAATGAAAAAGCAGGAAATGTTAAAAAAAAAAAAAAAAAAAAAAAAAAAACTTTGACAGACCTTCAGAAAGTCTAAGAAACTAATATTCAAACCATTTTAAAAGATTAAAAGAAAGTCTGGCCAGTATAATGAAATAGGGAATGATTCAACACAAAGCTACAAAGGTTTGGCTAACTTGTTTACCAAAAGCTCCCTTCTGAAGGCAGAGTGATCGGCTGCAGCGAGCTGTCTGAAGGCGTCCTCCACCAGGTGGGTTCGCCTCAAAGTTAGCTGAAAGACGGGAGCAAGGTCTTCTACTGAAACTTCTGTAAACTCCCGAGGCCATGCCAAAGCCATCCCATGAACAAAATGATGTGTTTCCTGTTACCAAAAAAAAAACCTTCATGTTAAGAAAACTCAACACAGTGAGAAAGTGACAACATCAACGATAAATCAAAATCATATGTATAATGTTTGTGGTACCTTCATTACTCGGGCAAAGATGTTAAACACCGCCACCTTGCAAAGCAAAGTGAAAACGAAAGGGTAGCGGCAGAAGATGGCAGGTGTGTTCTCGTCATCCTTTCAGTAAAAATAACAGTAAAAACTCACATAGACTTCATTTCAAAAGAAAACAGTTTCAGACATGTAAACCTCCAAGGAAAAGATGCAAACAAGGACCATGTTTATGTGACTCCTCCTGCTTTTACCTCCACTTTTGAAAACGTTATCCATAAGGTGACATCAACATGTGGCTCCACACTAGTGCCGATTTCCTCTACGTAGAAGGTGCTCAGCGGGACTTTGTAGGACTGTCCTGTTTTGTTTGCCTAAAAGAAAGTGGGTCAAAAATGTTACAAATAATTTTTCATTTATTAATGTCTAAAACTATGTAAACCTGACCTATAAATTTCCCCATGGGGTAAAGTACCTATCTGTATCGCTAAAAGTATTCGTTCAGCTACCTTTACATGAATGTGAACTTCAGTGTAATCCCATTCTTAATCTCTTGGTTTTGATATGATGTCGACCAACCTTTGAAAACCTTGCACAAGGTTTATGAGTGTGTTTATGGGAATTCTTGACCATTCTTGCAGAAGCACACTTCTAAGGTCAGACAAGAAGACCTGACTCGCAGTCTGCAATCTAATTCACCTAAAAGGTGTTCTATCTTGGTAAAGCCAGGACTCTGTGCCAAACTAGCCTAGCCTATGTTGTTGCGACTAACTGTCCAACACCACCATTTCATTAGCCGCGGCAGGCTAAACACGGGAGACATTGATTACGCCCACTAAGTTGCAACTTCTTCATCTTACGTTTGTTTATTTACAGAATCATAGCGAAATAAATCAGCATATACAACGAACTATACGACATGTAGAGAACAAGATGCATTTATTACATAACTTGCGGTCAACAAAAATTTTACTCCCAAGTTCACCTCACCCCCTACATCCTCCAAGACATGTGATGCGCTCAGGTGAGTGCAACTATTTGTAACCTAAGAATACACACCCAAAGTGACACACCCTCCACCCAAGTGCCAATCAAGTGTGCACACATTAGCATATTCCCAAACATCAAATCACTTACATTATGGCTCCTACACATGTCTTTATGGACCTTGCTTTGTGTCCTGGAGTGCAGTCAAGTTGGAACAGGAAGGAACCATCCTGAAACTGTTCCCATAAATTTAGGAACATGGACTTGTCCAAGGGGCAAAGCCCAGCTTCTGAAGAATAACCCCCTCACCATAATCCCCCTCCATGAAACTTTATTCTTGGCACAATGAAGTCAAACAGGTACTGTTGTCCTGGTAACCACCAAACTCAGACTTCTCTGTCAGATGCCAGATGGAGAAGTGTGGTTTGTAACTCCAGAGAGCATGTTTCCACTGCTCTAGTCCAGTGGTAGCAGGTTTCACACCACTGCATCTGACGCTTTGTAATGCACTCGGTGATGTCAGCTCGGATGCAGCTGCTCAGCCATGGAAACCCAACCATGAAGCTGTCTAGGCATCTAGAGATCCCACTCTGTCGTTTTTCGTGCTACCACTTCATGGCTGAGCTGCTGTTGTTGTCAACTGCTTCCGCTTTGTTATAATACCACTGACAGTTGACTGCAGAGTATTTAGCAGCAAGAAAATTTCACGACTGGGCTTGCTGCACAAGTTGCATCCTATCACGGAACCATGTTGGAATTCACTGAGTCACTAAGAGTGACCCATTTTTTCACAAATGCTTGTAAAGGCAGTGTGCATGCCTAGATGGTTGATTTTATACACATATGGCCTTGGAGGTGATTGAAACACCTGAATTCAATTATTTGGATGGGTGAGTGAATACTTTTGGCTATAGTGTGCCTATCTGTCTAACTTTCATAACAGCAGAACAGTGAAATACAACCTGTCATGCAAATCAGTACAATTTATAGAAAAACCCAAGACATTATCAGGACCTGTTAACTTGGAATATGTACTGATCAATGTGTTTTACACCGTTACAGATCTAGTACTTGTTTACTCTAAATCCCACTCCATGTTAAGAAAACAGTGAATCTATTAATCTATTAGTGGTTAAAAGGAAACATTAATTACTGACTTTGTAGAGGAGTTTCAGGACTTCCAGCAGGTACTTCACTCCAGGGTTGTGAGTTGCTAAAAGGCCGTTCTTCAGCATGAAGGCTAGGGCATTTTTGAAGACCATGATGTGCTTCATTAGAATGGAGGCTGACAGAGATGACCACCATTTTCCTTAAAAAAAAAAAAAAAAGGAATTAATTTGTGTAACTGCAATAGTTATCATTACGTGTGAAAATAATTTTCGGATTCTAAAATAAATAACATCTTTTAAAAAATAATAATACTTTTGCCTCTAAACAAACAAACTAAAAGTGAAATTATATGTCTTTTATGTCTTATATATATATATATATATATATATATATATATATATATGTGGAAAGATAGAAAGTAATTTACTTAGTGTTTCCAGAGTCTTCTCACTGAGCTGCGATATAACAACTGCCAGAGGCAAAGCTCCATTCATGACATGAGAGTCGTCTTGCAGAAGGGGGAGAGTCAACAGAATCAGGAAGATCTCTGGAGATTTCAAGGCCATTCCTGAGTCAATAAGCAACCCGATCAGGAGATTTATATTCACCTGCATAGACAGAAGTTGTGTAAGATCTTCTGCACCAAATAAATGTGGTCAAATTTCAGTCAAATTTATTCTGTGTGTTTTTATATGTAACGTATCCTTAACTGATTGTTTGATCCATGGGACTGCCAACAACTGGTCAAAAGCCTGGCTAGCAGCCTCAACGTCCACCACGAAGGCTTCGGCTTCTGGGGGAGACCCACTGATATGTAATGTAAAGTGTTTAAACAAAAGGAGTGAGTGGCAATACATTCAATTCGAAAACTTAATTTACAAATACAAACACATAGAAGACTTGACTTACTTGGCTTTTGTAAAACTTGCAACAAGACTTGAACTTGTCAAAAACATTGATTCTATTTGTCTGTCATAGAAAGAGGGATAAGGAGTGGTTAAGCCTTATAAACAGGCATAGAATAAATAATATATTATTCAAAGTTAAATAGTGAATAAATGCAAATGAAAAAAACATAATGTAAAATCCAGAGTTATAGAAATTACCTTTTCGCCTCCACATTGCTGTGCTTCATTTTTAACCACTTAAGCAGTTTGGTTTCATCAAGCCACCCAGTGATCTGTCCATGATTCGAATTCTTAAAAGATGGAAGAAGTTAGGCAGTACTCAAAAAGGTTTTTCCTCTTTAACATTTGTGGAAACAATTCATTGTTTATCATCTATGCGCTACCTTTGCAATGGACGAGTAAATGAAGTTTGTATTCCATCCAGCTGATATTTTCAAGTCTGCTTAAACCCAGAAAGCAAAATTAAAAATGAAATTTGAATCTGTTTGTATTAAAATAAGCCTATACGTGAAGAAATTATTTTTTTAGCCTATACGTCCAGAAATTGATTACATTTTTTTATATCAGTAATTGCACAAAAGTAAAACTATAATGAAAAAAAAACTTAAGAAAAAGTACCTTCTGATGACTTAAGGGGAAAAGTTTTACCTGCATAGTTCTCTAACAGCAGAATGAAGAGAGATGCATCCCATATGAATGATTTAATCTGGTAGCCAGAGGATCATCACATACATACCGCTTGGTGTGGCTGTCGCACTGTCAGTGGACCATGGGAGCTGAACCAGGGTGGGAGACAGACTGTTATGTGGTCTTCCAGTTCCTATTTGACCTTTGTCCCCACTGCCAAAAGCCCATAGCTGGCCAGAGGAGCTCAAGACCAGAGTGTGACGTCTGACAGACCAGAACCAATTGTGAATTAATACCATATAAGACATAATGGCTTTCTCTAAACAGAGGTTTACTAAGGAAACAAATTGTAGTTTTTACCTGCCACAGGCAATCTGGGATGCAGGTCCATCCAGGCCATCAACCAGTCTGGGTCTCACTTCATTGGTGGAAGAGTTGTGACCAAGCTGACCAAGGTTTCCTTCTCCAAAAGTGAAAACACGTCCATCCTAGACATCATAGAATCCCATTATGGATAACATCTTCCACTAATTATCTTTACATTGAGATAACTGGTGTCAGAAGATTTTTTTCACCTTTGTTAACACAGCAGTGTGTGACTCTCCACAGCTTATGAAGGAGACACCCAGAGGTCTCAGAGCTGGTACCATGCAGATGTTGAACCTGCCTATATTGAACCATCAAAAGATACACTTTTTTTTCTAAATGAAAATACACACAGTGAGTAAAAGTGTTTGATGTGAAAAATTAGTCTGATTATTACCAGTATGCTCCACCATTTGGCTGGAAAAACTAATCGTATAGATAAATTAAAGTACCTTTTTCATCCACCCTGTTGAGTCCCAACTGGCCTGACTTATTGGCTCCACAGCAGTACACCAGGCTGGAGAGTGTGTTGAACAGGGTATGGTTCCCTCCAGCTGAGATCTGGGTCACTGCTATTCCAGTCAGGGCACACACCAAGACAGGCTGGTGTTGCAGCGACACGTTCTTGCCTAGACCCAGCTGACCATGACTGTTTGAACCCCATGAGAAGACATCTCCTCCTGGAAAATGGCAAGAAGTAAAGGAAATAGAAAGCGAAAAGAGGGAAAAAAAGTTGTTACTGAGAAGATTACAGAAATCATTCACAAAGACTTTTCAAGTAGAGGCTACTTTTTCTTAGCGTTTAGTCTAAATGGTTAGTATTAACTACAAAACAGGTCATTTCAATAGAACATGGCGGCTTCAGAATGTTCATACAGCAAACACCCTTGAAACATTTCATGTCTTGAAAATGTAATTTTCTCTTTTTCATCTACATACGAAACTCTCAGTGTGCTTATTGTCTTACCTTTGGTCAGCGCCAGGGAATGGAAGTTTCCACAAGCAACCTGGATGATCTGTATGGGCAATGGTACAGGGACCCGGCTGTACGGTGGAAGGACAACAAGTCACTGCAAATACTTTATAAACAGTTTGTTTGTATGTTGGTATTCTCCATAGCCTGAATTCTTGCCTTGGTCTGTAACTCTTGTGCTCTGGTCTTTGGTACACTCCCAGCTGCCCATTGTCCCCTGCACCCCAGGAAAACACATGTCCAGATGCAGACAAAGCCAAACAATGGTCCTGGCCACAAGCCATTGCCACCACATCTTCCAGGCCCTCCACGTGGTCTTGAACAAGACAGACAATAACACACAGAAAACTTATGACAAAGTCTAAATAAACATGTCCTTAATATGCACTATGAAGTGTAAAAGCACTGAAATGTCCCTTTGATACCTTGAAGTGTCAAACACAATGCTTATTAGGTGCTTGTGGTAAGATAAATTCCTCAGTGAGACTCAGCTGGAGATTTGCATGGGAACATGAGTCATGAAGAGAACAACTGATGGGTTCGTCACAGATGACATCCTACTTACCTGCATATCAGAATCCACTGACAGTTTTCATAAAATGAAAGGGAAAGTAAACTACAGTTAACACAAACAGAAGTCTATGGAAACTAATCAAACACCAGTGTGTGTTTCTTATCTTGCTAAAAGATAATAAGAAAATAATTGCCATAAAAGAGAAAAAAGTATTTATCTCATCAGTGCATGAACCTGATTCTGTGACATTTCACTGTAGTTAATCACTTTCCTAAATCAGCTCTCTATGTGGGGCTTAATATTTCTTAAATAAAACAACACAATGATCACTGGTATACTAATCAGGTTATTTCTTTTTTTTTTTTTTTTTTTTTACCTGTCCTGTCCAGCATCTTAGCATACAGAATGGCAGTCTGTGTGCCATGTTTAGCCAGACAGATTTACTCTACCAAGGGAGACACATCTTATATATGGCTGCCCTTTATAATCAGGTTATTTCTTATGATTCTCACATTTTATGTATCTTTATGTCTTACAGTTTGGTGCATATGTAATGTTCATATACTGTCATAAATTATTTTTAATAGCTCAACTTGGCAATTTACTGGTTAATGAATATTCATAATACAACAGCTACCATTTGACAGGATAATATTTACTTTTATGTCTGTGAAATCTTAATGATACAACATGAACATTGTTTTACTTATTGAAATATCTATCAGTTCAAGTTAAGTTTATGTCATTTAAAAAGGCATTAAAACTGAAAGTCATCCTGCTATAAATGCAATAACTACGTGGTAGTCAAACTTTTCTGTCTCATCACATATCCAAGCCAGTTTTTGCTTAACTTTCGTTGTATGAGCGAGAAAGGAGTGAAACGAAACCGAAACTTAGCTCCTGCGTACAGAATGAACCTGCGTACAGAGACGACTCGTCGCCACCAGCTGATGCATCAGCTGTGGATAAATTACTCTTCAATCCTTCAAATAATATTTTAAAAATTAAAAAGGAAAAATATAAGAAGAGGAAATGAGAAGTACCAATGGCAAACTCATTTACTGCATAGTTATTTTGGCTTTCTAAAATAAATATTAATTTAAATTGTTTTATAAAATATAACTCACCCAGTATTTTCGCATTGGTATTTTTTCGCCCCAGCTGTCCATGTGAGTTGTGTCCAGATGATAAAACTCCTCCTTCTGCATTCAGATATAAAGTGTGTTGCTCTCCGCAGCAGATGTTGGAGATAATCCCGGGGACAGTCCAGCTGGCTGGACTAAGCGCTGCCTGAGGACCAAACTGTCCACTGGAGCTGTCTCCCCAACAGTACAACTGCATATCTGTGTCCAGGCTGAACTGTCAGTGTCCGACGCGGCTCTCTGGTTTTCAGCTAGTGGTGCATTCAAGTGGCGTAGGAGATATCCGGTTCACTTAGTGTCGCGCGAACAGCGAATATGTTAACATTAAATTGTTTGTTACTGTGCAATAAAATTATATAATTTCTTTAGTTCAAACAAAATAATGTAGGCTGTAGGTAAATAGAGGTTTATATGTATAAATAAATATATTAATTATATATATTATTAACATTTGTTTTAATCACATCAGTTACATTTTGAAAAAGCACAGGGCTATTTGGGTACCTGAAGCGCATTGTTTATTTGTTTGTAATATTTACAGAGTATCATTGAACTTATCAGAAACTAGGCGATAACAAGGCATTTGTTCGCAGAATGCGGAAACTTTGTCAGTGCACAATTTCCCGGTGCACAGGCTAGACTGATACACAAGGTAGATCACAGCTAATCAGCTTTGGTGATGCATTCATTGATTTTTTTTTTTTTTTTTAGACTTTTTCTGAGTTCTATTTAAAGAAAAGACAACTATCAAAAAGTCTAGTGACTTTTTTCTATCGATATTGATGAATAATGTGAAAACATGAATATTTTATTGTTTACTCCAGCAATGCTGTTTTGAACACACAAGAAATTTGGTCCTCACACAGCATCCAGCTTTAAGCTGCAGTCAGAGCAGATATGGTGCCCTCTGCTGCATGACCAGACTGAGATAACATCTGGTTGATACCATCCTGTTTACCCTCAGATATTCCTGGGTATTAATGAAGAATGTGGAAGAAAACATTTAAAAGTATTATAACGTGTTTAACTATAGGTCTTTTCAGTTTTTGGCAAGGGATTTTTCTATTTTCCTTTTACTTCCCAGACATTATTGGACCTTGAGTTTACCATTTTAATATCTGTGTCTGTTATTTACTTTTACCATTTGCTAAAATCCTTTTATTAATTAATTCATTCATTCATTCATTCATTTTCCGAACCGCTTATTCCAATTCAGGGTCGCGGGGAAGCTGGAGCCTATCCCAGCCGGCTTTGGGCGACAGGCAGGGTACACCCTGGACAGCTCGCCAGTCCATCGCAGGGCTTATTAATTAATTAATTTATTTATTCCTTTTTGGGCAAATATTGTTTTGCAATTAAAATGTGAAAAATCAAGATTTAATGTAATTGCTTGTAATTAATTCAATTTTTTTTAAATCAAGTCCCAACCATTATTTTAAGTCAAGAGAAAATCATTATTTAAAAAAAAAAAAAAGAATTAGACAGGAAACTTTCAGGGATTTCTGGAGCAATGTCAGCAAATCTTACAACAAAACATAAAAAAAAGTACAGAAATCCTTTTCATGTGAATATACAGAGTTTTATTTCAAACAAATGGTACAAAGTCAGTAATGCACATAATACAACACAAAGTACAAAACTCAACTAGTTTTAATGTAAAAGGAAAGAAACACATGTAGTGGTTTAATTAAGGTGGAGTTAATCATGAAAGATGACCTGTTTAAAATAAAAGTGTGATGATGTAGTTTTGGACAGACAGAGATATTGTCTGGTCAGAAACAGCAAATCTACACTTTTTTTGTTCATGTACACTTGTGTACTTTTGTCATTTATATAATACAGCCTTAAACCCATGTAATACTAGGTTTGGCTTGAGGAAACCAGATGAATGGTGTCCTATCAACGGGACACTGTTTCTGACCTTTTGCATTGTCTTTGGCCCTGACTGACTCTTCCTCATTGATCATAACATCTGCAACAGAATACACACCTACAGACCCATCCTCAAATCCTACAAATATACGCTGCTGCTCACTCACAACCAGAGCTGATGGACTTTTAAACAGATGCACACTTGCTATTCTCTCACCATCTGGAAGCTGTGTCACTGTGAGCACGGGACCTGCACGCAGAGAACAAGCACAATCAACATCCTGGTTGTTGGGATGGGTTATGTAAGCAACATAACTTCCAGATTTGTCCAAGCAAGCTTTAATGATGGGACCATCAGCTTTGAATGAGCACAGTCTGACCTGAGATAGATTTAATAGGTTGATGGAGTTGTTGCTAGTGGACAACAAGGCATAGCTCCCACAAGAGGTCATTTGGAAATCTTGTGGCTGACAGTAAAACATATGTGGCAGCTGAAAGTGCCAACATACCGTCTCCTCTGCTACCTTCCAGGTGTACATTGCCCCTGAAGCAACCATCACCAGCACAAAGTCTGCGTGCTCTGAAAGTGTGTGAAAAGCAATGACGTGCTCCAAGTTCTCCACACAAGAGAAACGCTTGTTGATTGAGCCTGACCACAGGCTTGCAGCCAGCAGGTCCCCGCCGTGGAGACCAATGAGGAATGTGCTCTCTGGTGATACCTGAGCATCAGATAGGTACAGGTGTATACTGCACACTATACCTCCGTGTGCCATTTTCCAAACACGGGAGAGCCCTTCCTTAGAAATGCTCACTCCAAAGTTACTATTAGGAGCGATGAGAACATCTGTAGCTCTGCTGCCGCTGATCCGCACAGCGTTCTCACCCGTTTCTGTCAGCCAGACATAAATTTGGCCTGCTGACAGCGACACAAGGTGGACACCATTTGGAGACAGCTGCAGTTTCTCAACAGGACCATCGTGCACAAAATAAGCGTCTGGAAGTCCTGCAGCAGAACTCCATCTCCAGACTTCCTCCGACTGGTTTGCAGTGTAGAACCACTTTCCTGTTTGATCAATCACCACTTCTTTCACTTCACGTCCCATTTTTGGAGCTGCTCCTGCAGCATCAATCATCTCAGAGTCCCACACTGTCAGGCAGCCATCATTAGTAACACAAATGATGTCTGAGACTGTCTTGAGGAGTGTATGGGGCTCATTCTTTGTTTCTAAGGAAAGAACACACTCCCCAGTGCTGACCTTCCACACCAAGACAAGAGGGGAGGTGTCTAACAAAGCAAGGAAAAGGTGACCTTCCTGGGTGAGTAGAGCTTGCTTGAAGGCCTTCCTTTGTGGAGCCAAAAACTGATCCACTGGCTCCCAGTTAGAAGTTTCCCACAGAGTTACCTGATGGGCTTGACACACTAAAAAAGTGCTGACTGCATCGCAACAATCGGTGTTGAGGACATTTTTGGCTTTACATTGATTAAGATTTTCTTTCATCAATCTCTGTGGTTGCAGTTTGTCAGAAAAGACCCATATGGATACATTTCCAGTCCTGTCAACACATGCGACGTCCTTCTTGTCTTCACAGAGGACAATCTGCATAACTGCACTGCGATTTGAGTTTGAAGAGGTGCCCAGCAAACTGCTAGTTTTGACGTCAAACATGGACACCATGCCATCCTCTTGCCCACAGTACATGTAGATGTTATCGGAGGAGAAAACCAAACAGGTCACTGAGCTCTGACACTGGAAATGAGTCAGTGTGTCATTAGATATATCAAACACAGTGACAAATGTCTCATTTTCCCACCACATTCCCAACTTTTTATGGCACACAGCAAATCCCTCGATTCTGTTTGGTGTTCGGCTTGACTCAAACTCTGTTTTCAGTGGGTCTTTAACCTGTAGAAAAATCTCTGGGCCTGCTACATCCCACACAAAAAGCTTGTTGCATTGTGTTGACAGCAGTAGGAACTGGTCACTACTCTTCACTCCTGCAAACTTCAGTTCCCTCAGCTCACAGCTCAGTGACACTTTGACTACTTTACCTCCATAGCCTTTCCAAACCCAAGCAGAACCATCATCCATGATCTCTGCTACAACCCCGCTTTCTGTCCCAGCTGCTTCAGTCACAGAAATCTCACAGGGTCGATCCTCGTGTTTCAAATACTGAATTGCAGGAACTGAAAGGGGACTCGGGCAAAGCACTACTCCTAATCCCCTTTCACTCTTTTTCCTTTCCTGACTGATGTCTCTCACATAGGCGTCGAGAGCAGGAAAGACCTCCAGATAAGGGAGGAGGCTTGTCTCAATCACTGTGTGAAGCTGCAGGGGGGAGCTCCGCAGGAAGCAAGCAGAAGACCTCAATGTGCTTGCAAGGAGCAATCTCTCCTTTAAATACTTAAACTTGGATAGTTCCCCAGTCTCCAACAAGGCTACCAGATCATCTAGGAGGCCAACTTGAGCCATAGCCTGATGAAATTCCAAAGACATCAACAACCCACATTCCAGCTCCTCTAACCTGCCACTTTGTTGTAAGTGATGTGGCAATTCCAAGACTTTTCTCATGTTTACTCGTCCGCCAGAGAAGACAAATGGCTGGCTGTAGAAATGACTGTGTGCATCAGCTTTTAGTCCAGATGAATGCTTCACAACAGGCAGTTTCTCATGACCAGCAGCCCACTGACCACTAAAATAGTCCGCCATCACCGAATGAATCTTACGCCTCACCTCATCAGTACCTAGATATTTTTTAGCTGCAACTAGGTTAAAATGCCTGCTCGCCCAGAACAAAACCTGTGAACCCGCCACTGTTCTTTTGATAAGAAAGCTCTTCCAATCCAAAAGTAGCCTCTCTACTTCGACTTGTGAGGCGTTTATTTTAGAGACAGGGGCCTCAGCTAGATCGTCATCATAACCAGAGAGCAAATTGGCGAGCTCCGCCTCCAGGAGGCCGGTCCTGGAGAGGGTGAGGTAGGAGACTGCGCGAGTAACAAGAGAGGAGCCATGTTTTTGCTCCAGGTGATCCAAGAGAGCAGAAATTGATGAATGGACGCCATCAGGAAGAGACCACTGAGTCACATCTGAATCTGGCAACAAGAAAAGTGATCATTAGTTAGACTCCATAACATGTGAACATGTATACTAAGAGGTTTGATAGAGTAAACAAATTAAAGCTAGTAACCTAAATAAAAAAATGAGAACTAAATAACCGATTCATGTGTGAAATATGGCCTTTTTAAAAGTTTCAGCTCTTTTAACACATGTAAGCCTTTTATCTGTAATAAATTATCTCAAAGAAAGACAAACTATCTGCCTGTTCGCCCTCACAGGTAAATAAACAAGGATGGGTTTTACTCAGTTTTGTGAGATTCATTCAAAGGTAATAACAGACAGACTAACAATGTTGTTTTTGGTCACAACAACTGTCGTTGATTCTCCAACCACAATATGTGACCAGTTTTTCCTTTAAAAAAAAGCAGTAATTTTCCTGTGGTCGTACCAGAGTGCCACAGTGCGGTGTGTGCATGTAGAAGTCGAGCATAGAGAGGCAGACAACAGGAAGTCAATGCCTGGTTCACCAGTGCCTGTTGTCCTGAGGTCACCTTCCTCCCCGAACCTCTCAGCAGTGACGCCAGCATCCTCAAACACTGTTTCCTTTCAACTGATCTCAGCTGTACACAGATGTATCCTGATTCCTGTTCACTGCCCTTTACACTCTGAGGAAGACTGTCTTGTTTGTAACAGAGTTTGATGGCCTGCAGGAGATGCGTTCGCTTGGAGGAAACCGTGAGAATGACTTTGACACCTGAAGGCAGAGGGGAGGGGAGGCTCCTCATTAACTGCTCACTGCAGTTGTTTTCAAGTTGATCCAAGCCATCAAGGATTATAATGAGAGGCTGTTTGGAGGAGGGAAGAAGGGCGAGGAGTGATGCAAGATGCTCTTTAAGTTCAGACAAACCAATGTCAGAGTTAGGTCTTGTAAGATCTGGGTATGATATCGTACTGAGCTCGCGGCTACTGCTAGAAACTTGCTCTTTGACACTGCCTTCATGACGCGACTCCAGCAGTGATGTTGGGCTGCAGTCGGATATATGCTCATTGTGGTCGGTAAAAGAACTGGGATTGTCTGGGTCGCTGCCGAAGAAGTTGGGATTCTGCTTCGTGGAGGACTGATTGTCATATCTGCAAGCTATCTGAGAACACAGACTGGACAACAGGTACTTTGGAGATGTGTTGATTGACAGATTGCAAAAATAGTTAATCACAACAGGATCACAGTCTGCTACCCAGGATTGTATCTGTGGAGAGGGACAGAGAATGTGTGTGTTACTGACAACACATGCTGCAGATAGGAAAAGTATCTACCTTGGTGTTCTTCCCATTTTTTTTTTTTTTTTTTTTTAGATTTAAATTTGTTTTTAAGAGACAAAACACTTTTTGGGGGGGTTTGTTGTTGTTTGTGTTCTGTTTTGCTGTCAAAATGTTCTAATTTATTTGTTAATCAATTAATCAAACACTAATTTGAAAAACAAAAACAATAAACATTAAAGTGTTGTCTGCATATTAATTTAGTCCTTTGACAGAAAAAAACATAATGAAGATCTGGTGCTAATAATATATTTTTTCTTGTTTTAAAAGCTATTTTTGTCATGTTCAAAAAAATTAAAAGTTTTTTTAAAATTAAAATAGCACTATTTATAGAAAATATCTTGTATTTTATTATGAAGCGAGCAAATCAATCCAAGCAGATTTGGAACTAACTCTTGCAGTAATTAGTTAATCTCAAATGCACAATTAATAAATTGGTCAGACTGTATAAAATGAGAAAATCTTGGAAGTTGTTGTTATATAATTTCCATTTGCTGATAAACTTGTGTCTTTTTAGTCCATAAAAAAACCTTCATTATTTATAAAGGCTTAAATAAGTGGACTGTAGTTATATATTCCAGGAAAATAGATAAAACTGAAGAGTAATATGTGTCATTAGTTGTTTTATTAAAAAAAAAAAAAAAAAAAAAAAATCACGAAAAAGAGATTTTAGTGCACCTACCTGCCGAATGCAGTGTGCTATAAAAACCGTTTTCCCTCTGCATGGCCCCCCTGTCACCACCAGGGGGTGTTGTTGGTCTCTCTGCTCCACATAGGCTCTGATCTACAACCAGTGAGAGTAAAAATCAGTCTACAGCGGAGACATTAAGTTTCCTCAAAGCTGTAAAGAAGAAGAAGAATAAATAAGAAAATATCCACTGCTTTGAATTGGCAGGGAAAAGAAGATTTAGATAAATCTGTAAAATATCACCTGTTGCGCCGCCACGGGCTAATATTTGTGATTAAAATCTTTTTTCTGTTCTGTGTTTATTACTTTTCTTATTCATACACACACTTCTCACAAACACACACACAGACATTTTTCATTTGCATACACATAAAACATTTATTAATTATAGATTTCATCTCAATGGTCTATTTTATATTTTGTTTTATTTTCACTTGATATGTTTTTTTGATAGTGTTGAAACTGTTATTTTCTGTGATATTTATCTCTTGTATAATGTTTCATATTTGTATTTTTGTTTATTTAATGTTAAGGTGAGATATGCTATCACCCCATAAGGAGTTCTTATCTGACCTGTTCTTTCTTGTTCTTTTTTTCCTTCTTACATCAATTACTTAATTACAGAAATTTAATGCAGAAACCTCCTTATATGCATCCCAAGCACTTAAACTAGACAATTTAATGCAATTTTTTAGAAGAAAAACTATTTTAGTTTGACCTTTTCTTCTTCAGGCTGGATGATCTCATAAAACTCAGAAAAGGTGTCACACAGTTGCTTCTGCTCAGCCCACTCTCGGGATAAAGCATCACCAAGGAGGTCGTCTTTTGTGGGTTCTGAGATGTTCCAACTGTCAGTCAACATCACCAGGTCTGAAAGCACCTGCTGGCACAGAGAGTCAGCATAGCCTCGCCTTCTGGTTGTAGAGTAACCATGACGACGATCACACTCGGTCGTGGTGGTGTAGAGCAGAAGTTGGCAGGAAGTGACTAGACCAGGTAGAAAGCTGTAACATAGCTCTGATAATAAGTCGCCATGGGTGGGATGCTCTAGTACTTCTGCCTGAAAATACACAAAAAAAGGAAAACAAACATTTCATCCGTATCTGTCAGAATTTAAAATCATTTCTTGTTGTCTTAAATCCACATTTTTCATCACATGGACACTTCAAGTAATGATACATTTTATGTATATTGCGCATTTCAGGACATGCAAAGATATCTGTACTAAACCTAAAGTAGTTTAAAGAAGTGGTTTGTGTTTCGTGTGATTTTAAACTCATGTTTTCATTCAGATTTTGGCCCTGCTTTTGTAGATGTAAATTAAAGGAAAGTAGGATAGAAGTGCTTTGTAAAGCTTTTACCACTGATTCAGGCTGCAGGTGTAAATCCACTGGTCTCGTTTCTTTATCTTTGTTTGCATTAAGGACCTTATGGACATAGACCACACAGCGGCCACCGATGTCCGTAGTGGGACAGTTGCCCAGAGCAAATCGCAGATCTGCATCTAGGGCTGGAGACAAATAGCAAAGAAGGGGTTAAAATTACACTCCCGTCAACAGCCAAGGGGTTTCTAGCATCTGACCAAGAGAGTGCCTTAGGAGGTACTCCAGGTGTCCAGCTGTAAGACCACTAGGTGGAAGACCCAAACTAAATATTTATATAGAGGGTCATATATCCTTCCTTGCTCTTCCCAAAATGTGTCCGAAGAGCAGACCTGATTCTGGATCAGTATTAGTTGTTAATGATGTAATGCTTGGAGAAATTTAACAAAAGCCACTCAGAAACAATGAATATTCATCACCTGATCTGTAGAAATTTTGGGATCTTTCTGGGGTCATAAGGCCACTTTGAACACACAGACTTGCAGCTTTCTGAAAGACTTTTTGCAGCTGTTCTTCATCCTTCACGTTGGGTTCATCTTCCTGCTTCCCTTCTTCATGCTGAGCAAATAAATTTGACATAATTTTTAGAAAAAAATAATTCCGACATTCTAATAGAGAACATTACTAATCTCAGCAAATATGTTACCCATTTATATAATTTATTTACATACAGTATTTTACATTAATACACCATCAGTTTATGTAATTTAGTGTCACAACATTTCATACCATACTGGAGAACATTCCTTATATTATTCATTTATTCAGTTGCATTATCACCCAGTGCTAAACCTCTTCCTGCTAACTCAACAGGACAATAAACCATAAGTCATTATTTCAGAGTAGCTTTAAGTAGACGATTAACAAGGTTCATTGTCATCACCAGAGGAGTGTAACTGTGTGTATTAGACGGTCTCAGGATGTAGGAGGGAGGGATAGTGTTTTCATCCCTCTGGTACACCTTCTCCAGCTCCTGGGTGCTGAAACCTGCCCGCTGGCTCTCCTGCAGTAGCAGCTGGAACTCTGTGACCTCCACCTTGGTGGGCAAACTGGCTGCTCCATACTGATGTCCAACCAGAGCCTGTAGCACCACCATGTGGATACAAACAGAACAGCAGGGTACGTGGTCGCTTTTTAGTTCAGGGATATACAAAATTTAAAAGTATCGTCTACATTATGTGTAGCTTTACATTTATTTTATTTCCTCTTTTAATAAAACACCAATGCAAGGACTAAAAAAAGTTCTTTAAAAATTTTACTATTGAGCGGACACATCTGCTAAGATAGTCAGCTCATGTATAAGAATATAGTGGTGTTGATCATCTTTTATAGCTCTTACTGTCAAATGGATTAATGCACTTCATACAGTCATGTTTCCAAGGGGTTTAATTACCAGTAAAAAAGGTCCAGCTGAACTTTTCCTGCATTCTTCAATCAGCTGTTGTCTGGTGTTTTCATCAGGCCATCTACTGGGATCTCTGGACTCAAATGGGTCTATCACCTACAAAAATATGCACACAGCAAATGGGTTAAAAGAATCTAAAGGAGAGATGGCTGTAAAGCGACAGCACAATGTGCTGAAGGATGTGTCCTGAGGTGAATTAACACACATGCATGAGTAAAAACCTGACACACAGAAACACACAATGAGGCCTGTCGTGTTCCAGCTGCTCATCTTCTTTGTTGTCAGATCTAATTAATAAAACTGAGCAGAATTGAATGCACCTTTACAATAATGACCACGGGCGGAAAGTGTGAATGGATATCAAACACACAAACACAAAACCCTGTTGGCAGTTAATATGCCACATGGATCCAGGAAAAGTGATGTTTTCACAGTAAAATGTATACATTTTAAGTTTTGCATTATTCTGTGACAAAAAAATAGATGCATATCAGGATTGGGATCAGATCAAGTTGGGAAAAAGGGACAATTTAACAATGATGGACAAAAACATATATTTCAACAATTGCCTCAGTTTTACAATGATGCCATTCCCAGTGTTTCTACGAGAGAACTGTATGTAAATTTATAGACTTTAAAAGACTGACGACCCAAACCGGTTACCTTTCCAAAGGCATCACTTACAATCACAGCTCAACCAGTGTTTTCAGTGCAGAGAGCATTGTTTACAGCGGTGAAGCGTGGACTCACCCTGACCTCCAGGCCCAGCAAGTGCCTGTAGTGCTCTCTAAACTTTGGGAAGACACTTTCTCTGAGAGCTGTACGCTCGACCCTGCTGTCTATACAGAACATAAACACAAGTGGGAAAAATTTCCAGCAAATAATTCATTGGGCATTTTCAAAGACATGAGCTAATAAGCCAACAAAATGCTAGTGGATACTTTAGTTTGTGAATTACTAACATACTGTACCTTCTGGGTTGGAGCACAGATAGATTTTCACACAGGATGTGCTGCTGCTGGAATGTGGGGGCAAACAGTCTCTTCCTTCAGGGCGCATGACAAATCAACACTTACTATCAAATTAATAAGAAATAAAGGAGGAAAACTTTTAGCAGGAACATATCAATGACCCAGACAGCTAACAGCCTCTAGTCTTCTGCTGCTTCTCTAATCGTTCCACTCAGGAAACTCTGGCCCCGGGGTGTTTATACAGTGAGTTATCATGATCCCGCCCACTTCCAGTTACAGGAACATCTAAAAAACACACATGCATATGTGTATATATATATATATATATATATATATATATATATATATATATATATATATATATATATATATATATATATATATATATATATATATATATATATATATGTACTCACTATTGTGAGATGCATATATAATATTCGAACAGGCTATAAGCATCAAAATGTACACATACACACCATCAGCACAAAACGAGACAGATAAAGAGCGTTTTTATATTTTTTTTATTAATTAACATTTGTACACAATAAATACAAACTTTATTTTTTTTGTACAGCCAATATTAATATGCTGAATGACTTTTGCACCTGCTCTCATTATTGTCACCATGGCAACAGTCTGTGAAGGGGGAGGCCAGTTTTTCCACCATTAATAACATTAGCTGTGCTGCTCTGGATTCACGCATGAAGAAATACAGAATTATATAAAACATAAAAACCCAAAATACCAAATAATTAAACACTGTAGCGGATCAAAGAGACTGTTGAAAAATTGAAAACAGTCATGTACGAAGGGATGACTTAAAAAAAGAAAGAAGTCAGAAACCTTATAATTGATGCACTGATGCATCATGAAGGGAAGTTCAATAAGTGCTGCTCCAAAACTATAAACTTCAAGAACAAGTTTGAAAACCATTATAAAATAAGATCTCAGAGAGATCAAGGAGAGGCTGCTGTTCGCGGCGCCTTCTTCACACTGAAAAGTCAACGCCAGTTTCGGCATTAAAATGGCAGAGGTGTAAATCTATGAGTGTGACTGGTTCCAGCATGCTTAATTCTTTTCGACATGGATGCTACATAAAATGTTATTATTTAGCTTGTTGCCTTTCTATTCTGTGCACAGAGGAAACCAATTAATCTGAACCCAGATTAGGACTCTTTTTCTAACAAGAAGCCCAAAGCTATGCCCCAATTCTTTACCACACACTGATACAATACGGTCAGTAATCTGTTCTCATTTTTATACATGCACTAACAGGATACCTATACATTTGCAACACTGTTTAAACCTCATTTACAAAAGAAAGTATTACATCTTGAATGCCTTTTTTATGTTTTCTATCACGTCTGGAGCCACTGACAATCACTTTGAAATGTTTGGAGCTGTGATTAGTTTCTCTGCTGCATTGTTTAACTTTAGTGTCCAACGCTTCAACACTCATAAACAAAGCAAAATTACTATTTATACTCACAGTTACAAGTCTGTTTCATTTTTATATTTACTGAGTTTGAACAGTCCGAACTCAAAACCTTTAGTGCAGTGAAGAACTGGGACACGTCTTTAAAAATGAATGCAGATTAAATCAAAGCTTCTTTCATAAACTATCACATTTTCAAAACTTAACCTTGCTTTAAGTCCAAAAAAGACAAAAAAATTTTTTTTTTTGAAAAATCAGTTTTTAAAAATTAGGGGAAAAAAAAACAAATGATACTGACCACAATCATCACTCTTCCAGAAAAATGGGGTTAGTCACACTGAGTAAAGGAGTATTCACAGAGTAAAAATGAAAAGAGTAATCGTCTGTACTTGAAGGTACAATGATCCATCGCTCTTCTCCAACCAAGCTGATGCCAGGTGAGGCTAGTGCTACTTGCCAGGGAAGATATAAATAAATAAAAGTGCTACACTGCCATGTAGGCAAGGAGATTTAAAGGCTTGAAGTGTACATAAGGGGAGAGATTTATTTACTTTAGGTAGAAAAGAATTGATTCATTCAGTTTGCAAGTCATTTCTTTTGGTTTTGTCCACTTAGCTTGATGTAAATGTTTCTGTTTGTTTTATGATTTACTATAATTACTCAAAGCTGAATTGTAAGACACAAAATGGGATATCAAATTAGAAAAGTTGTCTCTCTCTCTCAAAAACGCACACGTACAAACGGTGATGTGATGGGGGTGCTTCAGGTAACACCTGAAAGTGTGATGAATGTTAAATGAACAGGGATAAATGTTATAGCTCAACTGAATAAGGTTGTGGCTGAATAAATGAACAAAAGAGGAGATATGACCTTTCAGGAGCAACTCTTCATTCTGTACGTCTGGCCCAAAATCAATGTCTATCACATTTTTTAATCACCACTCTGTAAATACCGAGAGCTCCAGTGCCTTTCAAAGCACCACTGGCCATCTTCAGGTGGTGATCCAAATACACATTGTACAGAATGAGAAAAAAATGAACCAATGTGTGTGTAATATATTGTAACTTTATGTGTGGATAATATAGCCACTGATTCACACTGACTGCCCATGGACAGAACAAACAATAAAGACAGAGACATAAAGGAAGGATGGGGAGAAAGGTGAAAACAAGAGCAGAGGGAAGGATCCAGCCTCCGATGGCTCTAGCTTTTCTTCCATACTCTCCCCCCTTCTCTCCTTTCATCTCTCCTTCCTGCTGTATTTACAATGCCCTTTCAGTAAAATATGAAGATAAAACTTCCACTACATAGCAGACAGGGTATTTCATTCAGCTGAGTTAGTCTATATGAAACGGTGTGCATAAACATTCCTATGACAACAGTAATGTACTGTACTAATACACATTAAATACATATGATAATGACCATATATGGCAAAGGAAGGATTGGGGAGGGGGACATTGCATCCATACACACCACCAAGTTTTCTGTCGATTTGCTTTAACCCAGACTGCACTGCAAAACGTGACACAGTTGGCAAGTCTTCCACTAATTTCCTTTATTTAACCCTTTTTTTGATGAAGCCACAGCACTCACAAAATGGAGCCAAAGGTATCAGATGAATTGAAAAATAAATTAGATTTTTTATTTTTTATTTGCCCAACTCTTGTTTTTCCTTTGCTTCTGAACAATAAGCTGATTTTGTGCCCCTCATACAAGCATATATTATGCTCACAGATCTGTTTCAGAAAAGCTAATTCACTAGAAATGTTTGGAAAAGCCAAAAGTTAAAAAAAAAAAACAAAACAAAAAAAAACATCAAACAGTATTTTAAAGTAATCTCCAGGATCCTCAGAGGGGAAAAATGTAAAACCAGATTAGTTCATGTTAGCTCTATTCAAGGACTCCAGGTCCAAGTCCCTGAAGCGAAGCAACACACTCCCAAAGTAGCTTCCCCCGTCCAGTCTGGCATGTGGCCATAATAAACCTGCAATGTGACTGCAACCCACAGTGGCAATCCTGTCCCCCCCCCACACCCCACCCCCAACCCCTTTCCCCCTTCTTCCAACACGGGCTTTTGCTGACTGCGACAGCAACTTTCTCAGCAGCAGTAGCAAAGTGAGGTGTGTGTCTCCACACACCGCACATCACCTCTTTGCTGATGTGCTCTCACGCAGATTGCGCCCTGGGCACTTTTCCACACCGCCCATAGCTAAATTTGCCCCAGGCAACTTGATTCTACTTTGTTTTGTTTGTTTTTATCACACACTTCCTCACAAGAGCGTCTCAACCTTCTACAAATGGAGATCCAATCTCCTCTGGTTCAAATGGTCAAAGCTTGTTTGGTAAATGTGAACCACAGTGGTTCTATGCTAGCTAAGGAGCCTGAATGATGAATCCTACATGTGAACTTGCATTTCTGACTTATCTGAGGAGCTTTCACTACATTTTGTCAGTTTGGGGCTCCAACACTTTCTTTCTGCATCATGAGACTGTTGACAAGTGGGTGACAAAATGAGATGTGGCAGAAGAGATGAACTTATGTTGAATTAAGCCTAACAAGACAACAGAAAACTTGCCAAATCCATCACTAAGTGTTCCTCACAGTCCCCCTCTCAAAACATTCTTCCTCATCTTCACCATGCTCTGGTTTGCTGCCAATGAGGTGAGGTTTTAAGGCCAGAGTGGAAGGGCAGGGTGAAGAGGGAGATGGAGACGGCTACTGCTGCACTTCATTAGGAAGCTAATACAGAAATGAATTAATTAGATGCTCCACCATTTTCCCATCTCTCTGCTCTCCTCCTAAACTTGAAGAGGAGAGAAGATGCGGAGCGGCCGGAAGGGTCGCCGTGCTTCTATTCGGCTTACTTCACATCGCTTTATTTACGCTTGCTTCAGTTCAGAGCAGTTCAGTTCCCCTGCCTGTAGGTCCTGTCTCTCATCAGTTTTCATCTTCTGTGCACCTATAACCACCTGTCAACTTGTCTGTCTGTCACACCAGAGTGATCTCCACCTCCTCTGTCTTGTCACTCTTCTCCTGCTGCCGGCGGGGATGCTGTTTGGGGGGCGGAGGGGCAGCTCGCACCTGCAGAAGACAAACAGAACATACTAAATGGGAATCAAAAGCCGAAAGGATGAAAACTAACGCGAAGACAATAACAGAGATGCCCTATTTCTCAGCATACTGTTTACATCCTGATGAGTAGCAAACATTTTGCCCCTTAAAAGATTAAGAAGCTCTGCAACATTTTGATATCAGAAATTAATCTAAGAGAATCCTCCTCCATCGAGACTTCTCTACCACACTGCATCTAACAGTTATTTTTATTGCGAATAAAGTAGCAAATCATTTTCAAACAGCCTTTTTCAGGGGTGTTAGACTCAAAATGTAACAGTCACCTAAGATATGTCATCAAAATAACGTGAAGAACAACAAACAGTCTAAATAACTTAAACACTAACAGGTCGCAGTTTGCCAGGGCCTCCTTCAGGGGTGAATCGCAGCGGTTGAGTCTGGGCAAATCCTGGCGACACTGGACTCCTACTAGAGCTCTGATCTGTCGAGTGAGAGAGAAATGCATCCCATAAAAATACTAAATGGCCTCTATTACTTTGGAGGAAATTATTAACACTTGTTCTGTGTGTCTTACTGTGAGAGGACAGCTGTCCTTTGTGTGAGGAGGCCGGCAATGGAAGCTTATGCTCCCCGTTTAGTGCAACAGAAGGTGAGCGAGGCAAAGGAGGGGGAGTTGAAGTCTCCGGGCTGGTGAAAGGGCTGATGGGAGGTTGGTCGTACAGCGGAAGTGGTGGCAAAGACGATGGCAACTTTAAAGATGGAGAGATCTGCAGAAAAGAAAATAAATGAATATTGTGCCTTAAAACGGATGTAAACATTTCCTTATTGCGAAGCTTCTCGTAGAGATAAACAATTTGACCATTACTGCCTCTGAACCTATTTAGTTTTTCCTTCCTGCTGACCAAACGTCTGCACAAAACACTACACCAGTGCCAAAAGTGGTTTTTCTGTGTAATGCCCACAGGGTTACAGGAAGGGAGAGGCTGTATCCTTCCTGCTGCCTAACTGCTCCTGTAATAGGGTGCCACCGATAAGACCTATTTTCTCTGATTGCACTTGTTTTTATCAGTGTGGAAGGAACACAGCTGTTCTGACCTACTGTTCTTGAACTCTGCCCGTGCTGATAGATCAGCTGGACAACACACAGGAAGGGAGGGGAGCCGTGGTATAAAGTGGCACGGCAGACAACACTGCAGCCTTGGTATTTCTACCCCGAGGAAAGACTGATAAGAGTGAACATGCAGGAGAGCTCAGGAGTAAAGCTCTGACTGACTGTGTTACCATCTGAGCTTGTCTCCATCTTAAATCAGCTTTTTGGGTTTTCCCACCGAGACTGCAGGTGCCGCACATAACAAGCTGAGCACTTGTAGTTCCCTTTGTTATCAGTAAAAATCAATCCTGCGTGTGCAGCTGTTACTGTACCTGCGTATCAACTGCCCCTCCCACGCTGGTCTCCCCATTCTCGGTGAGATCTTCCACCAGCACAGACGGGAAAACGCCCACCCGTCCGTTCAGCTCCCCCTCCCAGAAGCCGTCGTCTGTCTGAGTGTCACGGCTCAACAGGCGAATCACAGCTCCCTCGGAGAAGGAGAGCTCTTCATCTGCCTGGCCCTCATAATCATAAAGTGCACGGACAAACACCGCTACAGAGAGAGCAGGACAAAGACAGACAGAAGGCAGTTAGAGTTACACAGAGGGAATAATTCCTTGTCTGCTTTCTCTTCATCATCGTATAGAATATGGCACATGTGGCTGGAGAGCAGGATATTAAGAAAAGATACTAAACGTAAAACAGTAATTAGATGAAAGAAGTTCTGCAGGAGTCTGGTTATGCAGGTAGAGTAAACAAACAAACCAAAAGAAGAGCAAGCTAGTAGAGGAGGGTAAAGAAAGAAAAGTTACATCAACACAAAGGAAAGAAAGACTCTCTAGTGCTGTTTTCCTGTAGTTCCATCCATCCATCCATCCATCTTCTGCCGCTTATCCGGGGTCGGGTCGCGGGGGCAGCAGCCTAAGCAGGGAAGCCCAGACTTCCCTCTCCCCAGCCACATTTGCCAACTCTGCGGGGGGGATCCCGAGGCGTTCCCAGGCCAGCCGAGAGATGTAATCCCTCCAGCGTGTCCTGGGTCTTCCCCGGGGTCTCCTCCCCGAGGGACGTGCCTGGAACACCTCACCAGGAGGCATCCTGACCAGATGCCCGAGCCACCTCAACTGGTTCCTCTCGATGCGAAGGAGCAGCGGCTCTACTCTGAGCCCCTCCCGGATGACTGAGCTCCTCACCCTATCTCTAAGAGAGAGCCCGGCCACCCTGACTCATTTCAGCCGCCTGTATACGAGATCTCGTTCTTTCGGTCACGACCCACAGCTCATGACCATAGGTGAGGGTAGGAACGTAGATCGACTGATAAATCGAGAGCTTCGCCTTCTGGCTCAGCTCCTTCTTCACCACGACAGACCGGCGCAGAGCCCGCATTACTGCAGACGCCGCACCGATCCGTCTGTCGATCTCACGCTCCATCCTTCCCTCACTCGTGAACAAGACCCCGAGATATTTAAACTCCTCCACTTGAGGCAGGACCTGACTCCCGACCCGGAGAGGGCAATCCACCCTATTCCGGCTGAGGACCATGGTCTCAGATTTTGAGGTGCTGATTCTCATCCCAGCCGCTTCACACTCGGCCGCGAATCGCTCAAGCGAGAGCTGGAGATCACGACCAGATGAAGCCAACAGGACCACGTCATCCGCAAAAAGCAGGGACCCAATCCTGAGGCCACCAAGTCGGATCCCCTCAACCCCTCGGCTGCGCCTAGAAATTCTGTCCATATAAGTTATGAACAGAATCGGTGATAAAGGGCAGCCTTGGCGGAGTCCAACCCTCACCGGAAACGAATCCGACTTACTACCGGCAATGCGGACCAAGCTCTGACACCTGTCGTACAGGGACCGGACAGCTCGTACAAGGGGGTCCGGTACCCCATACTCCCGGAGTACCCCCCACAGGAGCCCCCGGGGGACACGGTCGAATGCCTTCTCCAGGTCCACAAAGCACATGTAGACTGGTTGGGCAAACTCCCATGCCCCCCCCCCAGGACCCCAGAGAGGGTATAGAGCTGGTCCACTGTTCCGCGACCAGAACGAAAACCACACTGCTCCTCCTCAATCCGGGATTCGACTATCCGGCGGACCCTCCTCTCCAGGACCCCTGAATAGACCTTACCAGGGAGGCTGAGGAGTGTGATTCCCCTGTAATTGGAACACACCCTCCGGTCCCCCTTCTTAAAAAGGGGGACCACCACCCCAGTCTGCCAATCCAGCAGTACTGCCCCCGATGTCCACGCGATGCTGCAGAGGCGTGTCAGCCAAGACAGCCCCACAGCATCCAGAGCCTTAAGGAACTCCAGGCGGATCTCATCCACCCCCGGGGCCTTGCCGCCAAGGAGCTTTTTGACCACCTCAGCGACTTCAGCCCCAGAGATAGGAGAGTCCACCCCTGAGTCCACCAGCTCTGCTCCCTCATGGGAAGACGTGTTGGTAGGATTGAGGAGGTCTTCGAAGTATTCCCTCCACCGACCCACAACGTCCCGAGTTGAGGTCAGCAGCACCCCATCTCCACTGTACACAGTATTGATGGAGCACTGCTTCCCCCCCCTGAGCCGCCGGATGGTGGACCAGAATCTCCTCGAAGCCGTCCGGAAGTCTTTCTCCATGGCCTCGCCGAACTCCTCCCATGCCCGAGTTTTTGCCTCGGCAACGGCCGAAGCCGCATGCCGCTTAGCCCGTCGGTACCCATCAGCTGCCTCCAGAGTCCCACAGGCCAAGAAGGCCCGATAGGACTCCTTCTTCAGCTTGACGGCATCCCTCACTGCTGGTGTCCACCAACGAGTCCTGGGATTACCGCCACGACAGGCACCAACGACCTTGCAGCCACAGCTCCGGCTGGCCGCCTCAGCAATAGAGGCACGGAACACAGCCCATTCGGACTCAATGTCCCCCGCCTCACCCAGGACATGTTCGAAGCTCTGCTGAAGGTGGGAGTTGAAGCTCGCTCTGACAGGGGACTCAGCCAGACGTTCCCAGCAGACCCTCACAACACGTTTGGGCCTGCCAGCTCTGACCGGCTTCCTCCCCCACCATCTGAGCCAACTCACCACCAGGTGGTGATCAGTTGACAGCTCCGCCCCCCTCTTCACCCGAGTGTCCAAGGCATGTGGCCGCAGGTCCGACGATACGACTACAAAGTCGATCATTGAACTGCGGCCCAGGGAATCCTGATGCCAGGTGTACATATGGACACTCTTATGTTGGAACATGGTGTTCGTTATGGACAATCCATGACGAGCACAGAAGTCCAATAACAAAACACCATTTGGGTTCAGAGGGGGGGGACCATGCCTCCCAATCACTCCCCTCCAGGTCTCACTGTCATTGCCCGGCCTGTGAAGGCCCGGCCACCAGACGCTCGCTCTCGTACCCCGCCTCCAGAGGGGGGTCCCGGTAACCCGCGTCCGGGCAAGGGAACATTCATGCCCAGGTTAGTCGTCATCATAGGGGTCTATGAGCCGTGCTTGGTCTGGTCCCTCCCCTAGACACCTGTTTGCCATGGGTGACCCTACCAGGGGCATAAAGCCCCCGACAACATAGCTGCTAGGATCTTCGGGACGCACAAACCCCTCCACCACGATAAGGTGACGGCTCAGGGAGAGGTTTTCCTGTAGTTTAACCTCCTTATTCTGTGACACAGTAACATATCTAAAATGATCCCAAATAAACATGTATTTAACTATCTGACATAAATAAGTCTGATGTCATTTACACTCCCAGGCAGGCAGGTGTGGTCCAACTGGTCCGCTCATCATTTCTACAAGTAAATCTATTTAAAGGTAGGTGATGAATTCTTACACTTTTGTCCAGGATGTTAATTAACCTTAAAATCAATGATTTCTGTCCGCGCTAGCTTCATTTAGACTTTCAACACCCAAATTTTCAATTTGGCTACAGCCAACCATTCTGCAGAGATTAATGAGTCTAGATATGAGTAAAGGTTCTGTTACAGCTAAACACCTTTTCATATCATTAATATAGCTTGCAGTATCGCTACTCGCACTACAGAACAATTTCGAAAGACTTTTAAGTCTAGTTTCTGCTCTGTGCAGCAACTTTTTTAATCAAACAGGGTTCATTAAGTGTTTGGTATTTGTTCTACTTTTCTTTGAAATGCTTTGTTTATGGTTGGATTGATCATGACTTCTACTTTTCAGTTTTACCACAAGTTTGTAAGTAGATCACAAAACCTACATTTCTTCTTTTCAAAGACACCCTGTTTGGCAAAAATATGTGTACCACTTCAACAAATTCACATTAATATGAGCTGAATTAACTTTTTTGTTGAAACCGGTGGTATACTGTTCAATCATTACAGAGAATTATCTGTCATTTCAAAATGTATAAAGTACTTATTTATACCATTTGCATCTCCATTTATGCATCCAGAATGCAGTTCTGGCTCTGTTGAATTGGAGGAGGTGTGGGAACGAGCATCCAGCGTGGCCAGAGACTGGAGCATACTCAGCAAGCTGTTGGAAGTTGGGAACTGCAGGTATTTCTCTGGGACATAACCCACTTGACCTGTCTTGTTGCGTGCCTGGTAAAAAAAAAAAAGGAAACCCAAAACACAAAGAAAACAGGTAAACCCAAACAGAGCGCATTCATGGTACACAGCAGAATTGGAGATTTGACCTGTTGCAAATTTAAACAACATAGTGATCTGTGCATCTGATATGTGTGTGTGTGTTTGAGTACCTTGACCCAGTCCTCCATGTCTCCATCTTCAATAACTTCCAACATCTCCTGCTCATCAATAGTTAACTCGTCTGGCTGAGAGGCCTGTGGGAAAGACACAGAAAGAGTTAAAGGTAGAAAAAAACACAGAGTGAGAATGAAAAAAATGAAAAAAAGCACGCTCACTTGTTTAAAGTTTCATGGTTGCCAATAGTGAATTCATTAATATTTCACTCCTGCTGACTTTCTAATGCGCTGTGCTGCAGATGTTAATCTTTTCAGTGTGTGTGTGCAAGTTGCATTATACCTTGTATGAGTACAGCACTTTGCAAGTTAGTGGGTAGTTACGGAGAGTTCCCGAAGGACTGGAGCTGCTGTCGTCAAAAACTTCCATATTTTCTTCACACTCTTCCCCTTCTTCCCGTTCCAAGTCCACTGTGCCCTTTTGACGCACAAACAGACACAACGAGATAAAGTCAAAACCTGTGATAAGTGCAAAGACAAAGATTAAAACCTCCACTCTTTTAAAAGGAAGGAATAGTAAACATTTTGTGCTCGAATTCAAATACAATAAAAAGCCACAAATAAAAACAATGAATTATTTCACAGTTTTTACCACATGGTATAGGTCAAATTCTTGAAAACTGTAATAGAGCTCCAAAATGCTCTCAAAAACTCATGTTTATTGGCTTCTACTGTCAAGCTAGTTGCTAGGCCTGCATTTATATCTTAACTCCAAGCAACTTTTAGGCACCGTTACTGATTACTTCTCACCTTTACTTCCTGTCTGAGTTCCTCTGTGTGGGCTCTGTTGCATGTAGGTGTAGAGGCACTAATGTTTCATAAATGCAGCTCCTCCCCCCTTTGTTCCAAGTTATTTCACTGGCTAACATGAATATCATGTGATCTGGCCTATGGAAAGATCCATCACACGCAGCAAGCTGACCTAGCCAATAACAATAGAACATGTCTGAGTGTGTGTGTGTGTGTGTGTGTGTGTGTGTGTGTGAGACCATACCTAGGTCACTGTGTGTAGTTATCAAATTTCTGTTGACTAAATACAAAAAAAATGTGTGTTTTGTTCACAAGTTAATCTCCCAAGCCAGTCTCTGAGACAAAAGGATCCATTCTCAGGAGAGATCAAAACTTCAGATACAGGTATGGCGGAGAGGTGAGCTAAATCCCACTAATGTCAAATCTTCATTGGGAATAGTTGATAAAAAATAGAATTGGAAAAACATGACATGCTATATAAATAGTCTGAGAAACTGAACATAAGAAACTCTATACCAACTTTAGATAAAGAGAGTAAAGTCAAAGGGTTGTTATGTTAAAATTTTGTCTTTATGATAGAGTAGTTGAAAGTTTAGAGGAATCACCACACATTACCGCAATACATCCTGAGAGGATCAAATAGGTGCAATCAAATTTTCAAAGAAAAAACCTTTTTGGGAGTTCAGGCATCTTCCTTAAAACATTTCTGATGCGCTACCAGAAAGGTTTAGGAATTACCCCAGTTGTTAGTCTTCATCTGCCACCAGCAAAAGAAGTTGAGAGTTTTTGGTTCGAATCAGTGGGTTAAATTGCAGGACTTGCAAACTGAAATGTGATTGTTACGGCATGTTTATAACTGATATAGTTACAAGGCTTCGAGCTAATTTATTCCCAGCGGATGTGACAAATGACTGTGCAGTGCTTCCTGCTCCAGAGAGACAGAACATACCTTATAAAGAGGCAGTGATTTGGAACAAGAGTACAGGGTGGAGACTGGACTGAATGTGATGTCCGGTTTCATATTTAAACTTAATGACATGGCCATATATTTGGTAAGTGCGTGTTTGTTGAGTTACGTTCCTCTATTTCACTTTTTTTTGCATTGATTTAAGAGTGGGCGACACAGTCTGAGAGCTGATTCCATTTCATCTCTAGAGTAAAATGACCTGCATGTTTTTTTAGTAATAACCCAATAAAATCAAAGATACATCTCAATGTGTGTACCAATACAGCTGAGATGCAGAGCAGCAGCGGATTTTATTGGTCTTGGAGGTAATAACTGTAAAAGTGATATTGTAATCAAGGCACTTGCTGCCTTTGGGGCTGGAGGATTTGTGACTGGCAGTATTTCCTTCTGCATTAATAAAGATGAGTGGCATGAAAAAGGGGCCAAAGGGAGTAAAGCTTCCCTGCTCTTATTACTTTTCCATGTCCTCTTAGGCTCATTAACATTCACAATTCATCTGTCTTTTGCATGTCTGTTGCCATATTCACTTTGACCTCTTCTTAACCAGTAGATTGCTGTTTAAGTTCTCCCCAATGCCCCCCTTAATTCCTCTTTGTTGCACCTTGTTAAGAATAATAATCTCTGTCTTTGCTGCAGACGTTCTCTGGTGGATTTAGTAGACTCCAAATAAAATCAGGTACTGCTGCTAAATACCTGAGTTCAATGTGAGCTCCTGTTGGTCTGTTCTTTGAAAGACATTGACACCAGATGGAGAGGTTTTCTCCACATGCCTTCACTGGATTATGATTCCAGATGATAAACTTCCTTTTTTATCTAGAGAATTAAAAATAAAATAATACAAATATTTATAGACTATTGGCATATTATGTTTACAGCTGTGGCAATGGTGGTTGATGACGGGATACTTTATTCAGTCTAGGAACTGAGGAAACCCTTTGTTGGACCTTTGGGAGTAAAATGTTATCCCGTTTTGGCTTGACATAGGTCAACATCTATTTACAGTCCTGGACCTTCTTTTACATTTCATGATGCATCAGATGTTTGCAGAATGAAGCATCTGAACTTTTCTACTGCTTGAATTAGATTAGTTCTCTTCTGAATGCTCTGACAGGGCTTTCTACGTTATGGTAAATGGATTTGTGTTATTTATATAGTGGTTTTCCAGTCATGCTGACCACTCAAAGCATTTTATACTACATGTAGCAGTCATCCATTCACACAATAATAATATAATAAACAATAATCATACCACAAAAAAGATTTTTGTGTCTTTTTATTAGTACTATGGCACTTGATATACTGATTTATTTTACTTTTTTATGGTCAGCATATTGCCCTAATTAATAAACTTTACTTACTACTACAAGGCCATGTTCTTTTAAAATATGCAGTATATTTTTAAACATCGTATTGCTGGAATAAGCAAGGCCTTTACTGAAAGAGATGTTGTTTGAATAAGAATATGTTACTCTTTAGGTTTTATATACTTTTTAGCATTGATGTTGCCTTTCGAAATGAGCAAATTGCCAGTCCTCTAAGCAGCAATTACTGCCTCACATCACAGATAGAGGTTTTCGAGTTGAGAGCTTACAAAAAAGGCAGATGGCTTAAAGATGAATTTCTTTAAAACAAAACGGTGAGGTAATAAACCTGCCTGAACCATCTCTACCAACTGGTTTGAGTATATAAAACCCAAACTAAATGTTTGTTATCTTACTACTGTTTCAATTTTCAACCATTTCACTGTTGTTACATTATTATTAACTTCTTTTTAACATCTCAACCATTTGCTAAAAAAAACATTTATTCTCTTTATTCTTGTCCAAAACAAACAGAAAAACGCAGAGAAACCCTTTTTCTCTGGCCTTGTTAGTGTGAAAGTTAAAGGAATTAAGAAATATTCCAGATCTTGACAATTATATTGTCCCCCAATTTGTAGTTTTCCACAGACTGCTGAAGGTCTGACCAGCCTTTCTTCTGAGAGACTCTTAGGTGCTCTTTTTATGCCAAGTCATGTCACTGACTCATTGCTAGTTAATCTAATTAACTGCAAATCTTCACTCAATCAAATATTACCACGATTACTATTTCCAACTTTTTGTTGCTGCTCTTGTAACGTTTAAAACATCCTGCTGCCATTAAATTCAAAATGAGGGAATGTTTTCATGACATAGTTAAATAATTTATTTTCAACATTTTATATGTTTCATAAGTTCTGTTGTGAATAAACTGTTAACTTGTGAGTATTGTAAGTCTGAACATTTTACACACTAATCAAATGATTTTGAATTAAAGTTGTAGTAATGTATTGTCCAATTTAAATTGTCACACTTTAAATTGCAAATGTGCCGTTTTTTGGTCTCAGTTAGCATTTTGTGTCTGCAGAAACTAAATTCAATTGAATTTGCAGTATACTGTCACCTAACACTGTTCTCTGCTGTTTCTCACAACACCCCCAACTCTCTCAACTCTGCATCCAATTTTGCTTAAGCAGTATCACTTTGACGTTACTCTCTCCTCACCGTTTCCTCTCACATCACACCATCTCCTCTTTCCTCAGCGAACTCACTTGCTCATCCTTCAGTAATTGTCTCTGTGCTGCTTCTTTTTGCAGGGCACAACTCCATCTATTATCTCGGCTTCTTTCCATTTATCTCCTGCACAATTTCACCCTCCCTCTCTCTACATTTTCTCTCCCCTCCTCACACCCAGTGTCTCACCCCCTTGCTCTTTGGTGATAGCTGCGAGCTGCAATATCATGTGAGCAGAATGTCAAGTGCTTCCAGTTGAGCGGAGTATGTTTAGACCCCTTGACTGACAGACACATATATGCTTCTCCACTAGTCCTGTGAGGGATTACTCTTCTATTGATGGACAAGAACATCTTTGCTCAAAGCCAATAGAAAGACTAACAAACATAAAATACACAAAGATGAACAATTTGCAATTTGGAAAAGAAAATGCATGACTAACTTTAACATGAAACTTTTAAGTGTAATTTTTAGACAAATCTTATTAAGGTTATTGATATCTTTGTTAGTTATAATCTACTATTACTGGTCATTTTAGAAGCGAGGTAGCAGTGCTGAAGTCTTCCACTGCAGCCTCTAAAATACACACATAATACGTGTCAAGACTTCAGCTCGGTACTCATCTTATCGTGCTGTCAAACCTAAGGGTCATGATACTGAAGAAGTAAGTTGTGTTAGGCCTACATCAGTATTCTGGGGCTGTGAGCTGTTTTAAGAGGTTGTTACTGGTGTGATAAATGATTAGACTGTAGCAATGAGGTTAATCATCCTTTAGTTTATATAATTCATTGGTAATTTGTCAGGAGAGCTATTGAATTGGGTGATATTCACTTATGATGGAAGAACAAAATATCAAAGATTGTAAGGCAGTGTGTTAAGATTTTAAAAACTGTTTTTCTGAAAGTGCAGAATGAAGTGCAGAAAAGCCGTTGGGAAGACAGTTGCATGCTGCATTTGTGATTAAAATACACATTCAGTGACCTATGGAGTGAACTAATCAAGCTACCAGACAAGCAGCACAGACAGCTGTGAGATATATAAGGGACTTCTGTGCTTTGCCCTGCAGGTGTGAGATTCCAACTTTCCAGACAAGTAAAAAACTAAAGTGGTTTCATGGTTTTTTATAAAGTTCACAAATTGTGGACCAACTTATCGAACAACTCATAATACCTTTGCACGCACTAAAACAAGTGAACCATGCCACACAGTTGTCTATGGACAGTAATTAGAAAGCTGCCAGAAAACAACAGTGTTTAATATACTTTGACTCCACCAGTCAAGAGCTCTATGGTCAGCACTTTCCTACCCAGACATGTATAAAAATTGCTAGACAAATATTCTACTATTTGGTCATGTGCCATAATCTGGTCACCAATAATAAACACAACTAAAATATTTACCACTGTTCTATAAGCTGACCTTGTGGTGATACCTTGTATGTTTTAAATGTTGCTCTGCTCCAACACATCTGATTTAGATGAAAGAGTAAATTTTAATACTTCAAAAGAGTTCAATGAGAAGCTGAAGAGCAGAGTCAAGTGTTTTGCAACCCAGAAACATGCAGTGTAGGACGCCTCCAGGGCTAAGATAGGGAAACTCTGGTAAAGTTTTTAACATGTTTCCCATGCTTACAGTGCACCTAGTGCTGCTGAGCCTCAATGAGTTACTGTTAGTCTCCTGCAATGCTTTCAACTGGAATCTATGTTTGCATAATGTAGATTACAGTAGGCTGTGAGATGCAAATTATTTCCCATCTTGATTATGAACACAAACTGTTACCACTTTCCTGCCTCATATAGCTGACAAGTGAACCAAAAACATCAATAACAACTTCACGGAGGTTAAAAATAGTTTGTTTTTGTGTATGGTAGCAGTGTTTAGCTCACTGGCTTAGGTTTTCTGTTTTCTTGTCGGTAGTTTACAGCTGGGGTTGGTAATGTTAGGGAGAGAGCAAGATGTGAAAGTAGCGCCCTGTCTTGGCTCCTCCCCCTCTGGTTTTGCTCCTTGCGTGATCCAAGGCTTTTTTCCTCTGCCAAGGAGGTTATGTTTTTAACAGCGTTTATCAAGATAATTAAAAAAGTTATGGCATCTTTTTCCACCAACGATTTTCTCTTTCTCGGCTGTTTAGCGGGAGGAGGCAAATAAACCGAGCCGGGTCGGGGAAATCCTTCTCGCATTTTCGCAGCCATGTTTGCCTTCCGAGTTTCTTCTTCACTAATTTGTATTTTCATCCTAACACGCTATTTATATGCACGGTGTGGCTATCAAGTATGCGCAGCAGGAGGAGTCGAGCCAGGAGAAGAAGCTTACGAAATATAAGAAATGAACAACTTCTATTCGGCCCGAATGTTTTGATTGGTCAGAGTTTTTACAGATTTACAGTAAACTGAGGGGTCAAACTATATTTCTTATTGTTCATGATTACATGAGGACAAATAATAAATTGCATTTATGGTACAAATCATTTCTGGGAGGGTGACTGTTGCTGTTGCTCTGACTAACTGTCTCTTTTCACAATCTGGCTTAATGGTGACATAGTCCTGGTCCGCCAAATTCCTTCAGTGTTTTCACATTTATAAATGACTTATAAATTCTGTTTTTGTCAGAACAGGTTAAGTTGTGCTGACTTTTTTTAAAGAAAGAAAAAAAACAAGGAGCAGCACATGCACAGTGAGGGGAAGTGTCTCACCGACAGTGAGGGATCGTGGGAAGTGTAACTGGCCCAACGTTCATTTTCCAGTTCTTCCATCACCTACAGCATGCACAGAGAAAGTGGGTGATTTAAACACATATTCCAATCAGACACACACCCACACACAGACAAGACTTCATGTGCAAGAGGATATCTACACACAAACACACATGCATCACCAAGCGCTTCACACCTGTCTGAATAAAACAAGTCAGGCATAGAGAAGAAAAACACACACACACACACACACACAGGCAGAGTATTTGTTTTTTCTTATCTCTGACAGTAAACACAGACCTGATTCGTGGCGCTCTTCAGCCAGGTATCCACAGCAACCCCCACTTGCCGCAGAAGGTCCAAGCGAGCCTCAGCTTTCAACTTTATTACCTTTGGAGAGAGAAGAGGTTGGGAATGGTAAAAGATCCACCACTGACCAACAGGTTTTTTTTTTTTTTTAATCAATCTGTTTGTCTTTTTAACAGCTTGGATCTTGTTTTATTTTTTTCACACAGACAGAAAACACGATACAGATTGAGTTTTGTTTTGTTTTTTTACAGATTGGGTTCATGCACAAATGAAACATATAGACATGAGGAAATGTATCTAATCATGACAAACCTTTATTTTAGGCATTTTACCTACAGAAGCACCTCTCTGTGAAATCTGTGTTCAATTTATAACCAAAAATGTGATAAATCTATGTCATATGTTTATCTTAAAAAGAAATAATTCCGACTGCTCGCTGGATTGTACTGTGATCTCTTAATGATGTAATGTGTTGAACTAATAACTACCATTCCTGCGACCCCTGTCTCACCTCCTCTTCTCCATACTTAATCTCTTAAGTCTTGTTCTATCTAGCTGTTTTCATCAATATGCTCTTTTGTTGCTTGCTTCTTTCTTCTCTCAATTGTGCTTACAGAGCAGATTGGTGACTGAAAGCTCCATCCCACCGAAGAATCAAGTCAGACTTCAATAATTTGATCAATAAAGACCTGTTCTCCTTAAGTGTCTCACTTTGCTCCTGTTAGCAGCACCTTACAAATAATGGAAAAAAATCCCACCTTGGTTGTTGCCATTGGATCTAAAACAAACCAAATTTTGCTATTTACAATGGCAGAAAATCATTCCTTAAAATAATTGCAAATACAGATCCTTAGAGGGCTAAAAGCTTAGTCAGACAAACTCTAATCTATACAACACTTACAAAGAGGGAGGCTAAAAAACATAAAAGTTACTCACAAAAAAATGCTACAAGAAGAAAATGCATCTGCAAGATATATGCAAATATTTGCAATTACAGACCATATTTGTGCAGATTCTAATTAAAGTAGATTATTGTATTTTAACCAAGTGATTTCCAAATATTTCTGAATAACAATCTAAACAAACAGAGCAGGCTACGTACGTTTCTGACAGTACTTAGTGGGGTCTCAGTGCATGAAACAACGTGGTTCTATTTCATCAAAATCTAGCTAAGCAAGCTGGATGAAAAGGAAGTATTCTCAGAACAGCCAGCTGATCTTACATACAAATTTAGTTTTACAAGCCAAAACGTATGCTGCATGTGAGCATAGCCTCTCAAATATGTCTAAGCCAAGTCTCCATATGTTTTACCACATCAATGTGGGCAAAATGTAACAAAGTTCTGAGCAGATACTTTTGATCGATTTTCCGGTACTTATTAGTTTTGTTCACTCGTGCTGAAATGAGTCTCTGGGCCTGACCTACTCCCTGTCTGAATGCATTGTGCACATGTCTGTTGGATGCAGCAAAAGCCTTTAAAAGCTCAGGATGCGGACAGCTTTTTACTTCTGTAGTTCCTTATCTCATCCTCTTCAAGAGCAGAGAAGATGCTCATAAGCATCTTAAAATAAAACAAAACATTTTAGTTAGATTTAACCTTTAGATGAATTTACAGTAAAAACAGAAAGCATACAGAACTACAATGATCCTTTGCATTGGCAGGTTACAATTAAAGCATACTCACTAGAGTAAGTTTGAGCTTATTTCATTTAAATCAGTACTGGAAAAAATGTCTGACAATAATGTGTAAGATTTGAAAACAATAGGTAGAAGAGAATCCATTTACCTCGCTTAGAGATTTTGAATGATTTCTTCCTTTTATTACTGAACTTGGAAGCTTGCTGTTTTATTTAAAACGCTCCAGTGGAGCAGATGGGGTAAGTCTGCCAACGTATATAATTTATAGAAGAATATATTACACGTTAAATTTTCTGAGAATTTGGACTATTTTCATCACCACATTCTGAATCATGTAAATCACTTAATCATGCTGTGAACTTTCATTTCAATAGGAGAAACTGAGAGCCACTTGTTCCAGTTCTGTTTTATTTTTTTTATTGAGCACTCACACAGAGCTCAGAAAATTAAACCAACATCCATAGAGTGCAAAATACATAACAGTGCATTTTCTTTCAGTATTTAGTGATATCATTCAGAAAAATAAGAGGATTCTTCTAAGGATAATGTTTTACTTCTTCTTATGATGTGTTTCGCCTGAGTCTTGCTTAAATTTCTTTTTTTAAAGGTGCTTTTGCTTAAACAGGAAAACAAACGAATTCAGTTCTTATGAGTTAATCTGTCTCTATAAAGATAGCAGCTTTTTTCATCTCTGACCATGTATTTGTACTAACATCATGTAGAAGTGCCAGCAAAGTTTAAAAGACAGGAAAACATTTCATTAATAAACACCCTGATGGGACATTATTCTTGTTACCTTACCTTACCTGCTGAATAAGGAGTAATGAAGCTAAAGTAGATAAAACTTCCTCACACATAAATAGTGTTTAGCACAGACAGCATATCCTCTCAACTCTCTGTTACATGAAAATATTGTCACGGGCAAACAGCTCATTTGTGAGATATTACTAAATGAGCATAGGGACTTGGAGCCAACTATGCCCTCATTACTGATTGATAATTATCTCTTTTACTTTAACTGCTTCAGATGATCCCAATATATTATTATAAATCTTCCACAGAGCAAAGCATTCCTTGGCTCATAGTTTCAAATCTGTCCACTCCCCTGAGTTAGAAGCATGTTGGCAACTCTGTTTGATGTCAGGCAAAAATCTAAATTACTGGCACATATTTTCCATCTACAAACTAACTCTAACAGTAACTTTCACTAATCCAGCAGCCTAAACACAGCCCTGAGCTTCATACTCTGACAACATACTGAAATTCCTGTTGAAAGAGGCTCTGTCCAGAAACTGAGCCTACATAATGCCTCTTGTTAAGATTTCACTTCCTTTATGAGATAAGAGCTCTGTACATATCAGATATCATTTTATGACCTCATTTGGTCCAAATGAAGTCATAAAATATTCAAGAACTTATTGAAGGTAATGTTGGCCCTAGATAAGTAAAGTATAGCCATCAGTAGATAGGAGGAAGGTGATGTTGTCTGCACTTTGCAAAGAAAAACCTTCCCGATTGTTCTGTATGTGAAATCACCGATTTTTGTAACAATTTTTCCATTTTGTTTTTTTTTTTCCATGATTACATATTGACAAACATTTAATGAGCAAAACCATTGAATAAAAGAATAGTTTGGACTGAATCTGACAGCAGAGGGTGCCAAATATGCAAAGCCTGAAAAGAAAAACAGTGAATAGGGAACATAAGAACAAAATTAGCTCAGTTAAGCAGAAAGGCAGAGTCCATGTAGTGAAACTTGACTGGAAAAATAAAAAAGGAGAAAAGAAAACGAGACTATGTGCTGCTCTCAGTCTGTGTATAATGAGTTACATCTGTCAGGATCAATACAAAAATGATAAACATGTCTGCAAAAGAAAAAGCTAAGAGTGTGGAAGGAAGAAAATTGTGAAAGAAAAGGTTAGCTTAGAATTGCATTTATACGTTATAATGTACCTGAATGTTGAGCACAGAGACCACGGTAATGCTATAATGTATGCATCCTGTCTTACTGAGGCATGGAAACAAATATAAATCAGCTTTAACTTCTGCTAAAAAAAAAAAAAAAAAGCAGGCTATAGTTAATATTTGGTATTAAGTTTAGTCCGTGTGGATGGATCAATAACATTTCCCAAAATGTGTGTTGTTGACTGCTTCCTGATCCATGTAAGTTACACATCCATTGCCCCAGTGCTGCCACCATTTATGTATTAATACAGTGTTTTTCAACCACTGTGAACAGTGTGCCGTGAGAAATTGTCAGGTGTGCCATGGGAAATTAGCCACTTTCATGTAATTGGTCTAAAAAAAAAAACAACTCTGGCTCTGTGTTCATCCAAACAAGCTCAGGTTTCACACTGACTGATTAGAAAGGTGAAAGATCTTCTGTTTTTCTTTGATTCTTTTTCAAGATATTTTGACAAGAACAACTTCATATTCTTAATATCGCCAACAGAAATTCATTTTTAACATTTTCGTTTGTGGTGTGCCTTGTGATCTTTTCAATGAAAAATATGGAGCTTGGCCTTTTTCTTTATAATGTAAAGCTTTATATTTTGCCTCATTGTCAAACAATGTGCAAAAACATGGGCACACTTAGGAAATCACATCTTCAGGCCACATAAAGAGTTTATTTACAAGCTCCTTGACTGAAATTTAGTTGAAATTTATCTTTCTGTCGTATACATTATCACACCTTGTGTTTGGTAGCAGGTACTGGGGCTTATTTCTGCGTTTTCAGTTCACACAACTTTGTGTCTTTTTACACTGAGAAGAATGCAAAGAAGGAACCATCTGAACACACAACAGCATGAAAGCTTGACACACAAGAGACTTTAAAAGCAGATGCTGAAACAACAGTAAATATTGACAATGTGAGTCACAGACCTCAGCTTTGCGCATCATTTCTTTGGTGTCTTCTATCTTCAGCTCCAGATCTAGTCTTCCCTGCTCGGTGGGGGGCAAGCCATGACTTTCACACTCTTCTAGAGACTGAAAGCATAACACACACACAGACATACAGCTTGATTAGAATAGGAGTGTGTCTGAGCGTTAAAATGACTTGTTTATTCTTACTCTTTTGCAGTGGATGATATTCTTGTGCTCTCTGGCCACTCTGGTTGCCCATTTCCTGGCCTCCTTATTCAGACTGTGCTCCTCTGTCGTCCCCGACTCTGATTCCAGCTGACGACTCTAATCCACACAACCACACACAAACACACACACACACAAAGAGGCAGGCATGGATAAGCACACACATACCGAAGCGCCCAAACAGCCAAACACACATGAGTACAAATGTCAGTGTTAACAACTCAAGGTGTGTGATATGCTGAACTGTTAATTAAGCTCAAGAAAGTGTGAAAGGGATTGTTTTCTTCTCACATAATGAATACAGCATGTGTTGCAAGGCTTGGTGGTTATCTTCTCTGAACAAAATAACTGCTATTAAAGCCACATGTGCAAGAGCATGAGTGTGTGAGAATCTGTGTATATCTATCTATGCTATAAAGGGGAAGAGCAGGAGGCACCTGGCTTTTTATATGCAATTTTGTTCCTTTTCTAAAAAAAAAGAAAGACATTTTAAACACAAAATATGCAAGCCTGTTAAAGAATCCACATGGCCTTCCAATAAACATTCATAATCAATTATATCCATGTGGCCTACTTCTCTTATAGATGGTTTTGATCTGAAGTCAAACTGGCTACATGAATTTTTAGACTCCAACAGAACTTGCATTCCTCTGTTAAAACTCCACAAGTTAAAACAGCTCAGCATGTTTCAGTACATATTTTGTTCCCTTTTGCACTTTTTGTCTAAGTTGGCAGGGTTTTTACTGGGCAAAGACCAGGTTGCATACTTCCATATAAGAACAAGGATGATTAATGAAACCTGAGACAGTTCCGGCATTGTTTGGTCAATGTCAATCATGCAGTCTCAAAGCACACTAACCAGGTTTTCCAGAAAGAAGTTTAGAACAAATACACTTTATAATACCTTACATTCATCTCATGCATAATGTTAGAATTTCATCCATATGGTATTTCATCTTAACATAGTTTGTTAATAGATCGTTTGTTAATGTATTCTCACATTTGTTGCTTTAGTGAGAAAAATTGAGGCTCATTGCTAAAGTCTGGGATTCCAAATGTAAACCTTCCAGCCTGAAAAAGTAAAGTAACACTGTTATAATGGTTGGGATACAATACTACTCTGAAAACCTGTATCCTAGCTTTCACATAGATGTATATTCATATGTGGGAACAAAAATGTAACCAAAGAAATAATGACAGTTTTCACGGTCTTATTCCTGAATCATGTTCTACATGCTGTTCACTCCAGACTCCCTCACACATCCTCCCTAACACTTCCAACAGGGAGTGACTGTATCAACAACAGCTAGGCTGAACCAAATTGCATATCCCTTATCCTGGAAATGTCATGTGGCCATATGTATTGTCATTTAGCTAAACATTTCTGCAGACCAGTCACGCTCATCATATGACCATAATAACTTTCCACTACAGCAGTCGCTTTCCCAGCAGGACAGAAGTGGGGCCCACATAACTGCTAAGGAAAGACTAAAAAGGCACAACAAAGTGTCTGATGTGTTAACCCAGCTTTCAAACTCTCCTGCTATCAAGGGTATCTGTTGAAAGCAAGCCCAATCTCCACAACCCACATGACTCTATGGCTAATGACATCCTGGTACCAAAGACTCCAGTATACACTGAATTGTCTGTGCCCTGATTGGTCAGAGCTATTTTGGAAGCATGAAAAGGATCCACTTCATTTAACGTATACTGTCATAATGTTATGGCTAATCAGTGTATACTGGACAAGTTGTGGTTGGTTCATGTTAACACATATAAGCCAGCACACAGAAAGTAAAGAAAGCCAAAGGGTGCATCTGCACTCAAACCAATCAGCTAATGCCTGAAGGAAGGGTGTTAGTTCCACCAACACATAGCAATTTGCTGCTACTTCATGTCAGCACAATAAATACGTAGAAGAATTTGAGCTGTGAGCTGTTCTTGGTTGTGTTGGTTTGGTCCTTTAACTTTACCACTGCAGCTGTTTATTTATGATGTTTGATTTTTTAACCTATAACGTTCAGTTAAACTGCTTTCCATGGATATATTGGATCATCCCATAATTAGCCTTTTGAAGGACCAGATATCTGTCAGTGTTGTTTATCAAATACCAATCTGCAGGGGATGCAGCTTAAGCACATGGATACCCTCATGCAAGTATAAACTGGCCCTAAGATGTCTGCTACACAGTTCTAAGACGTGTGTGGATTTGACTTGGTCTCATTTTATGGCTGCCAGAAAATATGCGCACAACAAAAAGAGCTTACTTCTTGTTCTGCCGAAACTCTCTGAAAGTGTCCTTTCTGGTTTTAAATCTAATTTAGTTGTTTCTTTTCTTTCCTTGCTCACAACTGTGACTCAGATTCGAGACTGCTTGTCTCAGTAAATGATTAGATTTTCTAATATTCTTTGACCTCCCTCTGCTATTTTTTCATTCTCTTAAATCAACTCAAGTCAGTGGCCTGATAAACTCCACAAATTAGCTCAAGTGAGTTTTTCGGCCATACAATACCCATTGTGCTTCATAAAACACATCTACAACTCAATCTAAATCAGTGTAAAATCTGGACTCTTATCTTTATTTTGTGAAAGTAAAACATTCCTAAAGAATGTTAAATATATCAGATGCGTAGATTTTAAAATTTAGCAGAAAGGTAAACTATGATGTTGTCTAAAAATAGAAAAAAAAGGAAAGATGTTCAGTGTCACTTCTGTTTGTCCACAGACCTGAGACGTCACAGCTTTTTATAACCTGATCATAAACACTATGACTAAAATACACAACATTTTAATTGCACCTTCCTTTTCGAACAAAACATTCCTATTAATTATGAACTGAATCAGTGACACTAGGACATAAATCTGACTAAGGATAGGTGTGAGATGAAAAGCATTACACTTGAGATTTACAGCTTAATTACATTCAGGCACTGGAGAACTGCAGGGAATTTAGAGAGTGAGGCAGAAAACTTGATTAAAACAGAGGTTTTATGAAACAACTCAAAAAGGGCTTTGATTATTTTATCCAGAAAACTACAAACATCTAAATGTAATAAAAATGAATGATGGCACAAATAATACACAACTCATCTCTTTGACTGTGATTCAGCTGATTTCAAGTCTTCATTTTCAGATCAGCTCTTAGCTCACACCTTACTAGACTCAGAGCCTCCATGTTGATTTATTTGGATTCTAAATATGTTTTTGTCAAATAACTAATTTCTTTTTTTAATTGGTCAGAATAGTTCATTAAAAAATGTAGTTTCAATGTCAGCTAAATTCTAGGCAGTCGTCCTATGAAGCAAGTGAAAGGTGAAGTACGCCACAGTAAACTCTGGATTATACTGTGCTACCATAACAACATCAACTGTCATAATAACTGTCATTTTGTGTGCTATAGAGGAACAACTGTGTTATTCTAAAGCCACAGGGGTCAAGGGATGTGAACCACCTGTGTATAACAGCACTTTAGCGTGTAGGAATGAGCAGAACATGCTGATTGTGTTTTGAGTTTAAGCCCTTGTCTGGTTATTAGAATACGTATGAGACATCTTCTCAAATGTCATTACCTCCCCGTGAACATGTGTTGTTTGGCTTTTGGACCAGATTCATGTAAAACTAAAATACCCAAAATGTCTAAGCATGGTAACAGACTTGCTCTGTTCTGGTGCAGGTTCAAACTATTTCACATAAGACAATAGCTCCAGCTGTTTAAATAAAAACAAAGGATCTCCTGCCTCAGTATGTAGACATGCAGCTGTCTTCCATAATATGATGAATGATGTTGAACACAAACTGTTTCACACTTTAACACGCCAGCAGCATTTTTCTGAATCCCTAAAATCGGTTAAAACCTTTTTTTTTCCCCCTCAAACAATCTGCATTAGAGCATGAAGCAATTTTACCGCAGCAAAAATGTAGTTTTTATATGTCCAATGTGCACTATCAGAAAAATTAAATTTTTTTAACCACTGAAATGGAAGATTGACCCTGACAGGTAATTTTTCTGCATTATTTCCAGTGACTTAGGTCGGGTTTTTTTTTTTTTTTTTTTTTTAAAAAGCTTAGCTGATAGTTCAGTGGCTTTATCAAAACAATTGAGGGATCAACACGTGACTGGCCATCTTCCAAATTCATGGACCTAAGTATCCACTTAGTCATCTCTTCTGTCTTCTATTCAAATCCCATACTCAGTAAGTCTAGAGTTCCTAAAAGTTTTGAGGACAAAGTGTTACTTGAAGGATCCAAAATTGCCAATTAAATGATGCAAATAAACCTCAAACACTCTCCATTAATTAAACGATACATAAAGACTGTGGAGATGCGTCTCATTGAAACTGTTCGTTCTCGGCCCATGAACCTGTAGGATTTGTTAATCTCATTGTTTGGTTGTTTCATTTGTTTAGATTATAGCCTTACTTTTGTGCTTTAACAATCATTAGCGAGAGGGTTAATGAATTTGTTGAGACCAAGTATTTGAAGTGATTTTTCCTCCATCACCATCACATGTCAAAGAACTAAACACGCTTTGCATAATTTAAGCCAATAACAATGCATATATTTCCTGCTACAATTATTGCATCTGGTAACTTATATAGAGAGCTGCTAATACCCATAATGGGAAGCTCTGTTTTAAATATGTAGTAAAATTAGCTCACTATTGTAATGAATATGAGGCGAGATGTGGATTGAAAATTTAACAAATCTATCTTAAATATAAGTTATTCATCTTGCAGTGTGCAGTGTGAGATTTAAAGTCATCCTGCAGAGCAGTTTAAAACTATGAAGGGCTGTTAGTATTTCTGCCAGTTCAGGGTGTGTATTTAAGGAAAAATAAATGGTAAAGAGTTGCTTTTAAATGAGAACACAATACTAAAAACGAATTATAGTCTCTATAATTAAAATTACATCACAGTTGATTTTTAATAGTTTTTACAGCTCTGCAAATAAGATTCAGAAATTCTAAAACAATGCCACAAATGCTAAATTTAATAACTTACTACAGTTACTTCATTACATAATACCTTACTTATTCAATCACTTATCAACACATTCAGCATTTAACCTTTTATTGGGCAAGTGACTATTTTTGATCCCTTCATTTTCTTTCATATTCAAAATAAAATTATTTTTGTTTTTGTTAATGTAACAACAGAATGGAGGTCTTGGTACATACCAGAAGGAAAATTTAAGGTTAAAATTTCTAATTTCGAGGTATTTCATTGAGTGCCCTATAAAGGGTTAAACTAAGTTAACTTGAACATTAAATTTTCAGAAGCTCTCACCTACCAGTACTTGTCATATTTATTTTTATCTTTGACACATCAGTGGTTATGATATTATAAGTATAATTATAGCCACACCTCCATCATGGGATTTTGTTGCAATTTAAAGAGCACTGCATATGGTATTATGATACATATGGTGACACATAAGCATTCTGACAACTTTTCTATCACTTGCACTACAATTGACTTAAAAAAATCTATAGTGAAACTAAAACATGAACACGGTCCTGAACATCATTTGTTACAATAAACCAATTACATTTACAAAACTAATGATTTTTAGAGCACAAAGAGGTACCAAAAGTTATTGGTAAGCTTAACAATTTAAACCTTTAAACCTTTTAAAGAAATTCGTCAAGGTGACTACATATTTACCTCTACCAAATGCTGGACCAGGACCTTAAAGGGTTAAAAATTATAATATGACTTTATTAAAGACCTGAGATGAGAAAATAATCCAGAGTGTATCAGAAAGGGTTAAAAGTTGTGACATAGGTTAAGAACCCCCTTCGTGCTGAAACTGACATGACAAGTTTTGATTGCTAGCAGACTTTCTGTTTAAGAACAGGGATAGGCAGCCAGGACAAATAGGATGTTAATATTTTTATTATTCTAGTTGAGTCCACCCACTTTCTGACTGTCAGAATTTAATCTTAAAAAAAAAAAAAAAAAAGATTATCTAGTGCATCCATTTATACTTGGGCCAGGAACATTATTTATTGTATGTTGTAACACTGTTTTGTGTAACCTGATATTACAGCACTTAACAAGCTTTTCACAAGTACCATAATCGTACCATAATCGTTCACAAGTACCATAATCATAGTGAGTGAGTTTTGAGGCAATGTTGCTTTTATAAACAGAGAAACTCAAAAGACAGCTACAAATTTCTCATCTCTTTTCAAAGCATCTGAATTATCTGCTCAGCTCATCAAGTTTAAAGTTGGCCTGCCTTTACAGTACATGTTCAGGTAAATGTTATCAGGTCAGACAGATAATCAGAACAGGGATGGAGTAGATGAGCTATGGCTTGTGTCAGGAATGAAGATGGGAATGCTCACAACAGTTAAGACTACCTGTGCCAGGGTCATTCTCATGGCACTGACGGGCGACGGCTCAATGTCCACCAACTGCTGCACCGAGCTCAGAGTCTGCCGCGCAAATGTACAGACGGATAGGAGGCATCCACACACCCAAGAGCAGGCAGTGCAAAAACACACACACAAATACAAGGAGGGGTTAATGGGGAAAAAGTGTTGGGAAAAGTGTTAGCAAAGATTGAACAGGAACAGGAAGACATAAGGAAGAAGTAGAACATTTATACACAGAAAAATGTTAAAAGTAGCAGCAAAAGGAAAACGATCAGAGAGGGAAAAGAAGCTGAGAAGAGAGATGAAGATAGAATCAAGAAAGCACAAAATGACTCATACACAGGAGAAAAGGAAAGTTTCCCTACAGAGGAATTAGGAAGTGTGCCCACTAAGACATTTCTTTCTAAGTCTAAAACAGTTAACAAGTCTCCAGAGGAGTTGGAAGGCACAATTCCAACTGTTCTACTGTGATCACACAGACTCTGATCATATGACAATAATCTTAAATATTTCAAGCACTCAGCAGCTGGCTGAGTTTAAAACATTTTTAGTTGAGCTCTAGTGAGAGACAAAAGATTCAAAGACTAGAAAGATAAGTTCCCAGTGGACACACATCTTTGGCACTGGCAATCAAAATTAGAACACAGAGCTGATTCATGCCACTGTTATGTCGTCACCAGACACTAGTTAAGCAAACTATTTCATCTTGAAATGTTAACGGGAAGAAATGTCCAAAAGCAGGATAAAAAAGACCAAAACATTTCTCGAGAGAGTAAGAATGATCAGAGCTTTTGCTCAGTTTGGAAACCTCTCAGGTCCCGAAGTTTCAATGTGGTTGTCTAAATGAATTAATGAAGAATAAAGTGAGATTTTTTTTTCCAGGAATTCAGCTGGCTATGATTAGCTAAGGATTATACCCACAGATCACTACAATACTGGAGTATAAGAAGGATATAAGGAGAGAACATCCAGCATGCAGAAATACTGGTGGATGCCTACGTTTAAGCGTGTGTGAGTGCCTGTTTGGCAGGAGAGAGATAGTGTCTGTCAGTGAACAGATCCATATGCAAACAATCCATGGACTTTTAACAAACTCGAACACTGCTGCATGGGTATCTACTCTAATACAGCACAGGTGTGTAGAGGTGTCCGAGCCTTACCGTATCACATTCGCTGGGCTGGAACTGGAAGTCGTGTGCTTTGTGAAACACGGGATTCTCCTGCATAAACAACTGCTGATTGAACTCTTGTATTATCTGAGAGAGAAACAGAACAGAAATAATTAATCCTGAACATTTGCAGATAAACTTGCTGGTTGAAAAACTCTGTGTTGGAACCTATCTTAACCTCAGTGAATCCACGCTGACTGCATCTGTAACTCACCATGAAGGAAACATACGTTTTTACAAAAACAGTTTGAATCAACAGACGGTGAGTGTTTTATATTCATACAAGAAATTTGGATTTGATTGTGACATATATTTTGGTTAAAAAAAACTTGAAACGAGGAGCATGCTCAGGGCAAAAGTAAAAACTGCAGTTCTACAGTTTTATAGATATTTTTGACAAGGGTTGCATCTGAGAATGAAAATATCTATCAAAATCACTCTGGACTTCTCTATGTTTTAGAAAGTACATGCATGCCTACAGGCAGCTTTAAGAAACCAGTCCCATAGTGTAAAACAGGTAAACAGTGGTATGTTACAGTATACTGAGACTTATGCAAGCTTTGGTAATAAAAAAAAAACAAAACATGTGCTGTTTGGTTTGCGTATGCAATATTTATTTATCTATAAATTCAAGTGGAGGTAGTCTGTCAGTGTACATAGAAGTAAAACAAATATATATTTAGAAAAAAGTTCAAATGTGATTCTCTTAGACATTATAAGTCAAACACCCAACTTTCCTTTTTAAAAAGCTAGAAACCCAAATTGTAAATATGTCTTATTCTATTCTATTCCATTCTATTCTAGTCTAGTCTAGTCTAGTCTATTCTAGTCTATTCTATACTACAATCATTTAGCAGACACTTCTATCCAAAGTGACTTACATATGAGTGAGAACAACACAAGCACAAAATCAAACCGTAGAGGACATTGTAGGAAGGTGCACGTCCAGTTGGACGCATGTCCTTACATGAAGTGCTGCAGGCTTTTTTTAATGTTTTTTCTCCCTTCCCACCGCATAATATTCAATTAAATTCAATTCAGCTTTATTTGTATCACGCCACTTCACAACAATGTTGTCACAGGGCATAAATACAAAGGGTTAAAATACAAAGAATTAATACCAAATTGTTTGTTGCAAAGAACTGGGCTAAGTTCACCAACTTTCCAATAAATATAGCTATACTAAGTGTTGAAGTGCTCTTTGAAGAGCTGAGTCTTCAACTTGCTCTTAAAAGTAGACAAGGACTCTGCAGAGCGGACAGAGTTTAGGAGATCATTCCACCATCGTGGCACAACAGAGGAAAAGCGTCTGGTTAGTGATTCCCATGTATTGGTGGTAACACGAGGCGTCTTTCACTGGTGGAACGTAGCTGTCAAGAAGGAGTGTAGGTCTGGATTAGGGAGTGAAGGTAGACAGGAGCCATTTGAGTTATTGTTTAGTAAGTCAGAAGCAAAGCTTTGAATTTGATGTGTGCTGTGACCGGAAGCCAGTGTAGTGCGTTTAGCAGCTGAGTGACATGAGCTCCTTTGGGTTGGTTGAAAACCAGACACCCTTCTGCATTCTGGATCATCTGCAGAGGTTTAATAGAGCATGCAGGCAGACATGCCGGTAGGGAATTGCAGTAATCGATGAGTGAGATGACCAGAGCCTGAACCAAAAGCTGAGTCATGTGTTCTGTCAGGTACGATCTGATTCTCTTGATGTTGTAGAGAGTAAATCGGCAAGTACACGTAACCAAGGCAGTTTAATGCAATTCAATTATTCAATGCAATATAAACAAATAGAAGTTGCTAAATAAGCCATTTTATAAAACTACAAGGTTGTATTTCTTCAGAAACTACTTTCAAATTAGGAATAGCAGTCCGAGACCACGTTTGGCTCACCCTGGTAGATTTGTCCAAGAGGAACTGGTAGGTGTTGTGCGTCGCTTGGGATGCCTCTAGCTCGGTGCGGCACAGCGAAACAAGATAGTCTTTCACATGCTCATAGATTCTCCCATCCAAGGCCTGAGGAAAGACAAAGAGAAGAAAAATAAAGTCCCAGTGACAAAAAAAATTCAATTTAGTGTATTCATGGCCTTTTTTTTGTAACATTTCTTCATCGAGTGGTATAGCAACACTTATTTCTTCCCTGTTTCCTCCTTGTCAGTTTCATGGAGGTCAAGGAGTTGGTTCAATTTGTTGTAGGCATGTTCCATCCATCCATCCATCTTCTGCCGCTTATCCGGGGTCGGGTCGCGGGGGCAGCAGCCTAAGCAGGGAAGCCCAGACTTCCCTCTCCCCAGCCACATTTGCCAACTCTGCGGGGGGGATCCCGAGGCGTTCCCAGGCCAGCCGAGAGATGTAATCCCTCCAGCGTGTCCTGGGTCTTCCCCGGGGTCTCCTCCCCGAGGGACGTGCCTGGAACACCTCACCAGGGAGGCGTCCAGGAGGCATCCTGACCAGATGCCCGAGCCACCTCAACTGGTTCCTCTCGATGCGAAGGAGCAGCGGCTCTACTCTGAGCCCCTCCCGGATGACTGAGCTCCTCACCCTATCTCTAAGGGAGAGCCCGGCCACCCTGCGGAGGAAACTCATTTCAGCCGCCTGTATACGAGATCTCGTTCTTTCGGTCACGACCCACAGCTCATGACCATAGGTGAGGGTAGGAACGTAGATCGACTGGTAAATCGAGAGCTTCGCCTTCTGGCTCAGCTCCTTCTTCACCACGACAGACCGGCGCAGAGCCCGCATTACTGCAGACGCCGCACCGATCCGTCTGTCGATCTCACGCTCCATCCTTCCCTCACTCGTGAACAAGACCCCGAGATATTTAAACTCCTCCACTTGAGGCAGGACCTGACTCCCGACCCGGAGAGGGCAATCCACCCTATTCCGGCTGAGGACCATGGTCTCAGATTTTGAGGTGCTGATTCTCATCCCAGCCGCTTCACACTCGGCCGCGAATCGCTCAAGCGAGAGCTGGAGATCACGACCAGATGAAGCCAACAGGACCACGTCATCCGCAAAAAGCAGGGACCCAATCCTGAGGCCACCAAGTCGGATCCCCTCAACCCCTCGGCTGCGCCTAGAAATTCTGTCCATATAAGTTATGAACAGAATCGGTGATAAAGGGCAGCCTTGGCGGAGTCCAACCCTCACCGGAAACGAAGCCGACTTACTACCGGCAATGCGGACCAAGCTCTGACACCTGTCGTACAGGGACCGGACAGCTCGTACAAGGGGGTCCGGTACCCCATACTCCCGGAGTACCCCCCACAGGAGCCCCCGGGGGACACGGTCGAATGCCTTCTCCAGGTCCACAAAGCACATGTAGACTGGTTGGGCAAACTCCCATGCCCCCCCCCCAGGACCCCAGAGAGGGTATAGAGCTGGTCCACTGTTCCGCGACCAGAACGAAAACCACACTGCTCCTCCTCAATCCGGGATTCGACTATCCGGCGGACCCTCCTCTCCAGGACCCCTGAATAGACCTTACCAGGGAGGCTGAGGAGTGTGATTCCCCTGTAATTGGAACACACCCTCCGGTCCCCCTTCTTAAAAAGGGGGACCACCACCCCAGTCTGCCAATCCAGCAGTACTGCCCCCGATGTCCACGCGATGCTGCAGAGGCGTGTCAGCCAAGACAGCCCCACAGCATCCAGAGCCTTAAGGAACTCCAGGCGGATCTCATCCACCCCCGGGGCCTTGCCGCCAAGGAGCTTTTTGACCACCTCAGCGACTTCAGCCCCAGAGATAGGAGAGTCCACCCCTGAGTCCACCAGCTCTGCTCCCTCATGGGAAGACGTGTTGGTAGGATTGAGGAGGTCTTCGAAGTATTCCCTCCACCGACCCACAGCGTCCCGAGTTGAGGTCAGCAGCACCCCATCTCCACTGTACACAGTATTGATGGAGCACTGCTTCCCCCCCCCTGAGCCGCCGGATGGTGGACCAGAATCTCCTCGAAGCCGTCCGGAAGTCTTTCTCCATGGCCTCGCCGAACTCCTCCCATGCCCGAGTTTTTGCCTCGGCAACGGCCGAAGCCGCATGCCGCTTAGCCCGTCGGTACCCATCAGCTGCCTCCAGAGTCCCACAGGCCAAGAAGGCCCGATAGGACTCCTTCTTCAGCTTGATGGCATCCCTCACTGCTGGTGTCCACCAACGAGTCCTGGGATTACCGCCACGACAGGCACCAACGACCTTGCAGCCACAGCTCCGGCTGGCCGCCTCAGCAATAGAGGCACGGAACACAGCCCATTCGGACTCAATGTCCCCCGCCTCACCCGGGACATGTTCGAAGCTCTGCTGAAGGTGGGAGTTGAAGCTCGCTCTGACAGGGGACTCAGCCAGACGTTCCCAGCAGACCCTCACAACACGTTTGGGCCTGCCAGCTCTGACCGGCTTCCTCCCCCACCATCTGAGCCAACTCACCACCAGGTGGTGATCAGTTGATAGCTCCGCCCCCCTCTTCACCCGAGTGTCCAAGGCATGTGGCCGCAGGTCCGACGATACGACTACAAAGTCGATCATTGAACTGCGGCCCAGGGAATCCTGATGCCAGCTGTACATATGGACACTCTTATGTTGGAACATGGTGTTCGTTATGGACAATCCATGACGAGCACAGAAGTCCAATAACAAAACACCATTTGGGTTCAGAGGGGGGGGACCATGCCTCCCAATCACTCCCCTCCAGGTCTCACTGTCATTGCCCGGCCTGTGAAGGCCCGGCCACCAGACGCTCGCTCTCGTACCCCGCCTCCAGAGGGGGGTCCCGGTAACCCGCGTCCGGGCAAGGGAACATTCATGCCCAGGTTAGTCGTCATCATAGGGGTCTATGAGCCGTGCTTGGTCTGGTCCCTCCCCTAGACACCTGTTTGCCATGGGTGACCCTACCAGGGGCATAAAGCCCCCGACAACATAGCTGCTAGGATCTTCGGGACGCACAAACCCCTCCACCACGATAAGGTGACGGCTCAGGGAGTAGGCATGTGACCACGATAAGGTGACGGTTGTAGGCATGTTCTGAACATATTTTCAAGTGTCTAAGCCACAAACAGCCTTTTTTTTTATTCTACTAACACAATGATAAGTCTCTAAGAAAAATCAATAACATTTATACAGCAGTTTCCCTGTGTCACAGAGAGACCCAATTTATGTCACACAAGATGAAAAACACTTCAGCTGTGAGTGTCACAGTGCTTGACAGGAAAGACATACCTGCCCTCGGGTCAGAATGATAACAAGAAAATCTATTGAAGTTGAAATTAAAACTTGAACCTACTGTCCACCCACACACACCCACACACACGCACACACACGCACAGACATCGTCACCTCACACCTCTGAAAACATCTGTAAAGGCAGCTCTATTCACTAGACTGTACTTCCATTGTGTTTAAAGTTACAAGGGAGACATGAAAGCCAGATCCATAATAACTTTCATCAACATAAAGGCAATAATGTATGTTCTTACTAATTGGGAATACAGATGAGAAATGGTTTGAAATGCGATTAACTACATCAAAGAAAGCATTTGTTGATCCTAAATACATTTAAATACCAAAGGTTTAGCATGGCTGCCAGCAGTTTAATGAATTCTAATGCAAATATGATGTGTTTCCAATAAGAGATTTAATAAATTACACAAAACTGAGAGGAGGAGGCAGGAAAAGATTAAACACGGTAGGGCAAACAATGGGAGGCAAAAAAATGAGGCAGATGGCAGAAAGTCAAAGCAGGGACTGCAGCCAAGCAGATGTTTTTATTTGACAGCTGTCATTACCATTTCTGATGCACTGATATAAAGACATTTTAATGAAGTATGAAGCTCAAATAAACAGCTTTTCTACGGTGAACCTGAATAGCGCTGCCAAGCTTTGGGCCACACTGCCAAATGTACAAGTCAGACAGCGGGAAAGAGGGAGCGAGGCTAATGGAGAGGAGAAGGAGAGGAGGAAAGAGCGCTTGAAAAGGTATTAACAGCATTAGTGGCTAAAAACAAAAAGGAAGGACTGAAAAAATATGCGTGTATGAGAGATGGGTGTGTGTGTGTGTGTGTGTGTGTGTGTGTCTGTTCACAAAGAAGTGTTCTTTGGATAGACTTCTCACACAGCTGCAGGGGAAGGTGAAGGGGTTCAGATTCCAATTCAACAAAACAGAGACCACAGACTTGCACACTTCAACTCTCAAATATTCAGGCATGCATACACTCCTCCGGCCAAAGTACTTCACAAAAGCTCCGGCTCTCAGAAACCTGTGTACACCACACCAGCCAGGGGATCTTTCAGGTCATGTCAGATCTCTTTTCCCTTGACACACTAACACATGATCACGCAACAAAACAAAAAAAAAAACCCCAAAAAAACCTGTTTCTTAAATATCCACATAAACCCATAAATGTAGCATCTGCACACACAGACTTACAAAACAATGGGATATTGACAAGGAAATTCTGTCATTAAGGGTGTGTAGCTGGCTTACTCCTTTCTACATGTTCACTCATTATTCCGGCAATTTCCTCCTCCCCCTTTTCTCTCTTCCTTCCCTCCTTTTTTATCCATTTACGGTTGTGTTGAAATGAAGTGAGTCAGCTTCCAGAAAAAGCCCAGTTTCTGCACCATAGCCAGTGGGCGTGTGTGTTTGTGTGCATTTTAGCACTGAATGACTGCATCAGTCTGAACAACAAGTACAACACCATGGAGCAGACAGAAAGCAGAGGTGTAAATGTAAGTGTTCCTGTCTGGAGAGGGAGAGCAACTATGACTTCAGCGTCTAACAGCAGAGGGCGACGAGGAGCAGCTCATGTCCTCTCCCTACTGATGTTGCATTGACAAGGACAGAGGTGTTCACATATAACATATAAGTTACGACTGTAGCCTAGTACAATTCCCAGTTGAGCCAGTGTTTTAAAAAATAAGATTTGATCTAAACAAGGCTATCTGTTACAAGTCTCCTTATTTATCTTCCTATTCTATTATCTTTAAATTATCTTCTTCCAAAACAATTCATCATCTTCCTCTGTCTGGTTTAAAATTAACAGCAAGAGACTTGGCATTACCTCTGTAAAAAAAAAAAAGAGGTGATGGATTTTCACTGCAGTGGGATTAGCTGTCTAAAAGATTTCTGGATGGTAAAATTTAGCACCACATATCCCAGTTTCCACTAAATCTCAAATATCCTATAGTCACATCAAATGAAGTGTCCACAGGATATAATGCACCGTTTTCTCTGTAATATCTCAGAAGCACAATTTCTTCGCTGGGAAAAGAATTCTGACTTTGATGTGGCGCCGATTTTTTTCGTTATCTGTAAAGACCTGTAAACACCACAAATAAAACTGCAGAGGAGGGAGAGAGGATGAACAGCTTGCTTCCCTCCAGCAGTGTCCCTCATTCTCCTTGTGTATTTGCATGCACATATTTGTGTACATGCATATTTCCCTGCAGTTCTGTCCTTCTGTCAAGAGGAGCCAGAGATCTATTATTCAGAATGGCCCCATAGTACATATACTCACGCATGCCTTAGGCAGAGTATGTCAGAAACAAGAAGGCCGGGGAAAAGATACTGGACATGAAACCTTGAAAAAGAACAATAAACACAAACAACTTCCCTTGGCCATAGAAATATAGAGAAAGGTCTTGAGGAATTTTTCTTGTATGTTTTGATCATTCCTTATTACTGCTCATCTAAATGACATGTTCTTTACCTTTAAATTCAAAAAGGTGTTTTCATCTCATAATAAATATTCTTTTTGTTTTTAAAAAACAGCAAAAACCATCAAGAGCAGCATAAAAACAAGATTCTGGTATCAGCATCCCCAAAGCCCATTAAAGACAAAGATGGATGCATAAGCAGAAGAGAAAAACACCAAAGAGAAACAAATGGAAGGTTTGGATATAAAAGATGAGAATTGCCCCTCATTGGCTTGTGGACTAATGTTTGAAAGCAGTGTGCTCAGTTGGCGTAGACTATCATTCTCCTTAGAAAATGGACAACATTTTACCAAAGACTTGAAGTACAAAGTAAGGTCAGGCTGTAAAACTTCTCTCCAGTCTTCTTTTTGCAATGACTGCTGGCCATTAGAAGAAATGCAGATTTAATGCATCTCAACAGTGACTTCATTTTTCAGCCTTGAAGGCTAAGTCCATCTGTTGTGTGCAGCATGTGAGGAAGAGGCATAAAGAAAGATGCCTCACACTGGTTTTCTGTTTGTTTTACTTTAATTCTTAGTATGTGACTAACTTCCTGGTTTAGACACTTCAGCGTATTCAGAACAGTAAAGCTGCATGTGCAAATTTACTCAGATACTTTAATGCAAATGTCTCCCTGCATGTGTCAACTCCTAAATCAGTCACATCTGAGAGTGATGACTGCTGGGATGAAGAAAGTACTTCACGCGCGTGTGCATGTAAGCCAGTATGTGAGATGGAGGTGTTTGCACAACACATTTGAAAAGATTACATCACTCAAATCAGAACAGCTAAAAAGTGTCTGTTTGCATACATGATACACTTTCATGATATAAAGGTCTGTATATAAATCTGTGTTTTTAAAAGCCTATTATACTTATAATAATTATTAATGTAGTTAGATTTTTTCTGTATTAAAGCACTAGATTAGTAGCACAACTGAAGCCGCATACTGGATGAAATGTGCAAAAATTGAATTAAAATAAAAATGGGCATAAATAATATTTTTTCAGATACAATGTTGTACATTTTATAACATGATATATTGCAAAGAGTGAAGTACATGCCAAATCAGTCATTTGATAAAACTTCTCATTAGAATGGCTCATTATTCAGGATTTATTTGCTCTCACAGAAGTCCCTTATTAGTCATACATCCATGAAGTCCAGCAACTTTTTGAAGACTCAAAACTGTGAAATTGTTACCTTTTTAGAGAGATATTTCATCTCCAACCAGTCTTCTGATATAAAATACAAGTTCGACTGCGTTCACTCTTACAAGAAACTTTAATACTAAATTCAGCTGTAATTTAAAAAGCCTTCATTTCAAAATGGAACCAGAAATGTTTCCCATTTCTCGAAAAAAACTTGTTTGCGGTATTTTCCATTTTAGGTTCTTAAGTCCATACTTGCTGAATTAAGAAAATGTTGGTACAGCATTACAAACTCAATGTCTGCCATTTTCTAAAGGCTGAATTTCAGTGCTCTCAGCTTATTTGGCTTAATTTTCCTTTTTCTGTAAGTACCTGTATGCAGTGCAGTAGATCTGTGTGGTAGTAGCGGTCATGGTGAGCGTTGGCAGCAGCTAGTGTTAGCAAATAGTCGTTCCTGGCCTGTGTTGCCTTGGAGTTACAGTCACTTCTTTTCGCTTTCAACTAAAAGGATAAAAAAAAAAGACACATATCAGTGCATAACTCCACTGGATTAGTGACTAGTGACATGATACTTTTAGTTTTAGTTACCTTTATTTCTTGGCTAATAGATAAGTTTGTCTCTTGGTATAAAAGCTTGGTCATAATAGATGCTAACTTTCAGATTAACGTCCTCTTACCTTAACACTTGCTTTTTGTAAACTAATTCTTGACTGAAAAAGACCCAGTTTAGACCTGAAACAACAAGACAAGTAAACAAAGGAGTCACAAACAACTAATTGAAACAAACAAATAGAATCTTGTCAGAGCTTGCACTAATAAAAGAGGACTTTGGTTTCCTTTCTTGAGATTTCTACTGACATAATTATATTTAATTACATATATTTGATTAATGATTATAGGTAGAAATAAGAAACGGAACCATACATTTTTACAGCTTTGTAGCTCTGATCTCCCAGATCTGCTATTTCTAACTGTCCCCAGTTTTTTATATGATCAATGGTGAGATGAATGAAACCTGAATGCTGAAATAATGGATCCTATGTGAATGCATGCCATGTCATTATTTATTTATATTTTTACTCCACTCATTAAAAAAGGAATGCCTGTATTACTTGTCTTAAGTCCCATATATACAGACATAAAATGCTTTAGAGGTGTTTCATCAGGCAGGTTACAGATGTATCCTAAACTGATATAACAATACATTTTCCAACAAGGTGTGTAACAATATCTGTCACCTGCCTGTAAGTGAGAGTGCATCTGATGTGTTTCTACTTAGACTCCCCAGGTTTACACGTGAACTGTAGTTAAAAATATTAAATGTGTGAAGTGGCTCTACATTCACGTCAGTTTCTTCCTGTTTTGTCTTGTTTCTGGAAATGCCCAATGTTTTGCAAATATTTCTCCTGTACAACACGCACACACAACAACATAGTGTAATGCCACGGGGGCTGTGGAACTATTTCTGTAGCTGTGAACTTCTACTGAGTGATAGAGAACAAAAAAAGAGTTGACTGGCCAATCGATAGGAGAGCTAACCAGAGCCGAGGATTCAGTGAAGTGAAAATGTCACTATAGCGACCGCTACCAAGGGATAGCAGAAACACAACACTCATCAGCATTCATTAAAAATGTGGAACTAACTGTGAAACCACCCAACTCAGCTGGCAGTCTGATGAGGAAACCTCTTGATCCCTTCCCATTCCAGGAAACTTTGCCTAATATTCCCATCCATGGATTACCCAAAGCAAACTTTCTGTTCAACAACCACACAAAGCAAACTTTATTTTGGTTTCTTTTCAAAGCCCTAAACTGTCAAAAACCAATAAGTGTTGTTGAGACTAAGTTACATGTTTCTGAATGCGCTGAAAACATTTATTTTGTATGTTCAGTTTTTTTTTTTTTTAAAAACACATTCCTGTGGAGGATTGTGGTTGTCATCTATGGATTATAAAAGCACATTCAGAATGCAGCCTGGTATAATTTTATAATCAAAATGTGATAAGAAGCGCAAAATATAAAGTTACAATACATGTTGGGGGTTTTTTTTTACCGTGTCCTGGCTCTTTCTAAGAACTCTTGCTGGCCATTAAAGCCTGTGAATCAAGGTCAATCAAGGTCCATCAAGATCTAACAATTCTGCAAGCTGCAAGCTTTGCTCATATACTGGAGAAACTTTGAATGAAATAGATGTCAGAGTCCTTGTTATTTGAAAGCGGTCAGGTGTTGATCAGTTTGCCCATAAGCTTATTAATGATCTCAGTTTTCCAACAATACGGTGTTCTGATTGACTTTTACTGATAGTGACCGTATTTTTAGTCACAACAATTTTATAATTAACACCATTGTTCCTACGAACTTACTTGGCTTCAATGTCAGCCTTCTCACGTACAGCATGGGCAACCTGCTCGCAGTCGTAGTACTTTTTCTTTGCTTTTGCCAACTCCTTCACTGACTCCTGCAGCTCTGCTTGAATGCCACTCAACTGATCAATGGTCTGTGAAGGGGAAAGAAGAAAACAGATGAGTTGTTAAGAGAATACCAACATGAGTCATGTCAACTCATCTTCAGCACATGGAACAAGGATCTAGAACAAAGATTGCTCCAGGAAAGCATGAGTAACTTCCATTGTCCACTCATGCACTCACCTTTTTTAGTTGCTGCTCCTTGTAGAGTCTAACAGTCTTCGCAGGCTCTGATACTTGACTCTTGTAGTTGTCACATACATTGAGCCTGGACTGGCTCACCTGAACTGTACCCTCCAAGTAGGCCCTCCATACTGCATAAACATTCCTAGTTGGAGTGAAAGAGCACAAACAGTTTTGAATGGTTTCTTATCCTCATAAACTTGCACTCTCAGGGTAAAGAGAGCTGAGTTTTGAAATGATCTCCCTCCCTGTGTCATTGCCAAACACTTTTTAATGCCCACACTGTACAAGAATTGTACAGAAATACAGCAGTTTCTAGAGCTTATTTATGATTGTCACAATAAGTTGGATCCAACTGAAAGTTTTATATTGCAATACACCAGTGAACCACGATTGTGCTGAAAACCTTATTATTATTCCTTTTTATTTATTTGTTTATTATGATGAGGAGTGAGTGTGTGCGTGAGTGGTTGTTTGTCTCTGTGTGGCCCTGCGATGGATTGGCGAGCTGTCCAGGGTGTACCCTGCCTTTCGCCCAAAGACTCCTGGGATAGGCTTCAGCTTCCCTTAATTGGACTAAGCAGTTAGGATAATGAATGAATGAATGAATGAATTATGATGAGGAATCCAGCATAGGATAGATGCAGCTTCCTGTCTAAACAGAACAGCTGAATGTGCAGGCAATTTTTGATGAGGCAAGTATACAAAGCCGATGCAAATACTTATGTCTGTGTCACATATGGCAGCTTATACCTACACGTACCTGTAGTCTGTTCTCTGGTCATCGGGACTGATTCCAGGCCAATCTCTCTTAAGGTACTGACTTGCTAATTTCTGCAGAGCCTGAAAGCACAAGAGCAGACATGATGCATTTAATGAAAGCCAGGTAAAACCTGTTTTCTACCAGCAAATCATTGTCAAATTACTGGAGAGGATGGTTTTGAAGCTAGAAAACATAAATATTTCCCAACGAATTCAAAGAAAAACCCTGTACAATGCAATTTAGGTTAGTGTGAGACATTTGTTACAGGGCTGACAATGAGTCAGCTTATTTAAAATGTGCTCTGTCCTACTTACACTTATTTTGCTCTAAGCATAAGAAACACAACTGAATATTTGACCTAGATGGACATCGGTTGAAGAGTGCAAATGTAATGTAAGAAATGAGAAAGAGGGTTCTATTTCACATTGAGAAATCAGCCAAAACATTTAATTCACAACAAGACAAGTCATTAGTTATGTTGTTTTAAATGGAGCATGATAAGCTGAAGGCACACAACCAAGAGGCCAAAGCTTTGATCAGGTGACCACATTCTCAACCTGATCAAACATCTATGGAATGATTCAGAAAAAGAAAGATCGACAGAGACCTTGCACTGCAGCCTATGGCACTTAAAGGTGTCCCTGTGTTCAAACAGATCAAAGCTTGAAGTGTGACGGAAGCCTAACATTATGTAGGTGGTTTTAATGCCGCAGCTGGCCTGCAAACAGCACGTTTCACAGTTTACTTTGAGAGTTGCAAGAGGAAGGAGATCTCCTCTGTGCTCATTTCATGTAGTGTCCTGCGTCCATTCTTTAAACTTTACTAGAATTAGAATCCTTTGTCAAGGAGGTTCTATTATCGTTTATCTGTCTGTCTGTCTCTGTCTGCAACTTAATGCAAAAACTACTTTGCAAATTTTTGTGATTTTTTTTCTGGGAATGGATTTTGGTCAAACTTAGATTCCCTTCAATTTTGGGGGTGATCTGGAAGGAATTGTGGACACAGTCATTTTTTAAAGGGATTCTGCATAATATGGGTAAAAAAAAGAGCTTTGCGGAAGTCTGCACTCTCTCTTTTTCTAGTTTCCACTTGCTCCCCACACTAGTTTGGTTTGAACAGTCATTCTTTCTGATTCAAACAGAAACCAAAAATGTCTGATTTAGTCCTGAGTAATAGTTCTGTGTCAACAACAGTGAATCCCCAGTCAGCTTCAGTGTGTACGAGCAGAATCCTAAAGCCTGCAAAGAAAAGTAACCTACATCTTCCAGACTGGGTCACTGTGTCAGCAGCGACAACTCAGAGACACTCTGCCCTTGTCTTCCTGTGTGTATGTGTGTACCAGTGGGTAGGGGGAAAATCCTTTTTAATAAAACAGCTGACAAAGCAGAACTGCTAGTACAACAACACAATTAGGACTAATTGATCTTGGGGTTGAAGATAGCCTAGGAAACACTCTTCCCACACGCTTTCAGATAAGCATGTAAGTGTGCTCTCCTTTCCAGTTTACAAATGTCCTTGCCTTTCTCAAAATCCTTGGCCCACCACTGTCTCTATCTCTCACACTCCATCCCAAAGGCCTTTCTTTTCAGTTGTTACATTGTGACAGCCCTCATCTCCATATTCTAAGGCTCACTGACTACTGCATAACCTTATGTAGATCCATATCTTCTTTTCTCCCCCTCTAGTATCTAGCAACTCAAACTTCTATTTGTCTGTCATCTTTGCCATTTGACCTTTCACAAATGGTGTCAGAGGGGATGAAATAAACCTCTAACAGACCTAGCAGTAAAAGGGCTATGGCCTGATAAGCAATGGCATTGACAAACCTAATTTCTTTAATAGAAGAAGAGTCAGATTTGTTCTGAAAAAGAAAAAAATTCCATTACCACGTAAGTATTGTCATGAGAGGAAACAACTTGGTAGAGGTTTAAATAAAAAGATAGGTTAAACACAGTACTTAAGGAATTCATTAGCAATCTTACAAGATGGATGGGATTGCTGATTTCTCAGATGGGTACAATAAACTACATAAAAAATGTAAGTGTTGCCATGGATGCTTTACCCCATGCAAATGCTACCAATATATTTAATAAGAGACAATTAAAGAATTGAAAAACCTTTTTTAAAATCCATTTGGGGGAAAGGGAAAGTAAACTTTGCTGTCATCAAAAGACAAAGGAGGTTTAGCTCCGCTACAATTTCACTACAAACACAGTTGTGTGGATTTATCATTGTCTGAAATTTAAGGAAGACCAGACTGAGTCATGGGGTTGTTGGGGAAATTCACAAGCAAAAAAAAAAACTCAATTTAAAGGCCGAGAAAACTTCAAATCTTCAATATACTGTGGGGACCTGGCAAGATAATAATAAAATTGCTGGACAGAAAGAGATGTTCACGTAATTTACACTGCTCAAATATTATAAGAACTCATATTAGCTATAATTGTATTTCTGTCAGCTGGAACTAAATATGAGGATTTAGCAGCTCTATATGTAAAGTCAACAAAAACCTCTACAAAAATGTGGAGACCTTAAGAAATTGAGCCTCAATTATATTACAGTTCAGCTGGCAATATAAAAACGGTTTCACTATCGATTCATTCAAATGTAGCAGAAAATCTAAGGTTTGAAACCTAGAGTCTGTCTATTAATCCCTAAATATGCATTTTCAAAGCTTTGAAACTTTCTAAGTGTTTACACATGAAAAACTGTGTGATGGTTCAACATCACCAATTTAAACTAGTTTTCTCTCCTGAGTATGAACTCATAATCTAATGTGCACATAGAAAACTTATATCATAAAATTATTGAATATGAAAGAGGCAGATGAGATAAAGCAGCAGATGTACATTTTTCTTCTTTCTGCTCCTTTTAGATGATTTCTGTCAGTTAAAGAAAATTGGCTATCAAGAAGAGATGTGTTTTCCACCATTTCACATTTTTCATATTGATTTGGTTTTATTTAATAGGTTAATTTAAACCCCATTTTTTCTAAGCTACAAAATAAGAAAAAAAGTGTTGCATTTGAAAGACAACTGGCACAAAAACTGTGCTGTCTACAGGACGAGGAATCTTGCTTGCTATAAAAACAGTCACCCTCTCTCTCTTTCTGACTGTCAAGGGAAGGGTGGGGTGGGTGTGGATGGTGTCAATGAGTGTTTCAGACTGTGAGAATTTTTGATAGAAATAAGTGAAACAAGAGTAGAGAAACAGAGAGAGAAATATTTGCAGCAAAAGGTTCCTGAGAATTTTTTAGCTCCCCCTTTTACTGATAAACTTGCACCACACAAATGCATAACAAACACTAAGAAACAATAGAACAAATAGGTGTTTAATGACAGCTATAAGTTTTTCAAACTAGTCTGGCCTTTAGTTTCTGACTTGATTTTTTAAATTGTGAACTTCAACCTAATAAATAAGTTGTCTCCAGGTATTACTCCAGAAAGCCAAACAGTTTTTAAAAGGCCTTCTGAGTATATTCTGATTAACGGTGACAGATAAATAGTTGTATATGAAATAGGCTTCAAATACATAGTAGTTGTTTTTAAATAAAGTAATTGAACTTAATCAGATCAAAAGTTGCATTTTATCTGTCTAAATATCTTTTAAATATGAAATTGAGTAATAAGGTGATGCAAAAGTGTACATATAGTTGCTTCACTTACCTTTCTTAATCAGTGTACATGTACAACTCTATACCTGTTTAAGATACATTATTATGATTTTTCAATAAAAACCAACTTTAAACTTGAGAATTTTATCCAAGAAAGATTATAAAGTGTTGTAGTGTTGTGTGGGTTAGGATTTGCTAATACCTGCATTGATCCAGTTGAAAAGGAGAAGCAATAGATTAATGCCCACCAGCTAGAACACCCCTTCATCAATAACCCAGATGCATCCCAATGTGCCTCTCTAATGACACATTTACTCTTATCTTTCTTCTCTCGCTACAGTGGCTGTTTCTAAAGGCTTACTGAACTAAAATAGGTTAATCTGTTGCGATGAAAACTATGTGTTAACTCATCAAAACTGTGTCCTAATTACATTTCACATACCTTGAAAAACATTTTTATTATTTCACATTCTATAATATATTCAACCATTTAAGTCCTCCAGTGTCACTGATGATACAAAATGCAAAATACTGATTGAAAGAATTTTAGAGCATCCTTGTGGCCACAGTCCTGCAAGATATGTCATCTGAAAAATCACCATTCAGCGGTTCGCTTTCATAAAAAATGGTGGCAAGTTAACATTGCTAATGTTAACATTCGTTTTGTACAGAAGTTTTCCATTTTATGGTGCATTCACATCAGGATAGTCTGCTAGACTTGGTCTGATTGGGTACTCGGCTCAGCTGTAGGGGAGTGTATCCATGCGAACCGAGATCACGTTCATGCTGCATTTTGGTCAAACAAGCCAAACCTTTGCAATAATATATCCCCATTCCCACCAAAGGTAACGCGGCACTAATATCTAGCAAAAGAGAGGATAAGACCCGCGTGAAGAAGAAAACTCAGTTGCGAGGTAAACATGGAGACGAAGCTATCGCTGTTTTGGGATTTTTTAGTTTGTCTTATGCAAGTATACTACAGAGATACACTGCAACAATGTGCGCAGTCTGAACAACAGACGAGGCAGAAGTCAATCGCTATGTATTTACCCACAATGCAAAGCTACGCCAAATGCAGGAAGTAATTTTTTGTCGTCCGTTTCCCGTATTTGGTCTGGACCAGGACCTGCCTTTGTTGGTGGACTGAGTCCCCTTCTTTAGTCCAAATCAGAATTTGTTTGGCGCATTCACAGCTCCCCAAATGAAGCGGACTTTCCGAGCAAACAGATTAGGATTCAAATCAAAAAGGCTGATCTTAATGTGCCATTAATGTCAAGAAAATGTTGACCTAAGTAAATATCAGTTACTGGCTATAACAACAAAGGATATTGGTATTGGCCAAAATTTTCATATCAGTGCAGCCCTAGTTGGGATATAATTTCAGTAAATGAATGAAAAATGCTGTTCTTTTTCTAACTTCGCTCGGTGTTTCACTATGGGAATCGCTTATGCGTGACCAACTATGGAAGCTCCAATGACACCACGTCTGTCTGTGACAGACAGGTTGAGCCGTACCCAGGGCTCCGCCCCCACATACAGATACGGCCAACCAACCCCCTCCTACTCATTCTCGCTTTCTTCCCGTGTGGAACTACAGCGAAGCTCCCTCAGCGCGGTCGGACTAGCTTGGTCTACTGTTTAACTGTTCGCAGGCGTCCCGTCACAGGAGCACGTCGCCGAACGCAGTTCCTGGCTCTGGTCTGCAACCGTGTTGAGTAAGACGTTAGTTGCACGGTCGTCGGATAGGCAACTGCGTAAAGCAAGCTGCGTCCAACCGTCTTTAACAAGCGGTCTACTGACTCCCGTGTGACTCGGGCTAACGCGTCAAGGTGAGCCTGTTGTTGGTCTGACATTAACTTGTTAGCAAGACCGTCTGCTTCAGCTAACGTGTCACGGCGAGCTGACTCGGACATTAAGTGGTAAGCTCGGAAATAACCATCCGACTGGCGCTCACGAACAGACTAACGTGTTACGACGAGCCTGTTTCTTCCCCGCATTCCTGCTATGGCTACGGCTGCCACCCCCGCCAAAGGGTCGGAACCGAAACCTAAGGAGGCTGCATCCCGCCCGTGCCCTGCGTCGTGCGGGGCCTCCATCTCGGGCAGGGACCCTCATCCGATGTGCATAGTTTGCATGGGCACTAAACACGCCCAGAACTCGCTAGCTAACCCGCAGGAATGCTCCCACTGCTCCGCCATGCCCGAAAAGATCCTCGAAAGGAGACTGAGGGTGGCGGTAGCGAACAACCAGGACCCCTCTCTTGCCGGGACCACTGCCGTGGCTCCAGGTGACATCCATCAGCCACGAGCCACCATGAGCTGGGCGGACATGATGGAAGAGGAGTCCCCGGTCATGCCTCCACTTTTCGAGGGAATTCTTGACGATGGAGGGCTCGACCCGGTTAACGAGGACGCAGAGTGCGATGCTAACTCTGACCTCCTCGAGATGAACGACATGGAGGAAGAGGAGGATGACTCCACCTTCCCAGCCCAGCCTTCACGGCCAGCCAGCGGGGCAGAAATGCCCCCTGCAGCAGACAGCAGTTTATACGACGTATGTAAACGTGCATCTGCGCGGCTCGGAATCCCATGGCCCGCAGCTCAGGATGCTGAAGGGACAGAAAGAGATCTGTATGATGGCAAGAGACTTCCACCAGCCCTGCCACCAGCCAAGCAACTGCTACCAGCAGTTCCTGCTTGCATGAAGGAAATGAGCCGTTACTGGTCAAGCCCTTACAAGAGCAAGCTTCCCACCAAAGGCTGCTCTAAGCTGGAAGTGCAAGGTATGGTTGAGCTGGGGTTGGCTGAGCCCCCAGCGGTGGAGCCTTCAGTGGCTTATCACCTTCATCCAAACCGCAAGTCACTCTCAGCATCCTCAAGTGTCTCTCTCCCCAGTAAGATGGATCGCCTCACAGCATCCATTTATCAGAGGATGTACAAGTATGCTGCACAGTCAGTGTGCTCCCTCAACGCAGTCACGCTGCTGTCTGCATATCAGGCTGAGATCCTTGAGGAGATGGGCCGTCAGCTGGACTCTGGATCACCTAATCCAGTTCTGTGGGATGAAATTTGTGTGGTTAACGATCTCATCCTCCGCTCCTCCAGGGGAGCAGTCCAGGGCTCTGGTCGGGTTATGGGACTAGCTGTCTCTGGTGAAAGGGCCCTGTGGTTAAACCTGTCGGGCCTGGGTGATTCCCAAAAAGCTGAGGTCATGGATGCTACCTATGATCCAGCCAAAGGGCTTTTTGGACCAGCTTTGGAGAAAATGAGGGAGACAAGCACCCGCAGAAAAGAGGAGGGTGAAGCTTTCAACCTCTGTCTCCCACGTAAGCCAAACCCTCTTCCCCCACAGGCTCCCAGGCACCGGAGTGGGGTGAAAACACAGAGGCATGGAGGTGGGCAATCAAACCCACCTCACAAAGCTGAGAACCCAAGACCATGGGGTAAACATTCCTTCGCGGCAGTCGCAGCGAGAAACCGCCCGTCCCACCCCGGGGAGGGGAAGAAGAAGCGGGCGACCTAACACCCCAGTGTTCACTGTCCCCCCCTCCTTGGAAGAAAAGAAAACTGACCGAGGATGGACTCGGCCCAGTTCTTCAATGTTCAGTGGCTCCTGTGGTTACCAGTTCATCAGGAGCCCTTTTTCAGTCTCCACAGCAGAGAGCAGAGACTCAGATGCAGGTGGAACAAAGTTCAGATCTTCATGCCTGCAAAAACACTTTGTCAGTGTCACCAAGCACGACACAGTGTCCCAGTTCAGTTTGTTCCAGACAGGGGGTGACAAACAAAATAAAGCGTGCATTTCTGCAGCCAGGCATGTTGCCAAGGGCAGAATGCCCCCCACAAAAAATAAACAGAATAAGAGAAAAAGGCTGTTGGTCCCTGTTGTCACCAACGGAGGGCGCTCCGGACCTTCGCAACAGGACCGACAGCATGACGTCACAAGAGTGCGACACTTTGGCTGCCCGGGCAGAGAAGTGGCGCGCATGCGCAGTGCATCCCTGGGTCAGGGGGACTATTTGCCAGGGATACAGACTTCAATTCGCGATCAAACCACCCAGATTCAACGGTGTGTTAACATCAGCGACCAGCGGCGATTCAGCTCACGTCCTACAGGACGAAATAGCTGCCCTGCTGAACAAAAGAGCGGTCAGAGTAGTCCCAGACGAAGAAAGTCGTCAGGGTTTCTACTCTCGGTATTTCCTCATCCCGAAAAAGGACGGGAGATCGCTCCGACCTATTTTAGATCTACGTGTGTTAAACAGACACTTAAGAAAGTATACGTTCAGAATGTTGACACACAAAACACTCTGCCGCTCTATCCGCCCAGGAGATTGGTTTGTGACAATCGATCTCTCAGATGCGTATTTCCACATCGCCATATATCCTCCACACAGAAAGTTTCTCAGGTTTGCTTATCGGGGCACAGCCTACGAGTTTCAAGCCTTGCCGTTCGGGCTGTCATTAGCCCCACGGGGCTGGGGAAAGTCGTGACGTTCAGACTTTGCCTGCGTCTGCTCGGTCTAATGGCATCGGTCATTTCGGTGGTACAGCTCGGGCTTTTGATGATGAGAGATTTTCAGCGGCGGGTCGCGTCTTTGCGGATGTGCACCCGCCGTGAAGATCACACCGGCGTGTATGGCTGCTCTTTTGCCATGGAGAGCGCCAACAACTCTCACTGCGGGAGTGCCGCTCGGCGCAGTGTCGTCCAGGGTTACCCTGACAACGGACGCTTCCTTGAAAGGTTGGGGCGCAACCATGATGGGCAGAGTGGTGAATGGCGTTTGGTCACAGAAGATGGCCCGCCTTCACATAAATATGTTGGAGCTACAGGCAGTATTCCTGGCTCTGAGACACTTTCTACCCCACCTGGAGGGCCGTCATGTCCTGGTGAAGACGGACAACTCCACGGTGGTAGCCTACATAAACCATCAGGGTGGGACCCGCTCACTACACCTGCACAAGCTGGCCAGGAAGATTATAGTGTGGTGCAGCTCCAGACTTCTGTCCGTTCGAGCAACTCACGTACCAGGAGTCTTGAACAGGGGTGCAGATTTATTGTCGAGGGGGAACCCCCTGTATGGGGAATGGAGACTCCATCCTCAAGTGGTGGAGCAGATATGGCAGAGGTACGGCCGAGCCGCCGTAGATCTCTTCGCCTCATGGGAAAACACCCACTGCCCACTGTTTTTCTCCCTATCCGAGCCAGACGCGCCACTAGGGATGGATGCTTTAGCCCACCCATGGCCAAACGTGCTGCTGTATGCATTCCCACCTCTCAGCCTGATCCCCCCCACCTTAACCAGAGTGAGGGAGCAGGGTCTGGCACTGATCCTGGTAGCTCCTTGGTGGCCATCCAAACCCTGGGTAGCAGAGATAATTCAAATGCTAACTGCGGAACCATGGTCTCTCCCCATCCGCAGGGACCTTTTGTCTCAGGCAAGGGGGGAGATTTACCACCCTTACCCAGACCGGGTTGCACTCTGGGCCTGGCCCCTGAAAGGTGGATTTTAAATGCTACTGGTCTCTCTCCAGGAATAATTGATACTATCCAAAATGCACGTGCTGCCTCTACGCGCTCTCTTTACAGCTTCAAATGGCGAGTGTTTGAGAAGTGGTGTGAAGAACGGCAACATGCACCGTTCCAGTGTTCTGTTGCAGATCTACTCTGTTTTTTACAGGATTTGTTGGAAAAAGGGAAGGCCTTTTCCACCCTCAAAGTTTATTTAGCAGCAATTTCAGCCTGCCATGTCGGCTTTGGTGACAAACCAGCGGGTCAGCACCCCCTGGTGTGTCGTTTCATGAGGGGTGCACGCCGTAAACTACATGTCTCCAAACCACTCATTCCATTATGGGATTTGTCGCTTGTTTTGGATGCCCTCTCTCAGCATCCTTTCGAACCGATTGAGGGGGTGGGACTGAAGTTTCTCTCATTTAAAACAGCACTGCTTTTGGCTTTGACCACAGCCAAACGAGTCAGTGATCTGCATGCCTTTTCAATCCACCCTTCTTGCTTACAGTGGAGTCCAGGGTTCACCAGGGTGTGTCTGCAGCCCAATCCGGCTTTTGTGCCTAAGGTTATTGAACCATTATACAGGTGCTCTTCGGTGGAACTGCAGGCATTCCATCCTCCTCCATTCGCCTCGGGGGAGGAGCAGAGGCTAAACACATTATGCCCTGTGCGAGCACTAAGGGTTTATGTGAACAGAACAGCTTGCTTCAGAAGATCTGACCAGCTGTTTGTTTCCTGGGTCACTTCCCACAAGGGCAAACCTGTGTCTCGTCAAAGGTTATCACACTGGATCGTTGAGGCTATACGTCTATCTTACAGATGTAAAGGGGCGCAGCCACCCACAGGGATAAGGGCTCATTCTACCAGGAGCATGGCCACATCTTGGGCTTTGTTTAAAGGGGTGTCTATTCAAGACATCTGTGCTGCCGCTAGTTGGGCCACACCACACACATTTGTGCGGTTTTACAGGCTGGATGTTGCTCAGCCGTCTCTGGCTCACGCGGGTACTGGAAGTGGGGAGTTAGGTCTGACTTTTACCTGTCAGTAGCTATTCCTCACGCTTCGGCATTGTTCATGCAATCCGGGAGTGGGCTATATCTCCCATAGTGAAACACCGAGCGAAGTTAGAAAAAGAACGTTGGGTTACTTAACGTAAACCCTGGTTCTTTGATAACAGAGTGAGGTGTTTCACCTTCTCATCCCGTCTTGCACGGACACGGAAAGAAACCTGTCCAGAATGAGTAGGAGGGGGTTGGTTGGCCGTATCTGTATGTGGGGGCGGAGCCCTGGGTACGGCTCAACCTGTCTGTCACAGACAGACGTGGTGTCATTGGAGCTTCCATAGTTGGTCACGCATAAGCGATTCCCATAGTGAAACACCTCCCTCTGTTATCAAAGAACCAGGGTTTACGTTAAGTAACCCAACGTTTTCTTTCTAAATTCAACAACATAACACTACTTGAAAATTATTTCTGTGCACCAATGAATTCACTTTGTAATAGCGAGATCCACTCCAAATCTTTTCACAAATTACTGAGAGAATTTTTGAACCATCGCTCTTACACTTGAATTGTCTTAAACTCTTTTCATACGGGAACACAAAGTGTTTTCAGAAGTGCAAACAATTTGATGTGGTTGAGGCAGCACACGATGCAGAACATAATACTGAAAGCAGCATACTACACAAGTTTTAATGATAAACTAAAAACGCATGTATTTTTTAAAGCTTTTGGGTGTTCTTAATCTTTTTTTATTTCTTTTCTGTTTACAGTTTTTGTTTGCTTTTTTGGGAGTAGTAAATATTTTCTGTGTTACAGCCTCTGCTTCTCAAACTTGTTCTGCACTTTAGTCAAATTTGGTTTTTTTGTTTGTTTGTTTTCATTTTTCAATTTGCTATAAAAAGAAACTTGATTTGATTTAATTAAAAAATGATAGGTACCTGTATGTGTCAGTACTTTGATATATTTCCAGAACATTTAAGTATCTCAGTGCTTGCGTTAAAGAAGCTTTACAAGAACCAATTTTAAGCTCAAAATTACCAATATTTCAAAGTGATTAAAGAACTAAAGTGACTAAATACAATAGTTCACCTAAGAACATGATGGACTATTGTATTTAGTCACTTTAGTTCTTTATTCACTTTGAAATATTGGTTATTTTGAGCTTAAAATGGGTTCTTGTAAAGCTGATGTTCACAAGCCAAACCAGTGAAGGAGCTATGCTCCATGTTACTTTTTGCTCTGAACCTATCTGAAGCCAGCAGGCAACTTAAACCCTGTAGTGACAAACTTGTTATCTAAACAAAGGCAAAAAGAAAAACTGGCCAATAACTGACAGGTGAGAAGCCTACCTACAGACTGGCTTGGAACGGCTTGACTGTTCACCAACTTAGGTGGATTACTGGTGCTTTCCCCTTGCTTTTTTGTTCAGCCCAAGTGCTGCCTCTCCAATTTTTATTCAACTTGTCACCTTTGCTGTGCTTTTCTCTCACCTAGCCTCTCTTTTCCCAGGACATCACATCGCTTCATCCTCCTTTTTCTGCTGTCATCACATGAAAAGCCTGTTGCTATGGCAACCCATTAGCCCCTTCCTATGTTGTCTGGGTGAAGGGAAACTGTTTTTTTTTTTTTACGTCCCTTTTTTAAAAACAAAAAACAAAAAAAAAACATATACAGTAAAACACATACACAATTGAACGCATCCTGTTTTTGTGATCATGATGCAAAGAGGGTGCTCAGACACCAGGATATCCTGAACAGACTATAGTTGGTGTCTGTGTGTGTGTGTGTGTGTGTGTGTGTGTGTGTGTGTGTGTGTGTGTGTGTGTGTGTGTGTGTGTGTGTGTGTGTGTGTGTGTGTGTGTATGGTGGTTTGCAAGATAGAAGGGTTGACAGACAAAGGTAAAGTGAACGGAAGAAGAGGAAAGGCTGGGTACCATGAATTTTTGGCGAGTCAATAAGCTGAGCCAAACATCCTGTAATTATTTTCATCGTTGTAAATGAGTGAGTTCATTTATAGATTAGCAGTTGCATGAATTCATTTTCATGTTAACAAGAAAGTGAACAGGAGAGACGATAATTACTGCTCAAAATATGACATAATTGTTACTTGCTGATCTGAAACATGGGAGTGTTTTCACATGTTTACTATTGTATGGACACTTTCTACACAAAAACACACACAACAGTCAACAGAGCAGTTTTAATTAAAAGGCACCAAATTTGTTCTAAAAAAGGAAAGAAATAAATGTCAAGTGGAAGAACAACTCTGTGCCTCATTTTATACTTCAGGTTTTGTTTTTTTGTTTTTTTTCCATGCATATCCTGGCGTCACCTTGATACCTCTGCTTTGAGTATACTCCCGCTTTCTGTTTTCTCAATTGTTGTGTGTGAAATCACTTTCGATTTCTCCACCTGCCATAGCTTTCTGATTACTTTGTGCTTTGTTGAGGCTACCTTTTCAACCCCCTCACTTTCTCAACTTCCTCCTAAATCAATATACTTGATTTTCACTTGCATCTCTTCCTGTCTGCACTTTTTTTAACCAGCAGCCATCTGTGTGTTGAGTTGAGATCTACACCTTCAGAGATAGCTGAGTGTGTGAGTGTAAGATAAGTGAGAGATGGTAAAACTTAGCTGATTTTCCTTTAATGAAAAGCAAATTTTTACATGTTTAAATCAAAACAACCACATAATCTACATAAAAAGTGTCACTTCAATTGGGCTAAAGAGCAGAAAGAGAAAGTGCACAAAGATTTCTGATCCTGTCTGTTTCAGTTGTTGTAGGTAGTGAACTACGGTGCTACAGTGGACAGATTATGCTAAGTGTTCGGAGTTTTAAATGCCAGCAAATGAATGAAGAGCTCCAACTTCCTGATATTATTTCACATATGTAATTCCTGTTCAGATATTCTACACACATGTACTTTGGCGCTTTAAACGGACCATGGTCCACTAGTATATATATATATATATATATATATATATATATATATATATATATATATATATATATATATATATATATATATATATATATGTGTGTGTGTGTGTGTGTGTGTGTGTGTGTGTGTGTGTGTGTGTGTGTGCCCGTGTATGTGTGTATGTATATTTATATATTCAATATATATTCAATTTCCATACAGGGATAAATAAAGTAAATCTTAATCTTCGTATATATAGCGCTCCTTCTCTATTCCCTCAACATTTTTCATACAGCGCAGGCAATGCCCTTTTGGAAAAATAATTAGACGAAAGGATCTCATATTTCTTATCCAGTGTTTTGATGCAGCTGTATTTTCCATTCTCAACTTGGCTTGCTCACATCAGATTAAAGCTTGTTACATCTTCCACGAGAAGCGTCATACGAAGCTGGGAGGGATCAATGCGGGCGATGATGTCTGCCTTTTGTGCAATGAAGGTGGTTATTTCATATTTAACGAGTAACTTTGTCCATGGAAGGGCAGGTTGTGCATGCGGCAGAGGCAGGGGTTTGTGTCTTTTAATGCCACATGTTGTAAAAATGTTCATATTTTTTACAACCTCGATCTGCTGTTTAATCAAAGTTTTACCTGCAACAGGAAAAATGCAAAAGCGGCATCTTACCGTTTCATGCTTTTCCATGTTATGATACTTAACTGCCTGTCGGTAAAAGGTGTGCGTGCCTGGTATTTAGGCAACTTAATAAAGCCTGAACCACGCGTTCACCCACTGGTGAACATTAGTTGGCAGACTACTGGTTGAGAACCTGAATGGTCAGAGAGGTATGCAGCAGAGCTAGCGTTCTGAATATAAGAAAGCATCAGGTTTATTTAATTGTGTCCACTAAAATCGTGATCACAATCAAAATCCAATTGTTTGTGCCGCCCTACACAGAACAAACCTACACACTCTTAAATACTACTAAGGGTAATGAACTCATGAAACACCTGTGTGAGGCAATGAGGAATTAAAAAGAAGACTAATGTGGAAGAAAGTAACAATTTTATAACCAAATCTAAAGTTAAACAAATATCAAACACAAAAATATAAAAATACTAGAAAAGCACTTGGAATCCTTTAAAAGAATTCCTGGATCCAAACGGTGATCCAGATGACCAAAATTTAACTAAAATTTCATGAAAATCTGTCCATAACTTTTTGAGTTATCTTAAACACAAACAGATAAACGCCGGTAAAAACATAACCTCCTTGGCGGAGGTAACAACCGGCTTCATTGCACATAAAAGCAGACATTGCCACCCACAGTGACCCCTCACCACTGCAGACGTGCTTCTCGTGGGGGATGAATGGACCTGACAAAAAAGTTTTTTTTTTTCTTGTTCTTGCATTGAGTTCTTGCTTCTCGTAGAGTATGTAACTGCAGAACAATATGTGCCTTCAGGTCCGTCGCCAAAACACCAGAAATGTCTCTAATTACTCCAGTTAAAGTTAAAAAAGCTAGATTTGTCACAAGTCACTTTTAACAAAAAAAGTCGCCAAGGGGGTTTGGAAAGTCCCCAAGTTGGCAACAGTGCTGAATGAAACCTAAACAGCTGTGGGAGGAGATTACAGGACTGCAATGCTAGTGACGCTCGATTGGCAACTGAAGAGCGCACAAAAGTAAACTGCAAAGAAAAAAAAGTCACACCCTTTTATTTTTGAGATGTCCTTACCAGCTGCCTCTTAAATAATCTTGCATGTACTTGTTGTACAGTTGGCCACTATGAAACCTGTCATTTATTACCTACACCAAGAAGGTTATGTTTTATTTATCTATACCTGCGGATCCATCAGAGCCAGCACTCCGGGTGCAACAAATGGCACCGGTTCCGCACTGAACTGCCATTTCCAGCAGCTCAGCGCTACACCTTTAAAGAATTCCTGGATCCAAACGGTGATCTGAATCACCACCAAAATTAAATCATTTCTTCCTTTTCACATTTTCAACAACTCTGGAAAATTTCATTAAAGTCCGTTAATAACTTTTTGAGTTTTTTCAACACTAACATACAAACAGACTTAACAGATAAACGCCGGATAAAACATAACCTCTTTGGCAAGGTGTAACAAGAACACCTTGTAATAGCTGTCTCGTTCTTGCTGAGTTCCAGTTTTGGTTAAGTCACAGTCTCAGTTAGGGTTATATTGAAAACTTGAAGGATTGCGGCTCTTATAAGTGAATAAAACTGATTTAGCCTGACTCAGCAGGAACAAGACATCTAATAGCAAGTACAAATTAGCACAAATAAAATTACTTCAACCACAAACCATGACAAGCAGCTTTATATTTTCATTTCTGAGACAGTGAGCTTGTTCAACATTTTGATAACTGTTATAATTGAATCTGGGCCTATCTAGACACTTGGTACAATTAATAAATGATCTAATACTTTCTGTTGGCACAAATGTTATGGCCGCTCTGCTCTGTAATTCCCTCTGGCTCATCCAGTCTTGTATTACCATCATTCTCTCACACTCGGTTCCCACAACAATATCACAACTAGGTTACCAACAAGTCTACCTTCTTAATGACAAAACTCTGTGCATGTTTTCATAAATTACTTCACTGGATTTATAAATCTTTTTAAATAAATGAAAAACTTCACTGATTGTGATTTACATTGATAAAAATTTTGACAATATTATGAAAAATACAAATAATCCAACAACCTGCAACAGCATATATATTAATAGAGGTATGTATCTGTGATGTGTGCAGCAGCAAAAACAGAGAAGTCGCCTCCCTCTGCTAGGTCTAAATTCAGCAAATGAAAGCATGACAGAGATTATTGCCAAGAGAAATACAAAATCACCTCTCTGGGATCATCCAATCAGTGGCCACGATTAGCTAAATACTTATTGCAGATAAGTGCTTGAGCTACTGTTAAAGTCGTGATGCAGGAAAAAGGAAAAAAAAAAAGAAAAAGGCCAGGGCAAGTGGAAAAAATTTAATGTTAATAATATGAGCTAAAATAACTCCTTGAGAAACTGTCCATTTCTGGATCATTCACTTTTTCAGAACTGTTGTACACACTAAAAATAAGAATTCTCAGAAGTCTCAATTCATTTACAGAGCTTACATAACACATAATATCTCCCATCATGTTAAATCTGATGTACATGTCACAGTGCATTATGAGTGCTCAGTGGAACGCAGGCACACAGCGGCAGTCACAGCAGGCAAGCCTTTTTGGGAAGTACAGTCAAGTGTGACCCCAGTCTAAAACTATTCCAGTAATGCTGATTGTAGGAGGGGAACATGAGACAAATAGCAAACACACTCGCATGTGAACACACGTAATTACACACAGAGAAGGCATAGAGCTTTTGATTGGCAGCTAGTAATTGCAGCTGACTCCCTCACAGGGGGATGCCTGGTTTGACACATTGAGAGGACAAAGGTTAAATGACAGCATCTTCACTTTCTTTGGCTATCTGCTGTCCTCCCACACCAGCATTTTCCCCAATTTCTCTAGCTGCTTTGTTAAATGTGTATGTAACTATCTTTTCTTGCCATTTTAGAAGTTCCTTAAAGCTTCCCCATCTTCCTCCATTAAAACAACTAATTAGTTCCATTTTCCTGAGTTACTGCCAACAGTCCACCACCTGAGTGTCTAAAGGTTTAGAAAGCCAAAACGATAACAGCAGACTGGAGTAAACTACTAACATGAAGGAAGTGAAGAAAGGATATTTTTGTTGTTATTTTGGTATCACTAAACAAAATATTTTCCATTCATCAAACATCTATGATGAAAAAACACCACTGTTCAGACATTCACACACTAACATGTACAATTAAGAAGGGTTCCATTGTCCTACTGATTAAAGGCCTTGTTGCTAAGCAACCGCTATTTCTAAGGTGAAGACAATGCTGAGGGAGAATTGCAAGAGAGTGTGTACAGGCGAGACTGAATGACGAGAGGGGAAGATAATGAGTGTCTGAAATCTGGCGGGTTGACCGCAGCAAACTTAATCATTCAAACAGTATGCAAATGAAGACATACATGAGCACACACACATTCATATGTACAAACAATAACATTCCTCTTCCCCTCCCTCCACACTTCTCTCCTGTGTACATGATGAAAATATTAGGGCTGCAAAACAAGTACTGTTTGAATGGAAGCTGCATGGATTGAATAACTGTACAGTAACGTTAACTTACGAGTGGAATGAGATGTTTTAGGTTGTTATTCATATAGCCGCACAAGGACTTTGAAGGTGAAAGAGTACTGTCATAGATGAACACGTGAATGTTATTTTAGATCAAGCTGAGAAGTATTAAACACAGTAGACGTCGGGCTTTGGTTTTTCAGATTGTTGGTGGCAAGCACACCAGTTGATTACTCCATAGGAACTCAACTAGTGTCTACTGGCATAAATATTCTGTTTGGGAAACATGATTTGTGCGTGTGTTTGTGTCCTGACTAATCAGCACCTTACTATAAAGTGGTTGTCATATGAATAAGAATAACTGACTGAATGGTTCAGGGGAGGTTTAGCCACATTCAAAACAATAGTAAATATTCCTGTGGGGAAAATGAAACTTTCCCTTTTATTTGACCACCTGTCAAACTGCAAAGTAAAAACTCCCTGTAAGGCCTGCCAGGCTGCTTCTTGGCAGATCAAATACATAATAACTCTCCTTCATACATGCACTGTTTGTCATTGGGGATGCACCAACCTTTTTTTTTCACTTTGGATACTGATACCAATATTGGAGGTTTAGTGTTGGCTAATACCAATTCAGTTACAAAACGGGTCATTCTGCACCCATTGTCTAAAGCGGTGGTTCCCAAACTTTCTCTGCAGGGCCCCCTTTTCATCTGAGACAATCAAGCCCACCCCCATCACATGAATCAAAGAAACTATGACTAGTTCATTATTTAATATGTAATATTTTGGCTGCAGTGTAGTCAACTATAGTTAAAACTGTGTCAGTGTCAGTATTATCATTTTTCCTCTATGGTGTAAAACATTTAAAACCAGGAATCTCAGCAAACTGCTTCAGGTGAGCTGAGTTTTCAGTGAGATGCTGCTTAAGTAAAACAACTCTGCTATATATGGTAGTTGGGTGGTTTTTTTTTTTTTCTCAAGTAACCAACAGGCTTTTCTTTGTGTTCAAAATAAAAAGTCCCCAAGTGATGTTGTAACTTGTTTGGCTTCATACTTCATAATATCAGATAATATTATGGGAAATATTATGGGAAATTATTTTATCTTCTTCATTGTAAAGAAGATAAAATAGGTTTTGGTAGATTGGGCTCACCACTGTGACAAAGCACATACGTAGCCAGAATAAGGTTCTTTTTCTGAGATAATGCCAAATTCAGATTTTTAACATGGCATGAGTAATAATTTTAAACCCCAGACCTAATCAAGTAAACAGTCAGGACAGTTTACCAAATGCTTGGATGAATGGTTCTGCCTCAGTCACTGAGCAGAATGAGACACGGGAGCCATCCCACTGGGTGATGTAAAGTCAAGCTAATGAAGAGATGGCTTCAGTCTCATTTTGTAGAGGAAGGACATCAGTTTCTTATAATTCTTCCTCTATTCAAACACCCCAAGGGCCCTGGTAACGCAGCATGCCTCCTGCAAACTTTCCAGTCCAGGACGCTGGTTAACAGGTCACAGTTTTCCGCAGGCTATGGTTTGAAAGTTGCATTGCAGTAAGACCGGTCCAGTTCGGAAGCAATAGATTTCCTGACCCAAAGCCTCTAGCAGAAGTTACAATATAAACTGTATGGGTTGTGGACATTCCATTTCCTCAGGGAGACCAACCAGCCAAACATTGCAGCATCTGCTTCTACAGGTCATTTAGCTTCATCTTTAGCTTCTTTCTATCAGTTTGAAGCTGAGTGCATTAAGTTTCTACCTCCTCCAGTCACAGGTGAACAGTGTCAGTATTTTCTTCAACTGACAAAAGTCTGTTGTGGTGGCTACCGATGATTGTGTTAACGCTGCCCAATCTTCTATTAAATTCTTGGAAGGACGTCTTGAGCTCCGACAGCATAGCTGATGTGTGGTCAGCTGGCAGAGCTAAAATCTAGGGCATTTGTGTTGGACTTTTCACCGGGTTTAGTGGTTTTCAGAGGCATCTTGAGCCTTTAACCCAACTGTTGATATGTTAAATACTTAAAACAAGAAATAAAAGTATTAACCTTCCAGAAAGACAAACCTATATGGACTACTTTAGAAAGGTAGGTGTAGCAGGAGCTGTACTCTGGTCTGTCTCTACTCCATATGTACGCGGCAACTCTATATAACTTTGGTGCTTATGTGTTAATGTGTTAACAATAAATAAAGTAATGATTTCACAAATTAATTTCTTTGCATTAGCTTTGACAGCCCTAGTTTTTAATGTTGATATTGGTTCTGTAGTATCAGAAAACTTTTATGAATACAGTACAAGTACAAGCATACATTGTATCTGTATACCATTATCAATGTATCCCAACCTGTCATTAAATCAGTCTGACAAGGCTAGGCATAGAAACATAAATGTATCACTTTCATTTCAGCACAGCTATTGCATTCATTCAATTTCTATGCAGCTTAGTCCAATTTATGATCCCAGGGAAGCCGGAGCCTATCCTTGCAATTAACAGGCGAGAGGTAGGGTTCACCCTGGACAGGTCACCAGTCCATTGCAAGGCCAACACAGAGAGACAAATAACCCTCCACATTACACCTCTCTCCAGCTAAGGCTCAAGCCAGCAATCATCTTGCTGTGGGGCCACAGTGCTGACCACTACGCCACCGTGCAGCCCAAAAAAAAGAGCACATATGAGGCACATATTACACCTAAATATTGCTGCAATAACGGCATAGTCAGAAAAATTCAAGAATTTATATAAAAAATGTTTTACCTGATGGTAAAATAATTTTTGCTGAATGAAATCCTGAGATGTGAAAAAGCAGTACTTCAAGACAGTATAGACATGACTCTTTCAAAAGTGTTAATTAATATCTATTAGTAATTTTGGTATGCGTGATAAGCACTGACAGATAGGTTTCTTCCCCTTTTTCAAAGGTGTTAAATCAAGGGGTCTGCTGAGATTGCTGACATGTTATGTTCTTTGCTTGAAATAGAAGCAAAAATTAAACCATGATGACTGAAGCAATAGCCAATATGCATGAGTTGCAAAACAGAAAGAGCAAAAGAAACGCTGCAACATCTGTAGATAACAAAACAGGAATAAAGGAAGTGAAACCAAATGTGGCCTGCAGCACATGTGTGAATTTTTATTCACTTGAAGAATCAGTTAAAGAAAAACCAGAAGGAGTGATTTCAGAAAGCTTTTGATCTATGTTGACAGCAAATTACAATGCACTTCCTTTCTATATATATATATATATATATATATATATATATATATATATATATATATATATATATATATATATATATATATATATATATGTATGTATATATATATATATGTATATATATATATATAAATATATACACACACACAAATCAAGTGAAGAAAGCATAAACTGCCATAAACCTAAATAAATTCTGTTTTGCACACAAACCTTTTCTAATATTGTTTTTAAAGAAATAAAAATCTGATGTGAATGCAAATTATTGTCTCTAAGATTCAAGGTCTCTAATGAAGAATACCACTGAAACTAGTAATTTTTATTTTATTTTTCTCTCTCTCCCTCTTTTTTTTTCTTTTTTCTTTTTTACACAGTTGTAGAGGCTTCAGTCAGATAAACAGCAATGACAGAGGGGGCTTAAACATCTGCCATCCTGCCAAATGTGCAGCAGATGAAATAAAAACTAAAACAAACAGTAACACAGTCAGCAGTAATTTTCCTACAATGTAGACAACATGTTATGTTCGGTATGCTGTTCGGGGCATCCTTCACGCATTTTTGGTTGATTTATGTTCATTCCCTTGAATTATAAATAATAATAATAATAATCCTTAGACAGCTAGACAGATAGACACATAGATGGACAGACAAATGGTTGATTTAAAAAGATTAAGTCAAACAATTTCTTGGTCTGACTTAGATTGCATTGTGGACACAAGAATTTTTAAAAGGATTCATAACTACTGGGTCAAAGAGAAATTAAATAATGTTTTTTTACACAAAATTGTTAATACAAAATGTCATTATAATGATGTGGAAAATATATGAGAGGTAGGTTACACCTCTTGAAAAGACTATAATATCAGGGTAAACCCAGTTCTTATTGATTAACCTAGATAATAAAAGAAAAAACTTGCTTTTGGTCTACATCAAAATATAGGAGAACTGAGTGGTGGGTTGTAATTTAATTCCATTTAAAAATTAGATTAAAGTTTGAACACAGTCGGCAAGATAAAAAAAAACAAAACTATTGTTTGTTTGCTGTTGACATTATATTGAATAAGAAGAACTGAAACAAGGTTACTATGTTTTTAATAAACATTTGACTATTAAAAATATTGTTTTTCAAATGCTAAAGGTTTTTTTTTATCATCACTGAATCTAACAGTGTAGGTTAAATGAATATAGGACTATAACACAGGGTGGAAATCGTATGACCTTAGTGTAGGAATGCAATCACCGAGTGGTTTTCTAGTTGTAAATGGAATGAATGATTTTTTATATCTTTCTTTATGACAGTGGAGCTGCAGCAGTCTATTTGAGAAAGAGCTTTGCTGTCCCTCCTGTATGTCATGTACATAGTGACGATATGCAAAACTAACTAATTAAACAATTAGTAAAAACAATGCCCAAAGTGAACAACTTTTTAAACAATTTTAACTTTTTGTGAGGAGAGTTATGTCTCAGTGAAAAGAAACATAATGCTGCTTACAGCGCTGTGTGAAAAGAACAGCATGACTCTTTTAAAGTTGAGCTAGAGAGCTGAGAGAGCAGAAAGAGAAAGAGAGAAGTACAGCACATCAGTTGGTATAACACAGAGAGGTAAGTCAGAGCAGGGATGTTGGAGCAGTTAGCTGTGAGGAACTGCCTATATAGCATTAAATGGATAGGTTCCATTATAACAGTTTAGCAAATGGATGGATAGACTGTTTGCTATAAGCTTCAGCAATAAACACCACAAAGCCACTTGTGGGTAAAGTTAAAGGAGCTAATTCTTAATATACCTGTTGCTTCACCTAGGAAGAATTACCTCATCTTCTTGTTTCCAAACCTAGCCTCTGATCTAGGTTTGGAGGCGCAAGTCGGAAATTTTATCAGCTGTTTCTGACAGTTTTCACCGATACAGCAGGGAACAGATCCGAGTCTAAAATGATGATGGAAAGATGAGAAAAATAACTGGGTTTGTTGTTGCTGAACTCTGCTTAGTTCAGCTAGCACAGCAGCCTCCCCATTAAAGTTGGTGTAGGTTATGTTGGGGAGCTAGCAAGATTCGAAAGTGGCACCCTGTCTTGGCTCCTTCCCCTCTGGTTTTGCTCCTTGCGTGATTAAGGGGTTTTTTATTTTCAGCTTTTTCCACCAACTATTTTCTCTTTCTCAGTTCTTTAGCGGGAGGAGGCGGATAAACCAAGCTGGGTTGGGGAAATCCTTCCTGCATTTTTTCAGCCATCTTTGCCTTCTGAATTTCTTCTTCACTACTTTGTAATTTCATCCTAACACGCTATTTATATGCGGGGTGTCGTTATCAGGTATGCGCTGCAGGAGGAGGAGAGCCGGGAGAAGAAGCTTACGAAACATAAGAAATGAACAACTCCATTTCGGTCCGAACGTTTGGATTGGTCAGTTTTACAAAATTACAGTTAACTGAGGGATCTAACTATATTTCTTATTGTTCATGATTACAAAATGTAAAGACTTCTATCAGGATGAAGAACCACTTCACCCAGAGTAACAAAAAATGTCTCTGAGCAAGATTACCTACCCCAGCTTAAATGCAACCAGCCCAGGTTGAATCCTGACATCTACTAGTTGAACAATAAAGGACACTAAAGTTCACACAATGTTAAAAATAAAAAAAACAAAATGCATGTTATGAACAACATGAAATATACAAACAATGTCTCACAGATGTTTTACAATTTCCCTTTAGAAATAAAGTATTTTTAAATTTAGATTGACAATGTCTTGATGACATCATGACTAAAAGACTAATCGGCTAATCGATTTTGATTGGCCCCGACTAATTGACTTAAAGAAATCATGAACCGACTGGGCTGAATCACAAGAGTAACACAATAAATGTGGCTAAGCATCTATTTAATTTCAGCCATATCTTACCTGGGCATAGTCCCGCTCCAGTTGTCCCTTTTTCAGACTGTAGCTCCTACAAAAAGAAAAACAGACATGTTAAGGATTCAGGCTATTATTGGGTACATTTCACATCTCATCACAAAAATAAAATGAAATCTGGTCTCTCATTGTCATACCCTGTAGAAACCTTGATGTACCACAACATTATGCATGTATTGAATCACCACTATCTCTAAATTTCTCAACAGCTGTCTCTAGAAATAATCAGCTCATTACTGGCCCACAAAAATGACAAACCTCCTCCAAACTGTCCTCTTGCCCTGTATGTCACCCAACATCCTGGTAGAAGAGACAGTGAAAGACCTTATCACAGCTCAGGAATGTGCAGAATGAAAAACAAAACTGAGTCCACAATTGTATGCACAGATACAGCAAATATAGCAGCCGTGTACACATGTAGCTACATGTAGCTAAATGAATTGAACTGCATGTAAAGGGGAGACGATTTGATGGCAAAACCTTCATATTCTTAAAACTAATAGACAGTATTTTTATGCCATGTTCATATGACACGCACCCTCAAATTAAATATAAGCTTCAGTAAGAGATTCCAGAATAGGATTACTCAGCTATACCAACATTTACAAAGGATTTGAATGCCTCATCATCTTTGTTTCACGTGGCATAAGCAAAATCAGGAAAATTTTAAATAAAAAAAAAAGATACAAGTGAAAACACCTATACTTCTTATAAATGTGTCACATTTCTGTCTTTACAACATTTAAACTGAGACATTTGTGTCTGCTTGAAACAGATGGGAAATGGCAAACAGAGAAAATGATCTAATCCTTTACTCTTTGGAAATACAAAAAAACCCAGGTTGGGATAAAAAGAAATTTGTAGTCCAAGAAAGAAAACTACACATATAAAAAGAAAAAAAAAACCCATTTATATTCTTGGCACTGTTAGATTGAATTTACCATTTTATCAGCAAACTAATGGTTGGGGAGATAATAAAGATTTATTTTTTGTTGCTCTGCTTTTGAGAGTTGTTGAACATCTTTGTAAAAGCAACAGTAACCATGGACAATGATCATTTTCACATTTAAGTGAGTAAGCTAAGTTAAGTAAAGTAAGTTGAACTGGATTTCAACTCGCATGGCGTTTGCATACTGTGGGCCGTTGCACACGATGCTAGTGACGTGTGCTCACACTTAAACATAGGGTTATGGCATTGTGTTGCAGTTTCTCTTCCATGGTTACTGAACAAATTCACGTAAGAAAATCCAGAATTTTGAAAACAGGTAATTACAAACCGACCAATCACAAGAGAGGTCAGATTGTGCTGTCTGGGGCTGGAACACACCTGGCTGGCAATCGATGTCCCGGGCTCATGTCAACACTGTGCTGTGTTCACCATTAAAAGTCTTTGCAGATGGCTAGCTCACCAGGTTAGCCTGTCTGAATATCAATCAAGAATACTTTATTTATCCCCGAGTGGAAATTCAAGGTTCCAGTATAACCCGCCCAAGGTTTTACAAACAAACACATAATAATAAACAAACACATAATGATACACAGATCACAGAACAAGTCATAAACTGAGGCCTGGGCCGCCTTTAACAGAGTGGAAATAAACAACATGAGGTAAACGTGGGTTGGAGGAGAAAAAAAAGGAAGTTTCTCTGTACCGCCCTTACAAGGCAGTCTAGAAAAGCACATATTCAGACAATCACAACATAAGGAAAACACATGGGAGGGCATGGGAGGGGTGGGATCTCCCAGCACAGCCAGTCAGTTCGCAGCTGAGAAGACGCATCCAACCAACTCGCTGTTCATGAGTGGAGGGAGGGACAAGGACCGGAGAAGATGGTAAAAAATCGGAGAGGGTGTCTGTAACAGTGAGTGTGCGTATGTGTGTGCTTTCAATGAGTGAGTCTGTGAACTATCCCCAGTTCATCTGTGCCACCTGATGTAAATGCGGCCTCAAAAGATGAGTTCAGTTTAGTTCCACAGGCCTGAGAAGAGAGTGAGTTGGGGGGGGGTTTAGTTTCCACCAAACAGCATCAGCTTCTCCATGATGTTTCCCATCCACGTATGAGCGCCAGAACAGCAACCAGCATGCCAGTTCGGGCCAGACTGGCATCCAGTTCACGGTTCAGCTCTATCACCGCATGAGTTCGAGTGCTGCTAGTTGCTCAGCATAGACCATCACAGGTCTTCCAAAATTTGCAACATACCAGGAAACCACACACACCAAACAGCAGAAACCCAGTTATCATAAATCCAATTGTGTAGAAATCCTCCACAGAAAGAAGCAACAGGCACATGACCTTCATCACATATCCAACAGCATGCATTCTGTTGGGACCTACAGGCTCCCCTTTGCCCGTTAGAGCAGCAGGGCAGAGTAGGAATGAGAGGGAAAGAAAAAGCGTCCGCTCTCCGAGAGCAGGAGGTGGAATGACTCTTATCTCCCCTCCACTGACGTTTCCGACAAAGGGGGAGGGGCGAAAGAGTCCACTGCGGTGGTGACACCAGAGACCATTGTCAGCTGAGGTTCCCAGCTAAACCTGGCCAAGGATTCCCCACACTAGGGGGACTATGGGAAAGATGAAGATGTCGTCTCAAAACTCCTCATATCAGAGGACGAAAAGGAAAATGACATCTTCAGTACTTTCAGCCCGGGCTGCACAGCCCGTGGCCTCCATCACTAGTCGAGATAGACGCGAGAGTAGCACACCTTCTTCTCCCCTCCCCAGCTCAGACGTCCTTGACAAATGCAAATGTGCTGCTGCCCCACTGGCCATCCCCTGGCTTGCTGTCATAGCTGAGACCACCAGGAGGGAAAAATTGCTCTTTGGCAAAAGTATCACAAAAAAACTTTTCCGCGTCTTCCCGGAGCTGCTGGACGAGGTGGCACACTCGGGAGATCTCGCCTTTACAGCACCAGGAGCCCAATTCCAGGGCCTTGTCCCTCGACTGCAAGGTGATGAAGAGCCTGGATCTGTTCTGCATCCCTCCAATGGAACCACTTGTGGCAGCTCATCTTCACCCCCGGCTGTCAGCGGTGTTTTCCAGGAGCCCCAGCCTGCCATTCAACACGAATTGTTTTCTGTCAGCCCTAACTGAAAAGGCCTACAAGGCAGCTGCCCTCTCAGCAAGAGCGCTCAATGTCCTCTCCCTGCTTACAGTTTATTTAGCTGAGTTGTGTGAAGATTTTTCGCAAGCACAGGACCCAGCAACGTGGGAGGAGATACCGGTCATCATGGACCTATGTCTCTGCGATCAACGCTGAGAGCACTGGGGACTATGGCGCTGCGAGAACAGGCACGGTCGCTCAACCTCGCCAACCTGTCAGACAGGGAGAAGGACGATGCCCTCAACATGACCATTGTCCCAGAAGGAATTTTAGGTTCCACGTTTGCCTTAATGCAGCAATGATGTGAAGCCAAAAAGAAGAAAGATGAGGCTCTCCAGCTTTGCCTTGCTCGGAAGCCTCCCGCTCCCTCCCCACCTGCGCAGAGCAAAGCTTTTACACCTGCTGCCTCCCAAGTTTCGCAGTTTAAAATACTTAAACAGCCAAAACCCCACCCCGTCCCACTGACTTTGCCCGGTCTGGACAACTGGTCAAAGAAACATCAGCCACCGTTGTGGCTGTGCCACCACTCCCAACACAGGCTGCCTTTTTCCAGGCCAGGAAGAAGAAGCGGGTGGCCTGAAAGTTGCTCTCTTCACCTGTGCAGCTGGTAGTTCCCCAGCTCCACCTGTTTGGGTTGACGGATTTTGCCAGAGCAAGTTGAAGAGAATGGACATTTGACGACATTGGTCCTCAAATGGAAAAGGACCGGAATTCGCCAGATCCTGGATCTGGGGACTCTGAACAGACAACTGAGGAAATACAAATTCAGGATGCTTACTTGTGCATCACTGCTATGCCTTGTTCGAGAGAATGACTGGTTCACTTCTGTTGACCTGAAAGATGCATATTTGGCATCCTAGTCTATCATCCCCACAGGAAGTTCCTGAGATTTGCTTTCAGGGGATCTGATATGAGTACCAGGTGCTCCCTTTTGGTCTGTCTCTAAGACCACAAGTATCTGTACGATGCACAGAAGTGGCGACAGCCCCGCTCAGACAGGGGCATCCACTTGGCCATTTACCTGGACATTGGCTGCTTCTGGAACAATTGGAGCAGGAAGCCAGGGCGCACACGCAGGCCCTTGTGCAGCATCTATCCAATTTGGGTTTCAGGATAAACACGGAAAAAAACATGCTATCTCTGTGGCAGACAATGATCTTTCTGGGGTTATCCCTGAACTCCGACTTTCACAGCTCGTCTCTCGGTGGAACAACTGAGTTTTCAGAGCATGCCTCGCACTTTTTTGTCAAGGCAGATCTGTTCAGTTCAGATTTGTCTTTGATTACTCGGACTGATGGCATCTGCCATTCTTTTTTCAGCTTTGGGTGACCTTGTGCGATCTGGACTCAGTGTGCCATGGTGCATAGAGAGTGATGGTCACTCCGGCATGCGTCAGGACTTGGTGTGTTGGAGAGTTTCATCTTTCCTGACCCAGGCAGTCACTATGGGTCTAGGTCTGTCCAGGAAGGTGATCACTATGGATGCAAGCCTGACAGGCTGGGGTGGAATTGACAAGGGTCAGCTTTCTGAATAATTTTCTCCCGTGCCTTGTGGGATATCATGTCCTGGTGAGGACGGACATCATGACGACAGGGGCGTACATCAAGCGCCAAGGAGGGTTACTCAATCAGCTACACATGCTGGCACCCAAACTGAGTGAGATGTCTCACCTGACAACCCTTCTTGCTTGGACGAGAGAGAGGAGGTGGTTATCTTGAATGAGGCGGTGCAGTCCACATGAGCAAATTAAGGTAGGTGGCACTACCTGATGTGGACCGACACATTCACCAGTCAATCAGGATTTGCGTAATGACATTAATGCTTCGCAGAGCTGCACAAAGGGGTGCATCTCATAGTGAGACATCTCACTAATATTACTTACAGAACTAGAGTTATGTAAATAACCTAAAGTTATCTACTCTATAAACGTGTTTGTTTTTGTCTTTCTGCTTTTCTTTGTCTTCCTCTCTTCACTTTCTTGACTGTGATGGTAGCATCAAATTCTAATTGTGCTAAGAAATATGAGCAAGATGGTTTGTGAAGATTGTAAAAATATGTCTTTTTGTATATTTTCAAGACTTCAAACATTTCCCTTGATAAAAGATTGTATTATTGTGAATGTTTCCTGCTTTTCAAAATTTCTAGATTACTCAAAAATTTAGATTCAGAAATTATTAATAATTAAAAAGCAACTTTTAAAATCTTCACAAATATTATGACACAAAACTGAGGTATGGCCTGGTATTACTGTTCTACTGCAAGAGACCGTCTTGATTTTTCAGCCCCACCCCCCATGCTTGTCAGGTGAAATGTGACCTATACCCCTCAATTCCACAAGCCTGTCCAGCCATGATTGTCAGTATCATGTGTGCGTATACGTGTGTATGTGTGCGTGCGTGTGTGTGTGTGTGTGTATGGCGTGTGTTTCTGCGTGTGTGTGTGTGTGTGTGTGTGTGTATGCGTGTGTATGTGTGTGCGTGTGGTGAGTGTGTCTGCATGTGTGCGTGTGGCGAGTGTTTCTGTGTGTCTGCATGTGGTGAGTGTTTCTGCGTATGTGTGTATGTGTGAGTGGGAGAGAGGGAGATGAAGAAAACACACATGCCTGTTTTCAGGCCTCGTTGGCGCAGTAGGCAGCGCGTCAGTCTCATAATCTGAAGGTCGTGAGTTCGAGCCTCACACGGGGCAGTTTGTTTTTGTGAATGCTTGGGGTAATATTTGGAAGCACACTACATGATCTTTTACATTTATGAACAGCTGAATTGAAGGTTGGTGAACGGTTGCTCCCATTATTGCAGCATTATGCGTGTCTTCTCCCCCAGAAAATATAAATATGGGCAGAGATGGTAGAGCTAAGAGGGAGGCTGTGAGCATGGATGATTGACATCCAGCAAACTCCAGCCTAAACGCTAAACAAGGTAACTGGGAACTCCAATTTTTGGCACTTCCGCAAATGCTTCACTTTTGACTACTAACTTACATTTCTACTAAATTTCTGATTACATTTTTGGTGCATAATACCTCAAGCATATTTAATAACCAACACAATAAGGCATTGCCAGGATTCAAACACAGGTGCTTTAACCAACTAAGCCACAGCGCCACACAACACCCTACAACAACTACGGAGAAACGTACACTATATATGACCAGTCTATGGAAGTAAAAGCTGCAACATGCTAAGATCCAATAAATATTTAACAATTGTCCCCTCCCTGAGCCGTCACCTTATCGTGGTGGAGGGGTTTGTGCGTCCCGAAGATCCTAGCAGCTATGTTGTCGGGGGCTTTATGCCCCTGGTAGGGTCACCCATGGCAAACAGGTGTCTAGGGGAGGGACCAGACCAAGCACGGCTCATCGACCTCTACGATGACGACCAACCTGGGCATGAATGTTCCCTTGCCCGGACGCGGGTTACCGGGACCCCCCTCTGGAGCCAGGCCTGGAGGTGGGGTACGAGAGCGAGCGTCTGGTGGCCGGGCCTTCGCCCATGGGGCCCGGTCGGGCTCAGCCCGAAAGGGTTACATGGGCACCACCTCCCGTGGGCTCACCATCTGCGGGAGGAGCCGTAGGGGTTGGGTGCAGTGTGAGCTGGGCGGCAGCAAGGGGCGGGGACCCTGGCAGTCCGATCCCCGGCTGCAGAAGCTGGCTCTAGGGACGTGGAACGTCACCTCTCTGGTGGGGAAGGAGCCTGAGCTTGTGCGCGAGGTTGAGCGGTTCTGGCTAGATATAGTTGGACTCACCTCGACGCATGGCTTGGGCTCTGGAACCAGTACCCTCGAAAGGGGCTGGACTTTCTTCCACTCTGGAGTTGCTCATGGTGGGAGGCGCCGAGCAGGTGTGGGCATTCTCATCAGCCCCCAGCTTGCTGCCTGCACGTTGGGGTTTACCCCGGTGGATGAAAGGGTAGTTTCCCTCCGCCTCCGGGTGGGGGGACGGGTCCTGACTGTTGTCTGTGCTTATGCACCGAACAGCAGTTCAGAGTACCCACCCTTTCTGGAGTCCTTGGAGGGAGTGCTGGAGGGTGCTCCTTCTGGGGACTCCATTGTTCTGCTGGGGGACTTCAATGCTCACGTGGGCAATGACAGTGAGACCTGGAGGGGAGTGATTGGGAGGCATGGTCCCCCTCCTCTGAACCCAAATGGTGTTTTGTTATTGGACTTCTGTGCTCGTCATGGATTGTCCATAACGAACACCATGTTCCAACATAAGAGTGTCCATATGTACACCTGGCATCAGGATTCCCTGGGCCGCAGTTCGATGATCGATTTTGTAGTCGTATCGTCGGACCTGTGGCCACATGCCTTGGACACTCGGGTGAAGAGGGGGGCGGAGCTGTCAACTGATCACCACCTGGTGGTGAGTTAGCTCAGGTGGTGGGGGAGGAGGCCGGTCAGATCTGGCAGGCCCAAACGTGCTGTGAGGGTCTGCTGGGAACGCCTGGCTGAGTCCCCCGTCAGAGCGAGCTTCAACTCCCACCTTCAGCAGAGCTTCAACCATGTCCCGAGTGAGGCGGGGGACATTGAGTCCGAATGGGCTGTGTTCCGTGCCTCTATTGCTGAGGCGGCCGGCCGGAGCTGTGGCTGTAAGGTCGTTGGTGCCTGTCGTGGCGGTAATCCCAGGACTCGTTGGTGGACACCAACAGTGAGGGATGCCGTCAAGCTGAAGAAGGAGTCCTATCGGGCCTTCTTGGCCTGTGGGACTCTGGAGGCAGCTGATGGGTACCGGCGGGCTAAGCGGCATGCGGCTTCGGCTGTTGCCGAGGCAAAAACTCGGGCATGGGAGGAGTTCGGCGAGGCCATGGAGAAAGACTTCCGGACGGCTTCGAGGAGATTCTGGTCCACCATCCGGCGGCTCAGGGGGGGGAAGCAGTGCTCCATCAATACTGTGTACAGTGGAGATGGGGTGCTGCTGACCTCAACTCGGGACGTTGTGGGTCGGTGGAGGGAATACTTCGAAGACCTCCTCAATCCTACCAACACGTCTTCCCATGAGGGAGCAGAGCTGGTGGACTCAGGGGTGGACTCTCCTATCTCTGGGGCTGAAGTCGCTGAGGTGGTCAAAAAGCTCCTTGGCGGCAAGGCCCCGGGGGTGGATGAGATCCGCCTGGAGTTCCTTAAGGCTCTGGATGCTGTGGGGCTGTCTTGGCTGACACGCCTCTGCAGCATCGCGTGGACATCGGGGGCAGTACTGCTGGATTGGCAGACTGGGGTGGTGGTCCCCCTTTTTAAGAAGGGGGACCGGAGGGTGTGTTCCAATTACAGGGGAATCACACTCCTCAGCCTCCCTGGTAAGGTCTATTCAGGGGTCCTGGAGAGGAGGGTCCGCCGGATAGTCGAATCCCGGATTGAGGAGGAGCAGTGTGGTTTTCGTCCTGGTCGCGGAACAGTGGACCAGCTCTATACCCTCTTTGGGGTCCTGGAGGGGGCATGGGAGTTTGCCCAACCAGTCTACATGTGTTTTGTGGACCTGGAGAAGGCATTCGACCGTGTCCCCCGGGGGCTCCTGTGGGGGGTACTCCGGGAGTATGGGGTACCGGACCCCCTTGTAAGGGCTGTCCGGTCCCTGTACGACAGGTGTCAGAGCTTGGTCCGCATTGCCGGTAGTAAGTCGGCTTCGTTTCCGGTGAGGGTTGGACTCCGCCAAGGCTGCCCTTTATCACCGATTCTGTTCATAACTTATATGGACAGAATTTCCAGGCGCAGCCGAGGTGTTGAGGGGATCCGACTTGGTGGCCTCAGGATTGGGTCCCTGCTTTTTGCGGATGACGTGGTCCTGTTGGCTTCATCTGGTCATGATCTCCAGCTCTCGCTTGAGCGATTCGCGGCCGAGTGTGAAGCGGCTGGGATGGGAATCAGCACCTCCAAATCTGAGACCATGGTCCTAAGCCGGAATAGGGTGGATTGCCCTCTCCGGGTCGGGAGTCAGGTCCTGCCTCAAGTGGAGGAGTTTAAATATCTCGGGGTCTTGTTCACGAGTGAGGGAAAGATGGAGCGCGAGATCGACAGACGGATCGGTGCGGCGTCTGCAGTAATGCGGGCTCTGCGCCGGTCTGTCGTGGTGAAGAAGGAGCTGAGCCAGAAGGCGAAGCTCTCGATTTACCAGTCGATCTACATTCCTACCCTCACCTATGGTCATGAGCTGTGGGTCGTGACCGAAAGAACGAGATCTCGTATACAGGCGGCTGAAATGGGTTTCCTCCGCAGGGTGGCCGGGCTCACCCTTAGAGATAGGGTGAGGAGCTCGGTCATCCGGGAGGGGCTCAGAGTAGAGCCGCTGCTCCTCCGCATCGAGAGGAACCAGTTGAGGTGGCTCGGGCATCTGGTCAGGATGCCTCCTGGACGCCTCCCTGGTGAGGTGTTCCAGGCACGTCCCTCGGGGAGGAGACCCCGGGGAAGACCCAGGACACGCTGGAGGGATTATATCTCTCGGCTGGCCTGGGAACGCCTCGGGATCCCCCCCGCAGAGTTGGCAAATGTGGCTGGGGAGAGGGAAGTCTGGGCTTCCCTGCTTAGGCTGCTGCCCCCGCGACCCGACTCCGGATAAGGGCAGAAGATGGATGGATGGATGGATGTTCTTGTAAAAAGTTGAAGTGAATAGAAATGTTTTTTTTTGTTGTTTTTTTTTACCTTGATTTAAAACAGATGACTTTCAGCAGGCCTGTAGTCTTTTTGGATTTGCACCACATGTAAGAAGCATAAAACTGAACATGTCTCTCCATGTTTAATTCTGACTAAGAACAGACTTGACCTTGATGACCTGAGGGATCTGGTTAGTTCATAGCAAACCAGAAGATGCTGAATATATTTTGGGCCTAGAGCATTCAGCACTTTATAAACTAACAGCAGGATTTCCACTAAATTCTTTGACAAACAGGAAGCCAGTGTCAACATCTGAGAACTGGAGTTATTTGATCCATTTTTTTTGGTCTCAGGGCACATTCACACCAGTAGAGTCCATGTCCAATTCAGTTGGCCAGAGAATCCCAAACCTTTCATCATCTTCCTTTGTTTTAATTTGTTTTCACAAATCAAATCACAAACCTTGTCACACAATTACAATTGGCTAGGGGGTGTTGTTAGGCGAAATGACCTCTCACAAAAGAAAGTAGTAAGCAATGGCTTGTCCAGACTCTGATTTTCATCCTGTGCTCTGTATCCAAATGAAAATCTCCTGAATTTTAAACCATTTTAAACTGACTGCTACAGCTGCAGCTCTCAAATGACAATCACTCATTATTAAAAAATCTGTCAAGATGAGAGACAATTGCCAAATCCATGGCTTCAAGACAATAATCATATACAAATCTGTAATGTTCCAACAACTTTGAACATCTTTCATTTAAAATATAAGAAAAGAGCTGGGTAATATGACAAAAAATTATATTATTTTTCTTATGTGCTTCATGTGGGTTGTCACACCGACTTGCATCGGCTTGGTTTTTCATGCTTCATGTGTAGTTGTTCGAGTGATTACCTACCAGGTTATAAAACAATTTGGCATCAATGTAGCATTGTATACCCACCAACAGGATTTGGACATTTTTATCTGTTCTTAATCACTTGTGTCAAACATTTCCATTTTACTGACAAACTACTGTCATCTTTACTTTGCAAACGAGAGATGTTTCACTCTCAGGGCTATCCCCCAGCCCTATATATTCCACTCTAAAGTCAAATTAGTGTTCATTCACATCCAACTAGTCTTGTTTGCAATTAAATAAATAAATATTGGTTGTTTAATTCCCCAAATTGTCTTTTTCTGCTATTAATTCTTACCAGTTATTCTCACCAGAATTGACCTATCTTATTACCTTATCTATTAGTAGGACATTTGACATGCAGCAGATTTCAACAACAGAATGTAGATGCACACTGGTGAACACACAGGCTCACTGGGATCTTTAGACATGTCTAGGCTTTTCATGCTGCCATGGTTACACTGCATCAGAGACCCCTATATGTAAACATGGACACTCAATTATCTGTTACAGATACCTCACATTTATATTGCATGTCTTTATTATCATACATTTATTGCAGCAAAGAGAAAATAGGCAGAGAAAACATATCAGGGAGGGGTCATTAACTGTTTTTTTTTTTTTTTTAGTTATTTAAGTTTAAGTTTTAAGTATGAGTATATTGACATAATTACATGCATTAAATATCTCTTATAAGTGGGAATACATACACAATACATATAGTGCTTCAACAATCATATCCATCCACTTTTCTTTCCTCTACAGATGCCACGTTTCCATTACAACTGGAATTGCACAAAGCGTAAAAATTGCAATAAAATTAACGATAATAAAACTACATCTTAAAAAAATTCAAATATCACTAGATAGTTTTTTATACAAAAGTTTTTATATAAAAGTATATTGCAAAAGTGTATTTGAAACACTTTTTCGCATTTACATGTCTCTGGACGTAAGGGGTCATGTGACCAGTTTATTTCTTGTGAAGATGGTGCAATATGGAGCAAACAACAGTTAAATGCAAATATTTACAATGAATTAAAAAGGCAAATGAAGGCAAAGACAAATGGTTTCAAAAAGCTGGGCCCAAGTCCATCGCAGCAAGTAGAAAACCCCAGAATAATGTTACGTGGCTACCTTACATAAGCTGCAATTCTCGTAAAATCTCGTCAGTCAGACAAGATTTTACAATTTCACTTTTATAAATATCGGCATTATTTTGCAAAAAACTGTAATGGAAATGCAGGTCCTATTTCCACTGCTTAAAACCTGTCAATACCTTCCCTACATCACTGCTTTTCTTTCCTGCTTAAATTTCTTCCTCTTTGGCTTTTGTGCACCTTGATTTTTTTCTCTCCTGTCTTTTAAACTCCAGCACTCTGCTTGTCCATCAGGGTTTTATGACTGTAGATGCATAGTCAGAAAGTCATGTCAGCATCAGCTGTGCATAGAAAAGACAGTAAGGAGGAAAAAGACTTGCAGATGAATGTGTGTCTGACAGGAAATACTTAAGTGCTTGAGAGTAAGCATTAAGTGTGTGTGTGTGTGTGTGTGTGTGTGTGTGTGTGTGTGTGTGTGTGTGTGTGTGTGTGTGTGTGTGTGTGTGTGTGTGAAAGAGTGTCCAGGTCAAAAGAGGCAATAGGATGAAAGGAAGGGAGAGGAAATAATCAAACGTGAAAAACCGGGGGAAAAAAACAACCTCAGCAATTAACAGAACACAGACTGAGAGGCAGAGGAGGGGTGGTCATGCTTTCACACTGCATGATCTCTACCAGATATAACAGAAGCGATTCTCTGCCGTTTTTCAATTCCAACACCTGGCAGGCACTTGAACTGAAACGTACTAAATGGTTTGTCTAATTTTCAGATTATACTTACCCTTATAATTAAGTAATGAAATTAAAGGTAGATGTAACTCACTAAATCAGAGCTGTGGGTGACAACATTAAAGGCATTAGCTTTATAAAAAAAAAAATATATATATATATATATATATATATATATACATATATACATATACATATATATATATATATATATATATATATATATATATATATATATATATATATATATATATATACATATACATATATATATATATATATATATATATATATATATATATATATATATATATATATATATATGTGCAACAGGCTATATTCCGACACCAACTTTCTAAAACAGAAACACTGCTAAGTGTTTTGTTGCCCTCTGATTGCAATGAGCAAAGCTAAAAAAACTGAATCAGATTGAGTTTCTTTGTTAATGATGTGAATTGACCTTCAAGTGACATGTGTCAAAGTAATTACGACAATGAATTGCAACTTCCAAGTTCAAACATTATGGATTAATGTTCTTTTAACTTGTACCAAGCTAGCATGTTTTGCAAACCAGTTATGTTAGACTGTATTAGTTTTAGTTTCGTGCCCTGAACACGCTTTACTATGTATCTGCAAAACACTTTTCATGTCCCTTTAAAATTATTATAACAATCACAAACTTGAAATGGTTAGTTACGTAATATGCCAGCTACAGTCGGGTATGAGTCCTCACAAGCCACAGTTTTAATAAAAACACAGAGTTGTTGCTGCATCTCAATCAGCAAATGAACATAAAAATTGCTATGTACTCAACAAATAAACAACTACTCACATTGCTCTTCTTGGTGAGCCTGTTGTTTGGTTTTGTTAAGCACCATGCTCAACTATTTTTATCTTAACTGTCTGTCAGCATTTATCTGGAGGATATATTTTTAGATCTGCTGAAGAAAACAAAGCAATGCAGACAAAGTAATGTTTAAGTGGTCACCGAGATTGGGGGGGGGGGGGGGGGGGGGGGAGAACACATCATTGGGTTATTATTGCCATGGTGTGACAAAATAAGAAATATTAAAAAGAGAAAGAAGGACTTGGACAGGATGAGATGAAATGAATCAATACCTCTCTGTCTAACTATACAGGAGCAGCCAAACCATTACAGTGAACAGTTGCTCTTATTTGTTGTGTCTCCTGAAATACGACAGACATGAGGCCTAAGAATTTGGTGATAGTGTCGATTTCTATGTAATAATGGTCATTTAAATGTTAAAATTCACACAGCCTAATCTAATAGGGTTCTCAATTTTATTTTCCAGTCCTCCTTGTCGTTTTTAGCAACAGCTGAGGTTGTCCGTGCTAATTCTGCCAAATACAGAGGCACTAACTCCTAATTGCATTACCAGGCTGTGAATCAGCCTTGCATTAACAGGAGTCTTTGATTTTCAGTTCCCCATCTTCTTAAATCGTGAAATGAACATTAATGAGAAGACGGAGAGCATTTTGGGTTCAAACTGGTGAGTTTCATCCTGCTACTCAGCACAGAGACCCATTATGTTTTAATGGTATGTGCAGAAGATTCCCAGGACTTGGTCAATAAATCTGTGTGAATCACAAATTTCATTTATCCCATGCAAATGTGCCTGATACAATACAGATGCAGTTGGTAAATCACATCAGGCCCTTATTCAACTCCAAAGCCATTGAGTTCAGACATTAGTTATTCATTAATTAATTTCCTTCATTCATCACTGTCAACTCTACAATGAATGATTTCCTTTAACAAGCCTTTTCAACGGATTCTGTGGAAGCACATTTTAGGCTGTAGTCACAATAACTTGTACTTTCTTACACCAGCTTGGCAAACATTAGATCATTATTCAGTATTACCACTAATTTCCTGAATTGATGTAATTCGATTCACAACCCTGATTCAATGGAATTTTGATAAAAGCCAATTCTGTTCGGTATTGATTCAATTACCGATGTCTATGCAACAACAACAACAACATTTCTTGAATATTAAAAACATTCTAAGATAAACTAAGAGTTTTTATAAAACACTAAACCGGTTTCGAAATCCAATATCTTGGAGTAATCGGACTACTTCAATAATCTGATAGGACACATTTACATGCACTTCTGTAATACGATATTCAAAAGATTGTCTTCATTGACCAAGCTATCATCTAATTTATTTTGAAGTACTTCTGTGCATCATTATGGCACATCCTGTTACTTAAAAAAATTTCTCAGTTTGTTGAACGTGACAGAGACCACCATCTTAGTGTTACAGATGTGTGAGGTAAAAAACTGCTTATTAGTTTACCGTTGAATGTAATGTGATGGTAAATGAAAAAGTCTAAACTGGCATTATCTTGGCAAGGGAAACTGATTTTGGATGTAAGCAACACAGTTAACCTTTCAGTTATGTATATTTGCTAGGATCCCGCCAAGCATTAGTAATTCATGTGAGAGTAAGGTCACTGTTTTCACCAGAAAATAAAAGTGGTTTTTTGGGGGTTTTTTTTTTTTTTTTTTTTTTTTTTTTTTTTATGAATCTATATTGGTTTGTTTACATTTGAATCTAATCAAATATATTATTCAGTTTTAATAATCCAGCCTTGGTCTTTACATCTGCTGGAGTCCAGTAAAACAGAGAAAGACGGTGATGGCCTTTCAGAAGGTCAGGTTTTATATTCTTGTCTAAATCTGTGGGTCAAACAAATACACTGAGGTATGTGATGTAAGTGGGTTTATAAAAGCTAGATCATTGCTGATAAATGCATATATGTGGCACTTTATGAGTGTGTTATTTGGTCACAATTTGGAGCTGATGCGTGTGAAGTTGTTGAGAGAGACATAAGGGTATGAGGGATTTAGCTGGATTGAGGACACCAAGTTGACTCCGTGAGTCTACCAACTAGTCATCATTTTCTCCTCTCTAGCTCTCTTTTATCCTCCCTCCTAAGACCAGTCCAGCAAAAGCACACAATCAAAGCATTTAATATTTCTTTCTTTGTCACCTTCCATTCTTTCTTTTTCATTCTTATTTCTTCTGCTTCAGCTCATACCCTTTTAAATTTGCATATGCACAGGATGAATACAGTGTGAGTAGCAACTTGTGTGCGTGAGGGAGTGCTTTTATTCCTTCACCAAGGGGATTGATTAGGGTAAATAACCTCAGAGCAGCTTTTGGGATTTAGTAGTTAAAAATCTGCTGTCAGCTTCATGCATGAAAATGTGTCTTGCAAACCAGTTTTAACATACAGCCAGACATTAGTGACATAGCTAAAGACCATTAACAGCACTGTAAAATATGTTTTTAGAGGTGGCCTAGACAAATGACAGCCTAGATCAACTGTTCCTGTTATATTTTCACTTCAGAATCATTCAGAGTTTACTTTTACAGGGACAATATAACATTAAAAATACATCACAAATGAAGCCACAGTTCAGAAGATGTCCCAGTGATGGTAAAGTAGCTGGCTTTAAACTGCAAGCATCTATGCTGCATTCTGACCCTGGATGAGGACAAGTCAATAACTGCCTCTTCCTGTGGAAACCATGAGTACATTATTAACACTGATGATGTCTTTCAGAGATGCATTTTCTTACAGCGGCCCAAAAGAGAAAAAAAAGCCTGATATTGCAGTTAAGTAAGTCCAGTATGAAGGGTAATTATTCATATTTGAGTTCAATTTCTATCTATTTTGTAAAATGTCTGGAAAGGGAAGAAAAACAGCAAATGCTGCAGAAGTTGGAAGCATGTAAAGATGGTGACTGATTTCTAACCTATTTAAAGGATGCATTATGTAACTTTCTGAACATAAGACTCTGCGTTCCAGACTTGTTCGATGACACAGTGACATCTATCATGTGCATTTCTGGAGCCGCTGCTTCCCAGCAGCTCTCTGAGGCTGACAAACTGCACAATACAAGTTTTTCATCCGGGACGCTATGTGACGTTGCAGTAGAGTTTTGTTTCACACTAGAAAGCATACTGGTTGTTTTGAACAACCAGTATGCTGAATCAGCAAACAAGCACAAAAAGATTAAAAGAGAGAAAAGGACAAAACAAGAATTATTGTAAGATCGTCTTTTGCCGGCTGGAGAGTGCTAACAGGTCAGGTACGACACAAGATGGATGCTGAAGTAACCGTTGTGATTGGGAAAATGGAAAAAGTTCTGTAGTGTGTCTTTAATTGGATAAAACACAGGCTTCACATCTATGGCATCCATTGCGCCTCACTACAACCTTTCCATCTGAACTATTCTTACTAAAAACAACAATACAATTTAATTGTAATGGTCCAGATGGTTTCTAATGTAAACATCTACACAACTATTTCATCACACTTAAGGATTTTGCTGTGTAGAACTTGACGTCAGTGTGGACTAAACAGGTTATTTTGTTAATCCCATCTTAAAATGGTATAAATTTGAGATCAATCTTAAACTGTTTTATCATTTACTAAAATATGAGAGTCATATAAATGCACACAAGCTTAGGCAAACACTCCTAGTATCTTGCTTAAGAACACACAAACTAAAAAGATGCATGTTTTTTGCCCAGGCCTCCAAATGGAAGGGCAATCTTCTGAATCACTGCACTACCCTGCTGCTCTTGATTTTGCAAACATGAGAATGTGTCTTAGCAAATAATTACAAAACATTTAGGGCTTAAGTAACATACTGAGAAAGCACCGCGGGCAATTTCTTTCAACGATAAGGATGACTATATAAAAATCTTCAGCCAGTGGCAAAACTCTTTCTCTCTTACGTACTGAAAAAAAGTTGTGAGAACACATCGTGGTTGCATATGTTTAACTGGCTTTCACTCTCTCCCACAAGTGAGACCAGCTCCTTGTTCACTCTCCAAAACCCCTGCAGCAACAAGCCAATCTGTTCCCAAACAGCTGGAGCTGCCCCCAAGAGTGTGAAGGGAAGACTCGGCAAGAACAAGAAGTGGAGACAGGCTGAAAATAGGAAACAGAGCGTGAGACAGGAATGGAAGCAGAGAGGCAGATAGTATTAGAGAGTTTGCTGTCATAAATAAGCAATGCTTCGTCAACAAAGAAAATGAGAGTGAGAGAGGGAACCAAGGCTTTCTCCCATTGCCAAATCAAAAAGGGAAAACTGACAAATCACATATGTCATTAGTAAACAGAACTAAGTCAAAATCAAAAGACATGGGGCAGAAGGAGTGATAGGGCAAATGAGATATGAGAGAAAAAAAAACAAGGGGTAAGAAAAAGATGAAAGTGAGAGATACAGAATGACATTAAGAAAAGAAGAAAGAGAGGCAAAAGGAAGCGGAGAGCAGGAAGAGGGCAGCAGGAAATTCCTTCTTCATTTTCCCAACCCTTTGTGCTTCACAATGAAAAAAAAACTGAAATATGACAGTCCTCCTCTTTTTCTTTATGACAATTCTGCTGCGCTCCCTCGAAGCTTCGTTCTCAGTCTTTATTCATAACCCCTGTCCACAGCGTGTGTCATGCACATCCCATCCAGAAAGAATTGCTTGTTTTCAGAAAGAAATGTTTTCCTACCTCATGTCCTCCAGCAGGTCACATTCAGTCTGATGTTTAAAGTGCAGTCTTGTCATCTGCTCCGTGTGAGTATTTTTTAGCTCTTGTGTCACTTTGACCTGCAGGAAACAAAAAGACATTAACAACTAAAGGATTTTTCATTTACACTTCCCCTCCGCCTTCCAGCCATTTCTGCTACTTCTTGGCTTATTTTGGCCTACAGATAACCTTCTCTAAAATAAATCATCTTTCTTCCCGTAATGACAATTTAATAGAATATCAATAATTAAATATCACATTGAGTTCTTTTTCTTTCCTGCATCTAAAGTCTAAAGGAACGTTTTTTCCTGCCTTAAATTAGCAAATTCATAATGAATGGTCCATGTCTATCCACAATCTATAATCCTTTTCTAGCAGCCACCCCTGGCTGGATTAAATGTTGCATGAAATTACCAAAAGTAACACAAATACATTACAAAATTATCAATCAATGCTTCACAACACGTCTTCTGATTATCTGTGATTCAAGTGCCCAGCTCTGCAGATAGGATGGAAGATGGATGGAAGAAATGCACACACACATTCACACTGCTGAATAATTAGGATAGCATGCACTTTTTGGTATTAAATGTGACTGAAGATACTCAAAAAGGCCATAGCAGCATTTAGGAGCATCCAGACCGTTTAGATTGTTTGAAAAATGTATTTATTGTTCGGTCCCACACAGAAATAACCAACATAGATTATTAGATCAGATTAACCTCTATGTCTTGTGCAAAAACAGACACCGCAATGGAATCGACCCTTCATGTGCATCTGTCAGCGCAGGCAAGCACCTCCATACACACATCTCCTGCCAACACACACGGAATCACTGTGAAGGTCACTGTGCATTGTCGAGTGAATTCCACCAGCTATTCATCAGAGTAACAGTGGGCAAATTCATGACTGTTCTAGACAGAACTCTCAACAACATGACACACGCTACACTGGCAAACACACACCCATACACACAGCAGTCTCTTTCTTTCATGTGCTGTGACTCTGAAGATAAAGAGGGAGTGGTTCATTACATTATCAGGGTAAAAGCACTTCACTTGATTTCACCTTCTATCACTCACAGGCAACCAGGAAAGAGGGGGAAAGACTGATGGGGCAAGGGGTGACAGGGATAAATTGGCCAAGTGAGACAAGTTGGACATGACAGGAGAAAAAGGTGGAATGTAAAGATGAGTAAATGAAGGTGAGAACAGAGAAGTAGGAACCGGAACGGAAATGCCACATTGCAGATGTTCATAGGGATGAAGAAGGTAAAAGCAACAGTGAGAAAGATGTTGCACAGACATGTTATAGAAGAACCTGAACGGTCAGTTTAGCAATACCATCTTTTCTAATAGTTCGCCCCTCCTGAGTTACAGGGTTTTTATTTTTTGCTTGTCAAAAAGGATATACAGTGGCGTAGTGGTTAGTACTGTGACCTCACAGCAGGAAGCTTACTGGTTTGAGTCACTGCTGGGGGGAAGTGCAAGCAGTGGCATTTCTGTGTGCAGGGTGTGCATGTATGAATGGGTTTACTCCATGATCTATTATGATCACTTATTTTTAATTGATCACTCTAAATTCTCTCTAGAAAAGTATGTCCCTCTGTGTTGCCCCCTGTGACGGACTGGCGACCTGTCCATCCAACCTTTCGCCTGACGATTGCTGGGATAGGCTCCAGCTTCCCTGCGACCCTTACTCGGACTAAGCCATGTAGAAAATGAATGAAAATCAAATGGACCGACAACCAGCAGGCTTTCCGAGCTAACAGACTTGGAAACTCTGGTGTGAATATACCTTCAGTGGTCACACTGGGCACAAAGGTTGGAAAACAATAAGGGACTTTTAGTACTGTCTAAATTTTGGGTTGTTTTTTTTACCTTTTTTTCCCCAAATGTTCTTAATCAAGTAGCCTGAAAATGATGTAAATTATACATGTAGTCAGCTCAAATTATTACTATCAGGAAGTTGCAAGGTGTACCATAAAGAAGTTGATAAAGAAATCATATCTATCTCAGAAATGACTAATTTACACCAACTATTAGTTAGTTGTCAGTTTTAGAGAAAGGTTATATATATATATATATATATATATATATATATATATATATATATATATATATATATATGTTCATATAATTATATATATATAATTATATGAACAAAGAGCCACAATTACCACTGAATTTAACTGAAATATTTGCTCTCACCTTGGTATGTGCCTGTGTTATTGAAATAGATGGAAAGACAGAGTGGTAAAACATTTGTGTGGAGATGCACTGCCTGTGTCAACCCAGAAGCAGCCATCTTTAATTCAAGCCACATAAAACTAATATATGAGACTCTAATGAGCTCAGTTTGCAAGCAGATGTGCTGAGAGGCACAGACAAAACACTTTAAGGGCCGAATGTGTCGCACTGGGAGAGAAATTACTTGCATGCAACAGCCAAATACTGATGCTCTCTTACTGTGGTGGGCAGCCACACTGGTAGAGGGTAAGATATCAGTCTTTAGATCAGTTTCGTTTTATCCTTGAAAGCATTTTAATAATATAATGAATTTAAAAACAGGGACTGAAATGTTACACTTAAACACACACATGGGAAAGTGGTCTCCGCAGCTTCAATTATGCTTGAGTGAGGGTGTTTTAAGGACATGATGTGGCATGATGAAAACCAGCACAGAAATTGCACAGGGGAGGGATATGTGATAATTAAGAGAAAACGTGCAGAGGTTCACTGTATGGTCATTTCCTTTCCTGCATTGTATCTATTTCAAAAAGCCTTACACAGAGTGAAAATAGACAAGATTCCTTCAGCTCAATTTTTGATGTATTCCTGTAGATATTTTAGGAAGGCTTGATTATAACCCCCAACCATCTAAACAAAAAAAATCTGCAAGAAGACCACACAGAACTATCAGCACTTGCCCCTTGATGTAACAACTAAAGTATAATCAGACTAGTCCACCACTGTGCTTTCCTCAGCCCAGTAATTCCCAGTTCACTGATGTTAATTACACAGGGAGCTGAGGATGCTAACTTCAATCTGCTGCCCCCTCGACACCACATTTCCAAATGAGCAATTAAATAAATCAACCCAGGAAATTCCAACCATGTTATAGAAAAACACCTGTGTCGTGTGCATTAGAGATTGTGGTCTTTCGTAAAGTCACATATGATCAACAAGCCATGAGACATGGCTCTGGCTCCACATCTGTCCGGTTTGTTTGTGTGTGTAGCTTTTGTCAGCTGAGCCTCCTTACATGAAATTATGCGACCCCGGACAGACTGAAGGTCTTTCTTTGACACAAGATGCATCACAAACAACAGCAGCTTTTGTTTGTGCTGTCTGAGGGAAAGCTGACACATTTTGACAACGTGGAAAATTTAGCCTGTAGAAAAACAACATGGATGTAACACACTGGATTCAGTCATGGACTAAATGTGACGTTAGAAGCTGGAGTGTTGCTGCTGCATGTTAATATGCAAATGATGTCGTTATTTAGAGTTATAGCATCCTTAAAAGGACAATTAGAGCATCACGTGGACTAACAGTCCAGTGCTTTGTTTAAAACGTCTTGTAGCAGACCACCTAGCGCCTTCCAGCTAACGTTGTTTGACGTTTGACGGTCACGCTACAGCGGCAGGACAGATGCACATTAATGTCACTAAGGTTTCTAACCCTACATGCTAGCACGCTTGCTAATGGTGGCTAGCAAGGGTCTTTTTTTCCACTCTTTGATATTTGTAAATCTGTATCATTAGACGTTTTAAAGTGAGGTTAACACAAAGCCCAAATCTGGGGTTACAACACCGTTATGTGTCTGTCATTGTCTGTACAGCCCAGCGGAAATATAACGGACCCTGGAAATCACTCACCTTCCTCGGCGGTGGCTGCATTTTGGAGTATTGACATGAATGGTACTTCCCTTGTGAGATGTATTGTAATTCCAAGAGGAAATCCAAATCACTGTGAAACAAATAGCTTTGCTTCTTCCAAACAAAAAAAAAAAAAAACAAAAAAAAAAAAAAAACAATCCTCCCCTAAAGTCGACAGGGAGGAAAGACGAGAGTTAAATTTGTACTCCGGCGGCCATGATTGATGATAAATGGCCAGTTTATACACAGCAGAAAGTGAGGCTGCGAGGAGAGGCTGAACACACTTATATTGGCTGCTGCCACTACGAGTGTGTGTACTGTACTGTTGTAAGCAGAGGAGCGAGCAGGCAGAGGGGAGAAAGCAGACAGAAGGGATGAAGGAGGAGGGGGGACATTAACGGTGAGCCCTTTCAGCAGTGAAGCTCGACGGCTCCACCATGCGGCACAGAGCGGAATAGCGTCCGGTGTCTGATGAAAAACACCAGGAGCATCTCGACAAATCCTTTTTGTTTCTCGACTGACGCCGACTGTGACCTCGAATAGCACTCGTGCAAAATGTGTTTCATAACAAATTAAGGAATGATGAGGATGATACCTATAAACCGAATAGCGAATATTACCAGGGCTTTGCTCTTGTCTGCCCAAGGAGAAAAAAACACGGGCGGCTGCGTCCTACAGACCTGCATAGCAACAAGAAACCGCAGTCGATCGAGGAAAAATCGATGTGGAGCATGCTCGTGTTGAAAAGGAAATAAAGAAAAGATGATCGTTTCCCAGAATGTTATCGGTTGCAATGAAAGTATAAAAATGTACTTTATTTAGGCTGCTCCAATTACAATAACAATTATATGAAAAACTGACATACATATTGATGGATGTATAAGTGTAAATAATCATCTTCACACCTCATTCTCATCACTTTCAAGCTTTAACTGTGAATTATGTAGCATTAAAAATATGTAAGATATCACATAATGTATAGAAGAATGGGGTCAGTGGGGTTATTGGAAGATGACTGTTAGTTAAGTAGTACAATGTGACACCTCAACAGAAAGTTGGTCCCAGCAGCAACTGTCCTGCATAGCCTGCTGTCTGCATACGTTTACAGCCATGTGTTTGGTTGTGTGTGGTTGCATAGGTTATTCTCAAACAGATATTGAAAAAGTAGCTTATAATGTTAGGAAAGTAATATTTTTCTGCATAATTTCACTATATGAAATGATAAATTACCCAAAAAACTTTAGTAACTGGCAGATTTTTCTTTCCATAGATTTTTACCTTTAAGTCACAATCCCACTACTGCAACCTTTATGGATGACCTCTGTAAAGTGGTAATGGAAATTGGAAACGTGAATGGCTGGAAGTGCAAGTATTTAATTTTGTTGCCCCTACAGTATGTGTCAGGTTAAGGGACTGGTAATCATTAATACGCAAAGTTTCTGGAGCAGGTAAGACATTAAGCATACTTTCTCACCTTTTTTTTTCAGTATAACACTTTAACACACACTCTAACACCAAGAGAAACTGAACAACTTCATGTGGTTACTTTGTGCAAAAGCCAGAGAAGAAAATGGCTGGCTTTCTTTTTTGGGCCATACTGTTTTTGTTAGGATCCTGTAAGGATTATTTTGATTTATGATTTCTTTAGTTCATGATCATCTGTATTGTCTAAGGTAAGAAAAGTACTACTCATAAAAATGATATGTTTATCTGTGAAAAAGGTTTTGATCTTGTTTTGTCTTGTATATTAGATCTGTTGAGGAAACCGTAGCTTTGAGTACAGGTTGGGATTATTAAATTCATATCCTGACCGCCCCCTGTCCAAGACTGTGGTTGCACATTACAGTATATTACAATTTAATCTGGATAGGAGTCTTTTATTAAGTAATTTCAAAGATAAACCTGGAAAACTGTAAGATTTCTTTCAGCTAAACAAACTTGTGATTTTATGCAAACCAAAGCAACACAAGTCCTGTCAGAAAAGACTGACATAAGAAAAGGCCCTTTTAAATAAAAACCTGTGATCAAGAGCAAAGGTCCCTATGTGGTGAGAGCTCATTTAAAACATTTGAATAATTTATGGAGGCAACAGAGTTGCTTCAGTCCCTGTCCATTTGATTGGAGGTAGTTAACATCTGAGCCTCAGGGCCCAGGTCTACAGGCTGCAGCTTGCCATGCTAGAACACATCACAACAAGTTCTTCATCAACTCAAATATCTCGGTTACACATTCAGTCTTAAAACACTGACTGAGGATAAATCACACAGGGGTGTCAGCATGAAAACTTCATACAGTGTAAGTAATTTTATAGTATTTCATTTATATTTCTTCAAAGCCTATTTACCATTAAAGTACTTACGAGATTCTCACTGAATGGGAAGAAGTGCTGGTTTTGTCATGGCACAAACGCAGCACAGCAGGCAGGAATTCAGGGGACTGCAGAAGGGGCCACTCTGTCTCCAGTCTGTTATCAGTTACTTAACCTGCAGCTGTTTTTAAAACAAGGAGGGAAAGGAAGACCAAAGTTTTCACAGTGAGCACGTGCCGATGTTTTTGATAAGGAAAACATAAAGTCACAGAGAAAAGGACCAACAGAGCATCACCTTCATCTCATAAGCTAGTAAGCGTTGCATCTGCTTTCTAGATTTTACGTTTAGTTTTAAAGAAACTGTTTGGTATTGCATGACTGGTTTGAACTTGAGTTTGTCGGAAAAGACTGAATGAGGCGATGCTGTGCTGAACCGTCTGGTTTGAGTTAAAAAGACACTTATCCATTTCTCTGTCTGGTAGCCATAAGGTTTTAGAAAGCTTGAACATGCAGTGCTCAAATATGATCATTGTTTTTCTGCAGGAAAAAAAAACTGCAGAAGACATTTTGTGAAAAAACTGCTTTCACACGGCTCTGTGAATCTTTCTGAAACTAGCTCTCTAATAATATACTAACCTGTGTGTTTTAGATGTGTCAGTAAGTGTGTATGTTTTGTCAGAAACAATACATACTAAGTACATATATTTTTTTGTAGTAGACCAATAATACTCACACATTTTATTTATTTTATTCATGAAGAAAAAGAAAAAATATAACATTCATTTGGGTTTAATAGAGAAGGCATAAGCTTAAGGGTCATGGTCACTTCACCTTTTAACAATTCTTCTCATGTGTTCAACCTCCCACTCAGAGAGAAAAATATTTTAAAGTCTGCATTAAAATGATTTACAATTGCTCATTTACATTTGATATGGTCTGTCTCAAGCTGTACTCTGTAAATCTGATATGAATCACAATGAACTAGTCAACTATTCTGAGCCTGAGCTTTATTGAGCTGTGCTGCTGAAGCATGCCAAACTGAGTGACTCAGAGCGTCCTAAAATGCAATCTTGGCTGATGTCACTCTTTGTAATAAACCCATTTCCTGTCCACATTCTTTCTGTATGTGCACAGTTTAATCTTTAAAAAAAAATATTCCAATGCATTTAATTTCTAACCAATTCCTTTGTATATATTGTTTATTTAGGCAGTTGCAATGACAATGGCAGCCTCTGACAACAACACCAGTCACATCAACCACAGCCATCTCTGTGAATTCACAGAAGATTTTAAGTTCATCCTCCTTCCTGTCAGCTACACACTGGTCTTTGTGATTGGTCTGGGACTGAATGCCACAGCGCTGTATGTGATTGTGTTCTGCACAAAGCGGTGGAGGCCCTCCACCATCTATATGTTCAACCTGACGGTGTGTGACACTCTCTACATCTTCACTCTGCCCTTCCTCATCTTCTACTACGCAGATGAAAACGACTGGCCCTTCAGCGAACCGTTCTGCAAGCTCATACGCTTCCTGTTTTATGCCAATCTGTATGGTAAAGTAAAAGTACAAACTACACATCTATGCAGTACAACACAACTTATTGTTTAGAGAAAGAGCATGAAAAATTATTTAATAATAAATAAAAAAAAAAGGAAATATTTTTACTCTAATTCTCATGACAGCTTGTCCGCTGACATATGACCTTAACATATGAAGGACATTATTCCCCATTAGTCAGATCTAAACTTTTTCTTATGGCAACTGGCAGATTAGTTTAGCAGGATTTAGCCTGTTCATTGACATTGCTCCAGAATGTTGTGCAAATCATTCAGGAAGCATTATGCATTCCTGTGTGCACAAGAACAAATAAAAGCATATGCCACAGGCCATGAACAGCCTGGCCATTCAACAATTCTCTGAAAACAAAAGTTGTCCTTTTCCTTCTTAGCTCAGCAGATCTACGTTCACTCTTTATGTCTGTGTTAAATTACATGAAGCCCAGAAAAGATTGTTTGTTTGTTTGTTTTGTCAATTACATGGTAGAGTTTTAATATCTGTTTATTAATGCATGGACTAACCTTTTAAATGTTATGACCTGTGGGGATGTTTAAATCCCCTATTTATTTCTTTATTTGTCATTTTATGTTTCACAATGCTATTCTGAAATCATTTAGCCATTAGTCCACCTGATCTTCCGGAGGTGAGCCTACATGACACTCTGTCTTTACTTTGGAGAGTATTCAGTCTGACGTTGATGCTTTGTACACAAAACCTGTTGCCAGTTCAGCTTTTTTTTTTATTATTTAAAAAAAAAAAAACAATAGTTGTCATTTATCTAAACTATTTATATAAAATGGAGTATTTAAATGATTTACGAATAAAAACATTGTGCACCTCATTATAAAGATAACATGTTGCAATATGAGCTCGTGTAAGAAATAATCAGGGTTATAGATTAAAAAACAATACTCATGGAAGTATATGTAACATTTGTCCTTCTGATAGGTTCCATTCTGTTCCTGTGCTGTATCAGTCTGCATCGCTTTGTTGGCATCTGCTATCCAGTCCGCTCCCTGAACTGGGTCAGTGCTCGTCAGGCCAGACTGGTATCTGTGGCAGTATGGGCCTGTGTTTTATTCTGCCAGGCACCTGTCCTCTACTTTTCCAGAACAAGGTGATTACTCTTAAGTTTTCTCTCTTTCTTTCTTTCTTTCTTTGTGTATCATTGGTTTTGCAAAGGGCTTTTAAAGGACACTGCTGCCTGCTAACAAACCTGTATTTTAAGTACTTTTTTAAACAAAAACATCCTGTCCTTTTTGCTGCTCAGTGTCAAACAGGACAATATCATGTAAAAATACTAAACTATAACCTTCCAACTCCTCTGCCAGGGATGTGAAAACAGATGTGAGCATTGAGAGGATTTGCTATGACACCACCAGCCCAGAACTTTTTGATGACTTCCTGGTGTACAGCTCAGTGGTGTCTGTACTCATGTTTGCCTTACCCTTCATGGTGGTGATGGTGTGCTATGGCCTCATGGTGCGGAAACTTCTCGAGCCCAGCTGGTCTGACAGCAGAGCTGGAGGTGAAATGGGTGCCTTTACATCTCAGCGGTCAAAGCAGAAGTCAGTGAAGATGATCATCATTGTGCTGGCAGCATTCATGCTCTGCTTCCTCCCTTTTCACCTCACCAGGAGTCTTTACTACTCTTTTAGATACCTGAGGCAGGTTAATCCAACGCAGGTGAGGACCAACACATTCTTGCTAATTAATGTGCTATTATGACTAAAAGTTCAGCGTATAATATTTCTGTGTTTTCATCAGATCAGCTGTAGATTACTGGAGGCCTCCAGTGTAGCTTACAAGGTAACACGGCCTTTGGCCAGTGCCAACAGCTGCTTGGATCCCATCCTCTACTTCCTAGCTGGACAGGGAACTCGCAGCAGCCTCACCAAGAAGAGAAAACTGCCCTCACCGAAGCCAACAAGTGTGAGGCAGTGCTTGACAACGCAACTCTGAAGTATTAGCTGAGGCTTCTTATAGATGTGACGTTCATACATTTCTTCAGAGGAAATATCTATTCTGGGAGCTCTGAATCCAATTTTTAAACTCGCTGACTTTAGCAATCAGTCAGTCCTTGAGCTGCTCACCCATCTTCATGCCATGCTGTCCAACCACTGTGATCTGGATTTCTCATCAGGAAAACCCTCAATGCTCAGTTAAAGTTGGATTAACTATGCCAGTACAGCAACAACAGTGTCCTTGGTTCTGAGCATCTTGTAAATAAATTCTTTCCTAATTGTTATCTGGTCTTGAGTATTTGTTTTTGGAACTTGTCTCCAGTACCAGACTGTAATACGCACCTCTTACAGAATTCCTTTCAATCTGCAAAATTGAAGCATTTCAATGTAATAATGCAGCTTGAGCAGCTGAGCTGGGTATCTTCAGTCAAATAAGTAAGCAGTGTTAAGAGTTAAGAAAAGATTAACTGTACTTCAAGCATTGAGTGGAGCTGAACTATTTTAATTGTCTTGTCCAAACTTGTTTTAAGGCACCATCTAAAAGAAACCACTAGGGGGTGACAGCGCTTAACAAGAGATGCTACAAGCGTCTCAACTCCTGCTGCCCATTAGGGGTTTCCTCACATATGCTATTTATATTTTTAAAAAAATGTTTTACACACTTAAAGACAACAGTAGCATAACGATTAATTGGATTCAGCTGGATTATTATAACTTGGACTGAACTGGACTGTAAATAATTGGATCTTTACTTTTGTTAAAGACTCTTAGAATTATTTTTGTTTTGAATGGATGCTCCACTTCATTAAATATCACCAGCCACAATAGCACCAAACAATTTAAAATACACTTCTTTATTTCAGGAGTAAAAACATAATACAGAAAAAATGTAATATGATATCAATAAATGCTGCAAATCTGATGAGATGAATGGGTTTTTTTCTTCCTTCCAGCAACATTTGAAAGCTTGAAATTTAATAAAATCTACTACAGTTGTAAAACCAGATAAAATTTAAATATTTAATTGAACTTCAGCCAATAAATATCTTGTCATTTAGACATGTTTGCATAATAAGAATATAAAGGGTGGTTAAAAAGCTCATACACACTTTTAAAACAACAAGGATGTAAACAAAAGCCAGCGGAGCTGCTTGGCTTTGAAGCATTTTAACCACTGATTCTCTGCAGCTACAAGTTGGTTTCTTTTCTTTCTTTTTTCTTTTACATTAACTTCAGAAGATAAATCTGTTTTGATTTCCACAGTTATACAGATAGCATAACTGGAGTCTGGCCATTTGTGGTTTGAGCATATTGGTATAAGTTGTGATAAGATTGGAAAACTCTATCAGGTGTTTGCAGAGGCAAAGAAAAACACTGACATGTTCAACCCAGAGGGTGATTAATAACATATATCTGGTTAAGTTCATTCAGCAGTTCAGCTTAATTGCAATGACAGACGTCTGTCACTGGTGTGGTGCAGTTGCTTTTCCCTTTACAGGGGATAAACTAAATCGCCTCACACATACTGAGTGTTAAAATTCTAAAATCAAAATAGTCATTTTCTAGTCCCCACCCATATTTACATATGTACATGTATTTACATTTGTTCTATAAAACTGAGCTTTCTCAACATTTGTAATATTTTTCTACCGCATGGTCTCAATGATAGCTGCAGCCAATGATAAGCCACTGAATAACAGTGTTACTACATAAGTTATATAGGGTTTTAAAGACAAATAGTATCATATCTAAACCTGGGTGCCTTTTTTCCATCTTTTCAAGGCTAAATGATACATAGGAAAATAAATGCTTGACTTAAGGTCTACAATGAGTAATTGTTGCTGCAGTGCCTTATAAGGAAGTCAGTAAAAGGTGAAACTGTTTGTTTTTGCTACAGATAGAAAATCTGTATATATTAAAACTATGGTTGGTCTATCTGGCAGAGACTGATGCCCATTTAATGTAACCGTAACTTGAAAGTATGCAGGTTACACACTATTATGAATGCAATGGCCTTTTTGACCACAATAAATACTGCTACACAAAAACATTGCAGGAAACTAAAAACTACTTGGGTTACATTGTAGCTGTCTCACAGTTGTTGTTTGAGACCTTCTTGTTTGTTACTGGACTCCTTCCAAACCAGTTCATCTTTATCAGTCATAAAGACCCTAAGACAGTGTTTTCCAGGTCTTCAGGACCCACTGCCCTGCGTGCCTTAGAAATGTTCCTACTCCAACACACCTGATTCGGAGAAATGACTTCCTCATCAAGTTATTTGCAAGCTTGTGAACAAGCCATTCATTACAATCAGGTATGTTAAAGTATGGTTACCTCTAAAATAAAGCGCGGTGGGTACCGAGGACCAGGATTAAGAAAAACCACCCTAAAAGTTGAGAAAATGCAGTTCAGGTTTAGACTTTTTCTTACTTAACCAAAGTCAGTGCGTGCAATAAGAATCTTTTAAGACTACATTCAACATCTTTAAGATCTAAAACATTAGCTCCCCTGCAGTTTCTTTGTGAGCAAAGGGGAAGAATGAGCCGGATCTGCAGCACAGCTCAGTCTGTTGCTTAAGAAGACATTCACACCCATATTTTAAGTGGCACTTTGTTGCAGATAACTTCATGTTTCCCTCTTTTCTAAGGTGCTTTCTTGTAAATTAGAGTTTTATGTTTTTTGTCAGCAAAATGTGTTGCCCTAAACACTGTATATTGGGAAAACTACTGGCGCATTTTGACTGGTAACCATACATGATTTTACATCTGTACCTAGTGATAGTGAAAACATCCATCATAAAGCTTTAATGGAAACCATCCTCTGCATGACTCCATCAGGCTTTTCAAAATGGTATCGGTTGGATCAGGACAGGAAAGCATCACTAATCCACTTTGTTCTTCCATGATAAATATAGTTATGTTCCCTATTACACAACCTGAAACAACTTCTTCCAGCAGGAGGAGGTCGGGTTTTCTCAGAGTCAGTGGTTTTGAAACATCCTCCCTCCAGGCAGTTTAGTTGAATGATGAAGTCGTCTTCCGCGAGGTAGTGTCATCGTACAGCATCTCTTTGTTTCTTCATCTGATAAGAAAACGGGAATTAACGAGCAGCTCTGTTATCATTAAATAGCAAAGTAATGACATTTCACAGCTCTGTGATCTCATTATTCCTGATTTTCACCGATATGAAGCACAGTTTTCCACTTAAGGGTTCTCTTTCAACCAAACATGATGATTTGTGATAACACCCAGACTCAGATGATACAGTAGCTGAAAAATCCTGACTCAGCTCCAGAGTGTACACATGTTTATAGTTGGCCAGGTTCAGACAGAGGAACTTAATTTTCCAATTGTTGCTAAAGAAACATTGCTGGTTTGTTAATGAGTATGAATGTTTTGGTGGTGGTCGGATGGTGCATATTGGCACAGAGCAGCTGTGGCTACACACATAACCTACCATCACCAATTATGATGTAAAGTGGATGAATAATGGATTAAATAAATTGTTCTAAATTTTACCTTCTGAAGCCAGATGATGAAGAGAAGTGTTTCACTCCAAACAGGGAGTTCCTCTTCTCCTGAGATGATGTCTTGATTTCCAAGGTGCTAGGCTTGTGCTCGGGAATGTGAGCAACCTGAAATCTGTGAATTCAGCAAAAGATTTAATCAGGTTTTAACCAGCACTGATGTCAGGTGATTATGGCAACCAGTGAAACATGCACACACAGAAATGTTCAAACTCTGTTAGAAATCTTACTTCCTGCATAGTATGTCATTAAATTTTCTGCTTCTTTTGAGCTTAAGGACACTGCAGATCTGAAAGTGCTATAAAGCCCCAGTGATATAAAATGAAGTGAAACAGTTAGAAGTAATAAACTACTACTAATCTGCCCGGCGTTGTGTGAGCTATACATCAGTTTTACAGTATAGCTGATTAATATAATCTTCAACTTGATTATCAGCATAATGCATGTTTATATTGCAGAGCATTGCTGACTCACCTCCCCACAGACAACACTGTGTGCTCTCCCTCCTTCTCCTTCACTTCATTCCCATCCACTTTGTCCTGAACAGTTTTTGGCACAGCTGCTTGTGTACGGTGGGTGTCCACGCACACTCCCCCAAGTAGGGGGCTTTTCTGCTGGTCAGCTGGTGGGTCCAAGGAAGGCAGAATGAGGCTTGGAGGGAGCTTCAGGGGATCTTTGAGAGAATCTAGAGGAGGAATGAGAACTGGGGGCCATTTTTTCTGGGCGCAGCGGGAGCAGCGGTAGCCATGTTTCGGCGCTAGACCAGAGAGGCCGGAGATAGTGTGCAGGTGGGAGTGGTGGGAGCAAAGCTTGGGGAGGGAACGGAGGGTAGACAAGGGAGACAGCATCGGGAACCTACAGGGAAAGAAAAGCAGAAGATTATATAAGTTCTTACATAGCTTAATGTATTAACTGAAAAGTAATGTAGACTATAACTGCACTTGCTTGGATGCAGAGGTGTAAAAGGCCCACCATAGGTATTACATATATGTAGTTGAGCCACACACTTTACAGCTGACTAGTTTTTATAGAAAGAGGTGTTAACTACTGAGAATGCATGTCAGCACACCTTTCACTTGTTATATAATAAAGAAGCATCAGGATGCATCATGTTGCCTGTGTTTCTCAGTCAGGAAACATTATGGTTGAATGACATGAAGACAACACTCCTAATAGCATCACCAGCTGTAGGTTTTACATCGGTTCTTATCGAGTTTAAATGTGAACATTTCTGATCGTTTGTCTCTGTTCAGGTCTTCAGTTTGTTATCTCAACATTGTTCTTTAGGACAGAGAAAGGCAGAGCGAAACAGATGAATGCTGCTGTACGTCTCTGCTATAGTATTTGGTAGGTGACCCGTGGGGGGCCTCATATAACTCCATGTAGAACCACTGCCCACACACACTCCTCTGAAAGGTTTCTAGAATTGTGTGTAAATATATTGTGTGTGTGTTTGTGTGTATCAGAACGTTCTAGAATCTAAAGCACACATGTTTCTGTGGACCCGCTGAGCAACAGCACAGCTCTGCAGGCCCTGAGACCACCCACTATTGTGTATGTAGCTTAAAAACTGAAATGAACTGGATTCTGTGACCATCGTGTTATAATGGTGAGATTAACTTTCATCAGAACCAGGTCAGTGGACAAGTAAAGTAATGGCCGGAAGACTGAAGAACAAAAGGTTTAAAGATGGCAAGTGAGAGAAAAAAAACAATGTGGGTTTCAAAAACTGTGGTACACTGTGAGGAATGTGGATGCAGAGCTGAAAATCAAATGCTCAAACTAAAAGAAAATTGAAACAAATGTGAACTAATTTTCAATATGATGCCAGTTAACATGTTTGACAGTTTATTGGAACAGGGCAATGAAAGACTGGAACTGTTGTGTGACGCTAAGACAAAGAATAAGGAAGTCAAAATGGAACATCTCATGAATCAGGAACAGGTTGGTAACATGATAAGAACATCCTGAGGGGCTCATCTTTTTTTAAATAGTTAGTCCAAAAGATTAAGTGGGGCAATATTTAGCTTTTTTTAAATTTTGTTTTCATCTTGTTAGGACTGATGCAAAGTAGAAAACTGTGGAGGACAGCATGGCTTGTTATCAGCATGCAATCCAAAAGATATAATCTGAGGTGGTGTATGGCAGTGCATTAATGCACATGGCATGGGCACTAATCCCTAAAGATGAACAAATTACACATATGTTTCGGTGCAGGACATGCTGTCTTCCAGGCCAAATCTCATGCAAGGAAGGTTTTGTTTATTTTTGCAAGACAATTAAAGCATGTTGGCTGTTCAATGAAAGTATCCAGGCGTTAAAATGACCTCCTTTCATCCCGGACCTGTCAAAACTACAGTGATTCGCCTCCCCAGAAGTCAAGCACTTGCAGATGGTTGCTCTAATAAGAGGTGATGCGATACAGTGGTATACATGCCGCAGCTTCAGGGTTGTTTAAATATTTCTCATGTCGTCTTTGTGGCATATTCAGTCGAAGTTTTGTGTAAATAACTGATATTTAGTTTTACTGTATAAACCTTGAAGTAAAAGTCTAAACAGAGTGGTGTAGACTGCGGTATGAATGAGCATGTTCTTGCATTTGTTAGATTAAATTCCGACTACTTGAGCAATTTTAATACCACAGCTTACAACCCCAAGCTCCAGCCACAACTACACATGAGCATGTAAATTGTGTGACTTCAAGCAATGTGACAGCCAGTGAGCTTAGTAACAGACCGGCTGTTTAAGCCTCATGACGAGACAGCTGCTAGTGCGGTGCGAGAAGCACGCTTCTGACCTGTGGAAATGACTCACCACCTGGCATCAAACATCAACCCAGGAAATGTTAGCCAATGGACTCTGAAGTATAATTTTTATTTTAAGTTTACTTGTCTTTTTTTTAGTTGAAATAGGGAAAAAATGTTTGAAATTTGCTGTCATGTAGTGAAATATAGAGGATTTTTTTGCAGTGTGTGCAAAAGAATAAAAGAAAAGCTGCTAAGTTTATCTTGCTCTACCAGCCTGTTTATTCTGCCATTCAAAAACACACACACTGAAACACACACATTTAATTGAAACCTCTTGGCAAGAGTCTGCTTCTTAACTCTTCATGGTCTCTTCCTCTCCTTATTAGCTGTGACCTCAAGCAGCATGATAGAGAGAAAGCCTATGATGATTCGTGGGTGGGTCAGTGTATACGAGTGTGTGTCTGTGGTCACATACTTGATTGATGAGCCTTTGCTCATCTGTTTGCTCTCGTACTCCATCAGCAGCTCCTCCAGCGCAGCAGCATTTTCTGAAACACACAAACAAGACTCACTTATAACACCGAGTCATTAAAATAACATTTTAGCTTTTAAAATCAATGTAGTATCAGAGAAAAGAGCACAAAGTCTTAAAGGTGGAGTATGTAAGATTTTCAATATTTTCTAAATAAATAAACTAATAAAATAACTACAATCATAATTAGATAGTTTTTTTAACATGTAGGTTCCAGTCTGTCCATATTTGATGTGTTATTAAATTACAAGTTTAATTAATGACAAATGACAAAAAGCACTTTTCTTTTTACTGGTAGTCAAACATTTAAGAAGGGTCTTTGTCATTGATTAAACTTGTAATTTAATAACACATCAAATATGGACAGACTGGAACCTACATGTTTTTTAAAAAAAAACTATATAATTATGATTGTAGTTATTTTTTTAGTTAATTCATTTTGAAAATATTGAAAATCTTACATTCTCCACCTTTAAAGTATCTTAAAAAGAATTGTAAATATGTATTAATGTTGCAGAACTATGTTGTTGGAAAAGCTGAATCTTACATAATTTCAGTATTTTTTCCTTATCTTATCATGAGTTTAACAGAAGACACCTAAAACTTAAACAGCTACAGAATAGACCACAACAGAGACGTTGTCTTTGGTTGTGTGATGACATACTGTCATCTCCCCCGCTGCACCCACGACTGATGAACCGGCCCTGACCACACCAGATTGCAGGTGATGACATGAACTTAACACACACCTTTTTTCTCAGTTATGAGGCGAACCAGAACGCTGATGGTGTCTTCATTCAGGTCGTCAGATATATAGGGGCAACTGTTACCTACAGAAAGGAAAGAAAACAGGAGTAAATTAGATTAACCTGCAGAGTTTTACTAGCGTAGACATCCATAGTGTGTCTGCCTTTTTTTTTTGTTCATTCACATCTTCTGTCTTTGGAATCTTAAAAAGTTTTGAGATGTAATACACTGGTTTCTGGCTTTTCTTTGACTCTTTTTGTTTTATTCGTAATCACTGAGCATTACATGGACACCCGTCTGTCGAAATTAGAGGCGAATTGATCCAAATAAAGAATGACTGTGCCCTGCTCAACTATATACACAAGTGTACACAAAAAAAGACAAATAGTAAATGGTAGTTAAATGTTAGTACTGCTGGTTATTAAGGATTATAAATAAATAAATAAATAAGGTACTATGTAAACATAATGAGATTTCCATATACTATTTCTATTACAAGTATAATGATTCTGTTTCAAGAGGACACATCGGCAGTACAGTTAACATGATGTATGTTGCTGCTGGCACATTGTGTGCCCCATGTCAATGGACTGATAAAGATGGACGTGGATGAATGAACAGCAAAGAATAGATATGCCTCTATGGCAACCCCTCACCATCCCATAATAGCACAGCACAGTGAGGCAGCTGAGAAGAGACAGATGAGGGCGTGGAGAGGCCAGAACAGACTCACTCAGCAATTATGCTCCATTCAGTACTGCTGAAGCACACAGAGCTCAATGCGTATGTGTGTGTCGTTCAGTGTGGTGTGATGTACCAGACCCCCTAATACCAGGTGACACTGTGTTTCTCTGTGCAACAGAGCCAAATGTGAGTGTAAAGTTGCAAGTGTAGCTGTGTGTGTGTATCCAGTCTCTGTTGCATCAGCAGCATTAGGCCGTTGTTAGGACATAACAATAGTGCTGTCTCCACAGAGGCTGTTGCTATGTAAAGATAACAGCATCAGTTTCACAAAGTGGAACTCATTTTTTTCTGTTTATTCTTTCAACAAAGTGCCAGACACATAAAGACACCCAATAGCTAGAGTTTCCCCTATCTCTGCTTGACATCTAAAAGTCAGAGTCTGTGCAATCATTTCATGCAGTGGCCTTAATTTACTGTAAATGCAGCCGTGCTGAGCCTGGATGTGGAGGCTGCAGCTGCGACATCATGCCTGTGCAGCAGTCGTTGCTTCAGCTCAGAACCCCGTATTTGCCATTTCTGTAACTCTAAATCAAACTTGATGTCGCTTTACTGTGATTGCACTCTCCGAGGATGAAAATTGTCTGTGTGCAACTGTGGATTGTCAGAGCCACTGCTGCAGTCTGACTTCAGCCCTGCTGAGCAAAGCTTGGCTTGCTGTAATGTATTCCCAGGAGTGTTCCCCCTGAGTGGAGATGACGAGAAAAGTGCTGGAGCAAGAAGCTTCTCTGACCTTAGCATCATGAGGACTACAGACAGATATAACAAAGGACTACAAACATGCACCACTGTTACATAACAAGGAGAGTGGGCAAAAAAAGTAGAAACAGAAGTGACTGCAGGTCTATTCTTACCAGCTAATCTCTCCTTTATTGTCATTTCTTATGCTACATGCTATTTACCTCCTTCCCTTTCCAATTCTGCTTCTTCAGCCGACACCCTGCATCTGCTTCCTTCTCTCATCCTTCATCCGGCTTACTCTCGCTTCAAATCACTGACAACTTTTTCTCTGTTAAACTCTCGCTGAGACTTGGTATCCAGCTTCCCAATTAAATGGCTTTTATGTTTTGTACAGAAAACAATCCAGAGAGAGTCAGAAACAGAAGAATGAAACAGCAGACATAAACAATATGCTGAAAACCTGAATTATTGATCTTGCTGGGAAAGGAGAGATGGCGAAACAGTGTCATGTTCAGATAAGAAGGCAGCAGAGTATTTCGTGGCCACGAAACTGGATCAATGGAGATTACAAGGAGGGAATAAATGAGCTATGAGGGGGATGGACATCTAGGGCGTTCCCTTTTAGGTAAAAAAAAAACTTCAGTTTCACTGCAAAGTTTTTTAAAAATGTGGTGGCCAAAGGAAGGCAGAGATGCCTCACATCTACATCCCCTGATGTTTCCATGAAAGACAGCGCTCACGCAGGTAGTTTTAAGGTTGCTTTTGTGACTCCAGTTTAGTGTCTGGAAGAAATGGAGCATATGGTGGACAGAAAAATACTGGACCATTAAAAATGTAAACGTGAGGAACTGTATTATTTGATTAGCTAATAAAGAAATGACTTATAATTAGCTTTTCTATAGTTTTACAAGTAGTACTGCTCAAGGCTTTCCGAAGTTGTTCATCTTTTTCACCGACAGTCAGTCCAGTTGTTTTTCCGAATGAATTTCAAAACAATGTCCCTTTTTGCTTAAGCCACTTAACACTGAATATCATCTGAGAATAAAGATGGTTACAAACTCAAAGGATGAATCAGTGTTGCATCTACACACATCTACACATCACAGATAACTTAGCAAAGTGTTTTTAAGCACTCCAGTTGCCAGCAGGGGACACATGATTTGTTCTTATTTCTAAATAGCATTAAAAGCAAATGCCAGACATGTTTTAAAAGTATAAACTAGCATTTTGATACCAAACGGGGAGATTCTGAAAGGGATTTTAGCTGAAAACCTGGCATATTTTCTGCATGGTGTGCCATTTGTTTATAACACATGAGAAGTAACCAAATTGGACAAGTGGAGGACAAAGGAAGAAAGGTCATCTACCTTGAATGGATGCCTTGTATTTGAAAATTATATAAAAAGTTATTTTTAAAAAATTATAAACTATAAAAAAATATATATTTAAGACCTGACACAGGACCTGAGAGATACATCTGACCCTGTATTTGATCCATCTACTGTTCACTGCAGCGTTATCAGAAACAGTCTTCATGGACAGGTGAAACAGGAAGAAAAGCATTAGGCATACTCAATTACAAAAGAACTGAAATGAAGATGAGTGGCAACAAGTCATATGGAGTGATGATCCACCCCTGAAGAGCCCAAACCTCAACATTACTGAAGCAGTTTGGCAACAAAACAGAGCAAAAAAAACTGTCAACTGTTGCATGTGTTGTGGGCTTCTGATCTATTAAACCTGCAGCTTTCTTCTGACGTTCTGATGCTTTGCATTACAGGAAAAGCTTGACGACACAGCTTTCCCATGAGCTTTCTACCATCAGGTGAGTGCAGGAAAAGCCGGCTTAGCCTATAAATCTGTTTATGCTTGAGCACTAAACGACAGTAACTGTGAGCCACGTATGTTGCCTGACTGCCGCGGGGAAGTGATGATGATATGTTCAGACTGTCTGGATAGAGTGTGAAGCAGCAGAGTGTAATACCTGGTTAAGAAGCTTAGTGTGGACTGAGGCCTGAACAGACTTCTTGTGTTACGGTACAGTAAAATAAATTATTTTAAGTGACATTTACTCATTTTTACTTATGTCATGCAGCCTCCGTCAGGCAATGTCTACTTCCTACATGATGTACATATATAGTTACATCACATTTTGTTGATAAGATGATAAGATAAGCCGTCGCTGGCACATATTTATATGTGACTCCTCACAGCATCTTACATAAAAAACCCTCATTTCATTTGCGTCTCATAGCATAGATGTGTAAAACTTCCACTGGTGAATATCAGCTCATGTCATGTGATTTGGTCGTTTTATGTGTTACAGAAACTTGAAAACCAGACAGGTTAAGCGCCCAGTACAATAGTGGCATAATGGACAGATGGGTGTATTTTGCCGTATTGCGTGCAGCACAGCAGTGTTGGTTTTACAGAGGGGGAGGAGGAAAGATGTGTGTGCTCAGCCAACAAGAACAACCAGATGTTATGACTGCAATGTGAGTTGTTTTAAAAGTTCACACTGCTTTCATTTGGGTCAAAGGGTGAAAAGTGTTACGATACACACGGTCTATGAGGGCTTCTCCTGGATTATGCAAGTCTGCACTTTTAGAAAGAGTACAAGCAACCGTAATTAGTTTTGGTAATTCTGTATTTGTTTTATAGCCTGATATCCTGGGTGTCTCCTTTTTTTTTCAAATCTAAACTATCTAAACTTCTCTATTGACTGACATCAAGTTGTCTTTCGATTCAGCTCTGTCTTTTTTTTTTTCTTCTTTCTGTGCTTACCCAGAAAGAAGAAATGACATCAGAGTGAACATGAGTTGATGGGAATGCTTTTTTACTCCTCTTCAAACAGGAAACTTACAAAAATAACACACAGCATGCATGACATGTAATGGCTCCCGCAAGGTCAAAGTTCAAAACTGCTGAAATAAAAAGACTTTTCGTGGACTTGCATGCAGTAACATCACACATCAGCAGGGACTGCGGCTGCATATAAAAGCACAGCCCTTTGAGCTTGCTTTAGCTTTGCTTTGACTCTTTATAGCACTTGACCACATTCAATGCATGTTTGTGGGCTTGTTTAGCACTTTTATGGAAGACATTTCAATGAACACTCACACTCTCTCTCTCTCTCTCTCTCTCTCTCTCTCTACCACTCTCTACATTCATTTCCTAATTTCTCTATCATTTTATTACCTTCTTTCTGGGGTGTTACAGCCTCTTCGTCTCCCCCCTCCTTCTCGGCAGTGCAACTGTATCCCTTCTTCTTCAGGATGTTGCAGATGAGGATACCCAACAGGCCCATCACACAGAAGATGGGCACCAGAGCAAACACAGCGTACTCTGCTGTTTTTTCCTCTGTGCTGCGTACCACTGTGCTGTTGGCTGGCCCTCCTGCCCCACTGGATGGACCTTTCCCCACCGTGCGAACTGCTCTGATATGTGAATCTGCAAAGAGAAAAAAAGAAGATTAGTTGGGTAAAAGGTGACGGAAACATGGTTTCATATACACCAAGCAGACGATGAGAATCCAAAGCATGCTTACTTTTCACACATGGACTGACGATGGAAACTTGCCCTGTGGCAGTGAAGTGAAACCTGCAAACGGATGAGGAAAGAATAGAAATGAGCATAATTAAAGAGATGGATTGAATGAGAAACGTGACAGACTATGAAAGAATGAATCAGTGGTTTTAGCCTGTGGCATGTTATGGCCAACAGAGTCTTGCTCCTGATGTTGCCTGCTCATTGTGGTGAGTGACATACTGCACTGACTTGTGTGTGAGTGTGTGGGCATGTGTTTTCTTGTTTTCTACAGAGAGAAAATAACACAGCTTAATATGAGGCATTAGTTTAGGAGCTGTAATGTGGGAGTGAAGCCTGTTTAATGTAAGGCCTTCAGCTTGTTTGAGTTGTAGGTCCACTAACAAAGAATATGATAAAGCAGATCGCCAAAGAGCAAGACCAGTGGACCTCACCCAGGCAGACAGTCTCCACAGATGACGTCTGAGGTAGCAGTGCCAGAAGTAGCAACTTTTCTGCCGAGGATCGTGCAGGAAGTATGTGGATGGCAGAGTTCAGAGTCCAGTGTGTCTGAAAAGCTGCCAGGTGGGCACAACTGACATCGCACTTCATCTGCTGAACTCTGGATCTGCTCACAAGCCTGAAGACATGGAAACACTTGTAAACTCTTAGACACTGTGCTGACAAAGGACTAGACTATAGCCCTGCTTTGGTGTTATGAGTGTGGATACTACATACATAGTTAGTAAGTTATTTTTATGCTTTCACTTGATCAGTTTCATAGACTGTTCCACAATGACGACAGTGATCACAGTAATCAATGATCATTTATTTCCAAAGATGACTACAAATAAGCGTCACAAGTTTTGCCTGCAAATCAATATCTACTCCAGATGTGTTCCATTTCAGTGGAAATTTCAGTAGTTATGATTGTGAATCCTCAAATCTGGCCTGTTTGTGACTGTAATGTTAATCTTGTGTATATGCACTGACACAATGGATATGCAACACAAGGGGAGGCTGTAATAGCTTTAGTAAATAAAAGTATATATTAAAAAAAACAAAGTTAGTCATTATCATTAATCCTTTATTTGACTTTTTTTGGTCTCACCTTGGATGGCTCCTGGCCTGCAGGACACTGAGGACACACACACCCTTCCCCCCACCGACACTGCACTACCGCATTCCCACCACAGCCAAAAACCTGGAAGACACCCACACACACACACAAAAGTAAGTAGAAGTGCAACAACCTCTGCATTTATACATAAAAAATGATGATTATTACCGCAAGAAGGACAAGAGCTGAGCAGCAAAGGTGGTTCCTCATCTTCTTCAATGTATTCTTCTATGTGCATATGATCTATGAGAAAGATTTTAAGCAAAAGGGTTGGTGGGGGAAAAAATGCACAATTATATACTCTGAGTCAAAAAAAAAAAAAAAAGAAAGAAAAAGAAATCAGGTGTCCCCCTCATCAGCATCTTTAGACAACATAGTATTCACATTAGATATGAAAAATGTCAGCGACACATTACAACTCAGTTCACAGCCAAACACACACAGAACTCCAAAACCACAGAAGATCACATGGAAAAAAACACCCGAGTCATCTTTTCCGACTTATCAAGAGTGTAGTGACACCAGTTATGGGGAGGTAAGCAGCAGTCGTACGAGCTGTAAATAACATTTAACATGAATCAGGGCCATTTTATGCACAGTGGTAAATAAGGCAAGGATTTTCTCTGGCTATATTTGTACTGCTTACACACACACATATTTTTTTGCAGTGATTCATTCTACAGCACATTCATTTGCCGACACATGCTGACTTTCCCAACACGCAACAACAGCTGTCCCTGGAATGAGTGTTTCCTGGTATTACAGGGAGTCTGATAAACAAACCTTACTCTATGGATTAAAGTAATTACAACCAATATGTGTTTTCATTTGTGTATTACAAACTACTGTTATTACTTTCAAAGTTAGGTGTTTAGATTTGAAACATATTTGACAAAACCTTATAAATTTACTGCACAACACAGTGCACTTACTCACGCATTCATCGGCACATGCAGAGAATTGTTGAAGATGTGTACCACCAACCTTTACTGATTTTTCTACCTGAGGTCAATTATTAACTATTAAACTTGTGTTTTGGCTGCATTTAAATAATTTTCATCGATATTAAGTTTTAACTGCTTAATGAAACTTGTCGAGATAATATATAAGTTACGATTTCACCTTTAATATTTAGAAGAGCAGTAAGTATTGCAGCTAATCTTGAGACTTTTTGTGTCTTAACATTCAGATTGGAAAGACTTCAAGTGACTTTAGAACAGATCTTTGGATCGTATCCAGAAGCAAACAAAAAAAAAAACAGAGAGGACTTCCAAGACTGAATGGGAATTAGCCTATAAAATTGACAGGCTATCACAATTACCAAGCAGCTATTTTTATGTTATTTAGTGCCTTGTGAATTGCTTAAATTAGTAAATGACTAGATTAAAAAGCAATGTATGGAGCAGGAAACTTTTCCGCACTCTTAAATATGACAACAATTACACCACTATAAAACCTATCAATGTAAATAATATGAGCAGAGATGCTGCTATACAGTGGAAGTTTTAACTTTAAAATCAGGAAAAAACATTAATAACAGATTCATGTTTCATAACTTGTCCTTGTGATTATGAAAACATCAAATGTTATTGTTGTAGCTGACATAACAGAATCTACAAATTTTTTTTTCCCCAAAAATAGATTGATATATATATATATATATATATTAAAAAAAAAAACCCACAATAGGCAACTGGATAAAATATGTTCAGAAAAAGATAACAAAAAATGTAAACTATTAACAGAAGGATACAAGATGATCAGAAAGGATAAAGGCTGAGGAGCATACTTACCCCAGACTTGCAGTTGACTGACACAGTTGCTGTGGCAACACAACAAGGATGCTTGACTGCTAAAAATGCTGAATCAGTAGCAGACTCAACTATTCTCTAACTTTCTTGCAATTCTCTAAGAACAACACAAACACTTGATTTAATGTTGTCCTTGGAGAATAAAAAGCCTAAATGAAAAACCAAAGAAGTAGAAAATGTGAAAACACAGATGATAAAGATGATAAAACACACTATGATAAAGGTTCAACACTTGGATCCAACTAAAGAAAAAGTTGGAGAAAAATGTAGCAAAACTCAGTTACACACAAGTCTGTGTAGCTGAATGGAAAAATCAGAGTACCTGCCACTGTCTTATACTGTCACTCTGACCACAGACACACCCCTGATGCCTCTAGACATGCCCCTTCGGTCACAACTAAAACCAAATGTATGTGTATGGTTTGGACTGCTTAATGCTGCTCTTCACCTCGGAGAAGACAGAAAACTCAAGCTTTTTAACATTAGTTGGCAATTAAGTCAACACCTCTTAATTTCAACACATCTATTCTGGCGCTGTGTGATGACAACACTAAGATAAATATATAAATGTCCATACTCTGCATTTATTGTATTTATACATGTGTAGTGAATGCTTAGCAAGGGTATCTTTACATATTGAAAGCTGATGTGCAAAGAACACTTAAACATCTGGGATGCCATCATCTCCATCCGACACCAGGCTGGGGCTTAAACAACCAAAACAATTAAAAAAAAAAAAAAAAAAGTAATGACTTTATGATTTTAGTCCTCATTCCAATGTTCTCAATAACAGGCTACAGAGGCATAATTTCAGGGGGGAAGAAAAAGATAAAGAGAGCTCAGAAAAACCACTAACAAAAAAAAAGGGCACAGGGTTGAAGGGTACAGCCAAATCTGGTCCAAGAAGAGGAAAAGACAGAAAGAAAGAGAGAAGGAAAGAAGAGAAACTGGCAAGAAATGACATTGCTAAAATTTCAGGCTGATAGTGTGATATATATGGAAGTATTTGTTAAAATGCCATTCAGACCAGAGCCAGAGGCTAATTACAAGTCAGACACGTGCACATATGTCTACATTTGCTAATATGCACCCTCATGCACACAATTGGCTGAAAAAAGAAAAAAAATGATCAATAAAAACGACAATGATAGAGAGAGCGGAACAAAAATGGGACCTGCAATTAAATATTGCTGTTTTTGGAAAGTGTCAAATAACAAATTGGACTGGAGCTGCAGGGGTTGAGGAATGCTGACTTTCCACAAAGAACCTTACTTGACCTCCAGATGTGCAGTCTCTGGAATAACTGTACAGCAACAGCAGCAGAGTGATGTCAAGTCATTTATTGTGTGATTAATGTATGTTTGCTGATATTTTTTTTTACACAGCAGCAGAGTGTTTAAGTCTGAAATAAATCCACTGGAAAAATCCTTCAGCACAAAAGTCTCTACTTAAAGTTCTGTTTTTCATTTATAAATCTAATACAGTGTGTCGGTCCAGTTGCTGATAATCCAGAGGAAAGACCTGAAGGTGTGTGCTGTAGCAGCACATGCAGTGAGATTATACTCAAAATAAAAATATATATGTGAAAGCATGTCCAACTGCCTGACCGCTGCCTTCAGAAGTCAGCAATTCATAGCCAGGCAACCAAAGCCAACACTGTGAATGTGATGAATTTACATTTAAATCCACTATGTCTGAGGTTTTCCCCACAAACCCACTACAATGGGGACTGCCACATGTGAGCCTTCCGTTGGCGCTACAAGCACGTGACTGTCCCTGTGTCCATGCAACGCTTTGTGTTTCTTCAAATACCCAACGTGCTTTTTCTTCCCATCACTCGGTGCCACTCTTACTTTCAACATAGAGCAGTGCACCAAGTTCAACAATGTCATAACATAAATGTAACTGAGTTACAAGAGCAAAAGTTTTTTTTTTTGGGGGGGGGGGGGGGGGGTGAGATTGCAATCACCTGATTTAAATCTTCCTGAGGGACTCAAAGCCTGTTCCATAATTTCAGGCCCATAAGTTGCTACTTTTTTCACTATTTGAATCCTGCAGCTTAAACGATGATGATGCTAGTTTATGGAATTTACTGGCTAAAGAGTCCTTTTGCACTTCATCCACACACTCTTCTCATGGAGAACATGCAAAGAAATGCTTATGATGCAGCCTTCAAGTTAAAGGCAATCGATGTGGCTGTTGAAGAAAGAAATAGAGCTGCTGCACGCTCGGTGAAGGTGCAGCTTATATCCAGGTGTGCCCTTTAGCCTGGAAATTACAGTAGTCTCTGCAACAAGCAGGTATACTCCAAGGCTTCGTTCCGGTGGCACATATCTGAAACACATGACCAGGGAAACATCCAGATGGGAAGACCAGACTGTCCAAACCACCTCATCTGGCTCCTTTTTATGTGTGCATCTAGGCTGAACCAGCAACTTACTCAATTCCAATGGGTGAACCCAATTACCCTTTTGGAGGAAGCTTGTTTTTGCCAGTCATACACACGGTCGCATTATTTCAGTCACTACCTACAGCTCATGACTATAGATAAAGGTTGGAAAGTAAACTGACAGACAAATCCACAAGTTATGGTTCACCGTTTTCTTCACCGAGAAAGACTGCATGTCCATATCAACATGCATGCTGCCCCAGTCATGTCATCAGTTTTCTGTTCTGTTCTTCTACTAGCACTTTGAATCACCTTGTTGTTGTTGTTGAATTGTGATACATAAATAAACTTGTATTACTATTCCTAAACAAGACCCTTGGCACAACTGATGCAAAAATTCCTCTCTGCCTGAATTCAACAATCTACTTTTTCCTGACAAAAAACCATTGCCTCATACTTGGAGGTGATCATTTTGATCCAGGCTGCTTCACATTTGGCCAAAAAGCAAAACAGGCTGTGCCCCCCTGTGACCCTATTTGGCATAAGTGTACATAGAAATGGATGAATGGATGAAAGGATCCTAAACCAGAACTACTAATCGCCTTTGTTATCAGTTTCTTGTAATTAGCAGAGATGCAAATGCTGTTGTCTCTTCTCAGTCAGTTACATCTCTCAGAGGTCACAGGGTATCCTTTTGGGGTCACTGCAATATTTAAGGCCATATGAGCAACCCACATTAGGCAAGAGAAGACAAGAAGTGGAGTAAGCATGATATGAGCAGCACAACATCTGTGTTGTGGAACCAACTTTGATTCCAACGCAAACCTCGGTTCAAGTTGAGGTTTAGCTTTACTATCGCTTTCTAAACAGATCAATTCCAGGTTATGTCAGAACTATGTGGCATACTTGTGTATGTAACACGTGAAATGGAAGACCTTTTTACTGACTGGTCCTTTCTGGCCAGTGAATCGCACCCACTGACAGATGTTTTTGTGACAATGTTATACACTGATGGTTAAGTTGAGTATATAAACTGCATCGAGAAGCCTGCCTTACAACAGCTCTCAGCAGACATATTACATAACCATAGAGTTTAGAGGTTTCTGTCTGCTTGCTATAATGATGTTTCTCATCCCTGAACCAGTTTACTCGTCTTCCACGTGCTCATCGTGCCATCGCTGGCCTGTCTGAGCTGCCAATCCTGTAATTGCATTTTATTGTTGGAATGCTTCTTTTTTCATGGCCGGCTCGCTTCACGCCTGTGTCTGCCATGTGCTTTGGTTAGGAGGCTGCAGTCAGATGGACGTGTGGTTTGAAGGGGCAGATGAAGACAGGAAAAAAGACATACAAATGAAGAGAAACAAAATGAGAGGCGACTGAAGAGGATGAAGAACAGGATATAACAGGACATTAGCACCTCTCAAAATATCTCAGTAAACACAAGAAAGATGCCAACAGACACCAACACCCATATTGCTTTCGTCATTTTATGTAACAGCACCAAACCAGCATGACAGGATATGATAATAAAAAAAGAAAAAAAAAACACATCAAAGACATGGCAAAAGAGTGTTGTGACTTTTCCTAAACTTTGTAAAACAGTAATTACTCCAACCTCTGTGCTAGTGTGTGACACAGGCAGATAGCAAGTCACGCTGACGTCGAATGATAAATCATTTTCTGTTTTGCTTAGAATGGCTAAAAATAGCAATAATAAAGAAGTAATGGTCAGTGCATAACAAAAACATGGACATTATTCCATTCTGCTGTGGCTTTGGAGGCGAGGATGAGCTAAAAGTGTTGGAGAGCTTTTTCGGGCTTCTTGATGTCATGCTGCAGCTGAGCTGAGAAATCCTCCTGGATGAAGCTGTGAAGGAAGGAAGGAACCACAAAAGCGGAAACACAAGAATGAGTGGCGCACCTCGCCTTTCTGTTCGAGGTGACTGAGCAGCAGGGGAGATCATGGGTCAAAGCCACCATGCTACTGGCTTCCTAACAATGGGTCCTCTTTGTCAAACATCGTGGCGTTTTCTGGTTAGACCCGAGACTATTTTAACTGTTTAAAGTCAAGTCAAGTTTAAAGTAGACGCACAAAAAAACATTTCTGTTATAGTGACAGACCTCCTGCTTTTAGTTTGCAAGATAGATGGATAATCAAGTTAAACACAGCAAATTATGAGCTGCTTAGTGATGAACTTCTTTATTGATTGGTTCTGACATTGCTACAAATTGCAGCTTTAACCACTGGAATTGAGACTTGTTTTCTCTCACACAGTTTAACACGACACTTTCATTAAGACTGATATTATTTGTCATTATGGTTATCTTAGATTACTTGTGTGTTTGTGTGTGTATGTTTATGTGCAGATATGTCCTGATGTTTATACATATATTACAATAATAAATTTATGGTTATGTATATTTTTTAGGAAAAGATGGCAAAGGAAAGGGGTGGGGGGGTGTTTATCATTATTTAATGTAAAGCACTTTGATTTGCATGTAATGTATGATAAGGTGCTTGATTTGATTTGATTTGATTTAAGGTAGATCCAACTATGCCTTCAAAAAGTAAACTGAATGTGTTCTCACCTTCTGGAAAGTTACTTAACCTACATGTCATAAACATAGTTTCCATTTTATACTCACAGGACACTCTGGATAAGTGGCACTAAAATGAACTTTTGGTCAAACGTGATGGCACTGTATGGTTGTTTAGTGTTATTTAACACTTATAAAAAAGTTTTTTTAAAAAAACAAAAACAAAACAGCCTAACACTAGCTAACAGAAACAGAGTTCAGTCATCCCTATAAACAACTAGTCAATTATTTACCTCAAGATTCTATTCTATTCTATTCTATTCTATTCTATTCTATTCTACAGTCATTAGCAGACACTTTTATCCAAAGCAACTTACATATGAGTGAGAACAACACAAGCCCGGAATCAAACATTAGAGGACATTGTAGGAAGGTGTTAGCGCACTGTCCGGTTATGGGTTCAGTGTTTGCTCTTAAATAGACAACTCAGGATATTGAGCATTGTTTGCTCCAAGCATAATTTCCCAATGTGACTTGAACTTCATTCAGATAGTTTTACTTACCCGGCCTAAATGCACATCAGATGCATGTGACACTGAGGTTTTGTGAAGGTATGAACCTCATTGTGTTGCACTGACTGGGCTCAAGTTATATTGAGTGTTGCAGCAGCTGCTGTTTCTAAACTGGCCTTCAGACTTCACTCCATTAGTGATATAATTAAGCCATTATTATATAACTGTACAACTTTTTTTTCTGGTCAGGTTAGGCCTCACACAAGGCCAGTTCACATTTAGATTGTTTTCTTTTACTTCTTGTTGAAAATTTGTTGGGAAGTGAAAAAGTTCTTCATTTTCTAACATCACAACAAAGATTAATGTTGACCAATTATGCCTACATTCACCTCAGATTTAGTTTTGAAGGTAACGCTTATTTCTATTAAATAAAAAATAAAATATGTAGGTTTGGCTTAACCATACTGATAATGGCTACCTGTTTTATGCTCATGAGGTCAGCATTGGAGAACGCCTCATTGTGATGCACAGCGGTGTTATCTTATGGTTTAAGGCATGATATATAATGGAAAAGAACTGAGGTGGCTGAAAAAGGTTTAAGGTAATTATACTCCGTTATTCATCAGACATTTCGTGGACTGAGAGATAATGTGCATGTGTATGACATGGACGTGATTGGGAGAACCATACCCTCTGTTTGACATGATGGAGGTGCCCATTATCGGCAAGTGAAAGGCTGATTTACGCCAGCACTTCATACGTTGGTGCTTAGACAATGTCTCATTATGGGGAGCATGTCTGATAACTGGGCAGGTGCCATTCCTACCCTACGTTTCTGTCACACACTTCTTTTTTCTGTCATTCCCCTCTCTGTCCTTGGGTTGGTCATTCGTCATGTTTTCCAGTGGAACTGAACACCAGCAGAAACTTACGAGGCTTCTCCTGTGTCTCTGCTGCTCATTGTTGGTCAGACATCACTAATCGAAACAAGAGAGGTGGAACTGAGCAGAGAGAGTAGCAGAAAAGAAAGGCTAAGTGGTTGGACATTACAATGGAGATTCACCATGCAGCATGAGTTGTCACAGCAGCTCTCACAAACGAACAATGCATACAAAGAAAACTGGCAATGCAAGAGTTTGCTTGACTTTTGGTCATTGCAAGCAGATGCCACATTCAAATGGAGGTAATATGTGCTGAGATGGTTAAAAACATTCGTGTTCACTTGAATAAATGGCTACAATCCAAATGTGTCTGGATTGTTCCTCACCTTATACATGTCATTTGACCCTAGTTTGAAAAAAAAAATCCAGTTACTCCTTTTTTGTTGAGTTTTAAGGCCATTTTGCCTTTAAAAACATTTACATTTCAACTAGCAAGATTGGCATAACTCTAAGCTAACAGTTCAGACCAGGGCTACTTTTTCATGTTGTGTTTTTACTGACATAGCATAACAGTAAAATCTACATGTAAGTGGAAAAAAAAAAAAAGCTTAGATGAATTCTATCCATCTTTCTATCACTTATCTGAGGTTGAGTTAAGGGGCAGGAACTTAAACAAGAAGCCTAGATTTCTCTTTCCCCAGCAACTTCTTCCAGCTCATCCATGAGTACGCCAAAGTATTCCAAGACCAGCCAACAGACATAGTCCAATATCTTATGATGGAGAAGTATCTCTAGTCTGAGCCCCCTCCTAGATGACCAAGCATCCTCTCTCCAAAGCCTCATTAATGTTCTGTCCTAAATATGCACATACACATGAAAAGATCTTTCTGTCTTCTGCCTCCTTTATGTGCACATTTCAGTCTTTTTTTCTGATAAACTGCAAATGCATACTCAGGTGTAGTTCTGTGGGGGCAGTGCTGCACAGCATCGCTCACATGCAACCAGCAAAATGAACAAAGAGGGGTTTTTTTTATATAAAAGGCCACAGCAATGAACTCTGAACTCTACACTGCTGTCTAGTGGATATATAGTTGAACAATCATGCCAATGTGAAGCATGCATGGGGTTATGTGGGTGGTGACATTTGACAACATCTGATAGGAACATACCTTTATATGTACGTAAAGAGAGAAGAAATGAGGCTTAAGGGAAAACCCAGATACCCTGCAGAAGAAAGTCCTCCTGGCTGCTTGTATCTGCAATTTAGCTCTTTTGACCCCGACCGTCAGCGGGGAACCATAGTTGAGCGTCGGAATTAAAACAATAACTATTTTCATCACATAATTTAATATAACTGAAACAAGTTTTTTTTTTTTAATGTAACCAAGTAGTTTTGTCGTCTAACTACAGATACAAAGTACAATGAAAACCAAATATTACATTTTCACTCTAGTCTCCTCTGTAAAAGTCTTCTTTTAGTCATGAGTCTTTTCCTTGCTTTTTGTGGCAATGTATATGTTGTGTTTGAGTTTAACTCATTGCTGTCTCCAAAATGTTTTCTTCTAGTCGATCAGTCACTCTATTACATGCTTTGCTGTAATATTACTCTGAAAAATCCTCAGCTAAATGTGTACAATAATAACAACAATCAAACAAATGTGTTTTCTCCAGGAGACAAGAACACTGGTGCTTTTCAGCCCACCAGACATTAACCACAAAACAATTCTAACTACAAAACAACAGTAAAAGGATCAAATGGGCCAATCAGAGTTTCATGGAGCAGACAAGTTGTTTTTCAAGGTTTGCTATTTTCCCTTACATCACCACCATCATTAACAGAGGATGTAAATCAACTTCTCATGTTGGAAACACCTTAAACAATGATTCACTACATGTCCACTCATACCACGACAGGACACATACACACAAAACAAGTTACATCTTCACAGACATAAAGATGTATAATCACTATGACAACAGCACTTGTTATCTCTATTTGTGAAACAAATAAGGAGGATTAAGCTAAGTACAGTTGAAGTCACTGTTTTTTGCCCTCTATATTTAGTCATACTAGAAATAAATGCCCATAAATAAGTAAACAAACAGACAAATAGATAAACTTTCCTAATAAATGTGCATACAGAGTATTCTGACACTTTTCTGTCATTTCATCAACTGAATGTATGCTGTGGACATGGCATCACAAGCTAGACATCGACATCTATGACTCTGTCTCCCATTCATCAATAGTGGTCATCAAGCTTTGCTTATGGTGGGCACCAACTTCTGCATACCATCCAAGAACACCTTTTCTCTGACTACTTTTAGTCATCACTATTTGGTTATTTGGCAAACATCACATACAGTAGGACCCCATGCTTGCCTATTTATCCTGATTACATCAACTAACTTGCTTCTGTACCTTGTGACAAGATATTCAATGGTTTTGTATCAATAATCTGTGGAAAATTAGGGGGAAAAAATTATGATAAATAATTGATAGTTCCGCAAAACAACATCATATCGAAACCCTGCAATTTCCCCCCCAACATAGATCCTGACCAAAGGCATGAACTTAACTCACATATATTTATGGATCTAAAAATGCTTCGTTTTGTGTTTTATTCAATAACCCTATAAAAGTGCTGCTAGAGACGAGAGGTTCAGTTGCCTGCATTGTTGCTACATTGCCATTACTCAGCGGTTGTTTTGAAACAAGGCATGTCTGTAGCACTTCAAACATGAGGGATTTCATGAATCCTCTCCAAAACATGACACGCACACACATTTACACAAAACAACACTCGCAATGTCACTCACTTGTGCCTTGTCATAAAGAGATCAACCCGGACATGCTGGTGTATGATTTGCTCTGGCAGTGAAAAGCCAGTGACTGGTCTCTGGCGAGTTCAGTTAGCAGTCTGTGGTTACGCTCAAAGTTGCATTTCCCCAACAAGAACCTGCTTGTGTGGGTAGAACATTTGCAACTTTTTTTGCTTTTTTCTTTGAGTGTATTTTTAAAGACTGGATCACCGAGCAGCATACAGTAGGGAGATAAAGAAAGATGGGATCGACACAGAGGAGAGTTCATCAGGCTAATCAGGCTCTGCCTTTGCTGAAACTGAACCAAATATATGTATTTGAGCTATATTACATGCAAATATAGTATGTTTTAGTAGTGTAGCTAAATATGCTCAGTTTTCCCTTTTACCTGAAACACCGTTTCAACTACAGTTTCTGATGCTCTCACTGGACAGAAGTTTGGTCGTAAAATGGTTAACTGGAGAGCTGCTATCACTCTTTATTTGACGTATGGCAAAGTAGTCACCAGAAAAGCATCATGCATGTGTGTCACTCAGTGACTTCTTTAAGTAAATGCAGAAAATCAACTCAAGCAGTTTTGGAGAAAGTTATTATTTAATTCTTTGTTATTTCACAAAAAAAAGGTAAACTTTTTCAATATATATCTAATATTAAATAAATGTACACAGCCATACAGACTACATACGCATCAAAACTGTATTAAAGAACAATACCTAATATACCTCATAGCAATTGAATTTCCTTTTTCTGTTGATCATAATAATGTCATATCATGATCATATTTTGGGTTTTTTTATTTGTTTGTTTGTTTTTTTACCACAGATGGAACAACACCCTACTCTGTGCATAGCTGTTGTCAGAGTTTTTTCTGGAAATAGCTTGTAATGAAAACACATTTCAAAGGAAAAGGAAAACTTGAAGAGTGACACATTAGCAGACAATACCTGTGTAAACTCCAGATAGAAAAGAGCTAACACATCCAGGAAGTGACTGTTTTCTATAATCTGACTTTCAAAAGAGTGGGCCTAATCGATGTAAACCTCTCTGCAGCATGACCTGGAGTTTGCTCAGATACTGCAAAATGAATGATAGTGGTCCTGAGGGAAAATCATCATATCAGAGAAGGAATGCAAATGCAAAGTTAAAAATGACTATGAAACCATGCTTTTTCAAAGTTATGATTAAGCCTGAGTGTGTATTTTATATAAACATATACTGCAAAAGTGTAAGGAGGTGAACTTTCCTGAATCTTCAAGCCAGGTTTTTGCGCTCATGTGCTCCCTATAATTATCCAGCCCGCCCACATTCTGTGTATGCTGAGCCAGCTTGAATAGGGACCCGCAGCCAGCCGGTGCAGCGGTAATTTTTTTGGCACAGAAGTGCCTGGCTGACATTGAGGAGGCAGGCAGGCAACTGAGGCACACGGACGGAAGCCTGTTGGGCAGAATTCCCAACCACACTAGTTGGAAGATCAGGCAGAAAGATGACAGGACTGATGAGTTTATTTAAGCTTAGGCTAAGTCTTTGACTTCCACATGCCCTTACACACACACCGGCAGAGGTAAAGTAGTGTCAGGTGAGGCCAGAGAGGAAAGTTTGATCTGCTGTTTGTCAGTCAGATAATGGAAAAAAACTATCAATTTAGTGAAAGTAGGAAAACTTCTTCAGAATGTTAGGCAGATATATATACATCAAATATTGATAAGACAACATAAAATAAGCAGTTGAAAGAGTAGCATGAAAGAGTAACATATATTCACATACTCAAGCTTGCACATACACACACCTATACATACAGTCCTCAAATTTATTTATACCCCACTAAGTTCCTCAGTACACCCAAGTTCACTGTTCATTTCAAGTTGTGTCTGATTAACATTTCATGCTACACCTTGTTGCAGTGGTTTCAGCAGGATGCAATGCTGTGTAATGACTACACCACACCAATGAGAGATAAGTGCAGGCAACCTATTCACACACACACACACACACACACACACACACACACACACACACACACACACATATGCATAACAACGCATACACTCACATGATTTGTCACCTTTGGCTGACAGTATTGCCTGAACCACAGTCTTGTTTCAAAATATACACACACAGTCACACATACATACATTCACAGAGATGCATGCCTACACATACATATATACATACATACATACATTTACATATATACATACATATATATATACATATATATATATATGTATATATGTATATACACACACACACACACATATATATATATATATATATATATATATATATATATATATATATATATATATATATATATATATATATATATATATATATATATATACAGTTGTGCTCATATGTATTCATGCCCTTTCAGTAAAGAAAAGACTGAATTTACACGCAAATAACTGGATACTTTAAAAGGGAACAATAACTAAAAATTTGCAAAAATATAATTTTGTAATATAAGGCACTGTTTTTTTTTCATTTAATTCAGTGGAAAAAAGAAAAAAAAAAAAAAACAACAAATTGATCCTGGAACAATTAGAGCACTTTTCTGTTGAACAGTGGGACAAAATACCTGTCAACAGGTGCAAAAGTCTGACTAAGAGGAACTGAAAACACCTGACTGTAGCGGAAACATTAAAGGATTGTTCAACAAAATATTAGTTTATGAGTGATGTAATATGTAATAAATTATCTTATATGTTTGCTTTTTAAAAAAAAAATATTTCTATTGAAACAGAATTAGAAAATAATGTAATTCATTCATTCATTCATTTTCTAAACCACTTAATCCAATTCAGGGTCGCGGGGAAGCTGGAGCCTATCCCAGCTGGCTTTGGGCAACAGGCAGGGTACACCCTGGACAGCTCGCCAGTCCATCGCAGGGCAAAATAATGTAATGATTTTCATAATTTTTTTTATTTATTATTACTTTAGCCAATTTCAGCTTATTTTACAGGCAGCTGTTTTTTTCCTTCTTTAATGAAAGGGTATGTATAAATATGAGCACAACTGATATATATATATATATATATATATATATATATATATATATATATATATATATATATACATATATATATATATATATATATATATATATATATATATATATATATATATATATATATATATAGACATACATACATACAGATAAATATATATATATAGCAAGAGAGAAAAATATGGGTATGTATGGCCCATGCCTAACTTGCAAATATAAAAATGCTTCTTGTTCGGTAAAACTGTGCCCTCTCATGGAGATAATTTCAAAAGACAAAAAGTTACCAAATCCACCTTTAAAATAGCTTTTTGAGTGAATAAAACCTGAAACGAAATCGCAGAGCCACGTATCTGATAACAGACTTCATTATGAAGAGAAGTGAGGTCATACCCGTGACGCTGCCGCTCCGTCAAGAGAGAGCGCGGCACGTGCAGGTTTAACGGCTTAAAATCTACCTAATCAGCCAAATGACATATTAGATTAAATGTTTTAAATAACGAGCATGTAATTTCATAAACTTCCAGTCAGTGAACCAGGAGCCCTGAAAACCAACAAATTAGCTCGCGATAGTGGTGCTTTATCGACTTTATTGATTCGTCTATATTTGTGACAGACAAGTTTAGACAATTATACACTTTGCTCATTGTGCATCTCTGTCTTAAGCCTGAAACGTTTCTAAACTTTTTAAAACCCAAAGTTTAAATGTTTTAATGTGCACTCTTCATCTCCCTACAGCCGACCACCGTGCGTAAAAGTGGTCATGACGGCAGGCAAGGCTTTGCAGCGAGGGGAGCCACAGTCACACCAGTCTGGGACTGGACTCCAGCCAGCCTT
>NC_136627.1:20118929-20141429 GCF_933228915.1 Telmatherina bonti | reverse complement strand
GTTACAACCACCAATGTGGAGGCTGACCCAAGACACTGGCATTAAGGTCATATTTACCATTGTGTGCTATTTCCCAAGTGGCTGAACTTGAGTCTCTACTGTTGTGTTCATTAAACGCTGCACAACCTAACAACATAAATATATATATATATATATATATATATATATATATATATATATATATATACATACATATATACATATATATATATACATACATATATATATAAATATATATGTTCCAGAGTGGGGAGAAAACTGTAAAAAAAAATGTCTCATTTTATACTTTTTAAATGAACAAAGCTCTTGCAGAGATGACTCAGGGTTCTACAGAAGCTTTCTAGCTAGTTAGCAGGTATCACAACAAACCAACCCAACTAATCCTCTTTACCATCACAGAGGGAGAGAGAAGCTTCTGTAGATGCATGGCAAAATGAGAAAGCGGAGGTGAAGAGCCCAGATGGAAGGATAAAGTGCAATGAGGTTTTCTAGGCTTGGAGGGATCAAAGACAATCACTGCTTAACCCCCAAAGCATAAGGCTAACTCCTCTGTGCGTGTGTCTAAGGACAGGTCAGTCATCGCTCACTTCCATGGACATCTGCTGGACCAAGGAGAACTGACTTTTCACTGTGAGTGTGTTTGTGTGTGTAAAATGGCTTAACTTCTCGTCTCTCGAAGGCACGTGTAGTGCTAAGCATCCGTCCTTCTGACCTACCTTGCACTTGTTTACATTACAGCTCTCATTTTTTGGTTTTCTGTCAGTTTGTGCAGTAGGAGTGTAGTACAATGTATCTCAGTATTCTGTAACTAAAAAAGCACACTACAGCAAGCACAGTGGAGCTGAAAAAGAACAAAGTTAGCATTTGGCACTCAAACAGCCAACAGTGTGGTCACATTGTTGCTGAAACAACAAAGGAATATTGTGGGACTGATTGACAGTGATAAAAACTTTTCTGGTTCTGAAAATTATCATTTAGGGATCTGCATGACTCCAAAACAAGAACACTGTAATGTGAATCGTACCAAACCAAAGGAACCGCATCCATACAACCCCTAGTGTGCATGTGTGTCCACTTAAGCTAAGCTACACCCTTATATCTGCTGTCATAATCATGGCCACCGTGAGAAAAGTGAAAGCTACATCTTCTATAAATTAAGTGCTGTAAAAGAAGGCGCTAACATAAAAAACATAAATACTGTACACAACTATCTGTATTTGCTACCACAGCCCAGCGTCACCTTTAAAGAGCCCTTGTCCCACATGACAGAGTGCTCAACAAGCTGAATTTTCATGACAAAAAAAAAAGGTAAAAAAAACCAAAAAAACACACAAGGCTTTGGCATGGAAGTGTTAAGGAGGAACGTCTCCAATGCACTTTTTTTTCTTTAACCAGTAGTGGGACAGTGCTTTGTCTCCATTTCCGTCAACTTCAAGTTGCAGCTAAACCTAAACAAAGAAAGCAAATGCAATATGATTACCTGCAGACAAGATGCGTTCGTTGATTTAGTGAACAGATCTGTGCAGTATGCGTGTGTGTTCATAGTGTCGCTGTCACATATTGCACTAAAATGATGAGGAGGAAAGATGATGATGGCAATCCTACATCTGATGATGTGAAGTTGCTATAACTTCTCTGATGGAGGCAGAAAGATCTGGCCTCAGATCTTGTGGTCCAGATTTTGCCAATTAGGCACAAAAACACTTTTCTTTCCTTCTTAAAAATAAACTATTACAGTTTATTCTGTTACAGTTTATAGTCTGAGTCTCTTTACGTAGTTCTAGCTGAAAAATAGACCCAAAAATATAGATGTCACGATTCAAACTTCAGTCTGTGTTGCTGTTATTTCACATACTTAATCTCTGATTATTAGGAGGCCTTTTGAAGTCCAGATGACAGGATGATGGAAAAAACATCTTGGAGTCCAATAAACAGAGAATTTCGAAGTTCATGCAAAGCTTCGTTTATGTCAATATGCTCACTGAAATGTCCTCATCGATTCTCTTGCGGTGAGTCTCTGCAGTCCACATCTGTGTTCTGTATTTCTTCTCAGTCCGATGCATGATCAATCTGTGACAAAAGTCTAACTTATCCCTTCACCGTCTTCTTCTGTCTCTTGCAGTAAAAACTGGAGCTTAAAGACACTTTTTAGACTGTAGTCACAGATTTAAAAAAGAACTACACAGACATGCAAACCACCAGAAGCATTAACACAAGGAAACTGGGTTTGATATGTTCATATTCATTGATAAGTCCTGGACGGAGTTGACAGCTGTTTTATGCACACAGAGACTGTTTGGCTGAGCAGGAGAACAAAAAGATAACATCGAGAAGTGACAAGTCTGATCGACGTCAAGGAGAGCGGGTAAGTTAGTCAGACTGTGCGATTGTCTCAGACCCTCCAAAGCAAAAGGTGGTTGGTACTGTCGTCCCGTCCAACGGTTTCACTGCTGTTTGTTAGTCTGAAGTCCTCATAGCCGTCACCTCCAGAAATAACAAGATGGTTGGTCTTTGGAGGGATGTGGGCGGAGGCTCGGCGGTGTGTGGAGTCACGCCTTTGGAGGCTCCCTTCAGATGTGCTGCTGCTCTGAGACTGGCTGCCTGGAGTTCAGAGAGAAGGGGTTTAAAGTCATTGACAGGCAAAAGTCACACAATGTAGCATAATAATAATTACGTAACACAATCAATTTTGGCTTTAAAAAAAAAAAAAAAAAGTCCAAGAAAATCAGGAGAAACCTGTATAGTCAGTTGCAGCAGGTGGGAAGTTCATGTCAAAGCCTTCTGGGAGCTCAATTGAAGTCAGGAACCGGACGTGGCCCGTGTGCCCATGAGCCGATCCCATTGGCACAAGAGGAGATTTCAGTGTCCCAGCCCCAGTTCCTGAGCTTACAGCTGGGATCGCCAGAGTAAGAACCACCCCTGCAACAAAAAAACCCCACTAGTTTTTATTTTGAATTCAGTTTATGATAATGATCAATAAAAACCTGCACAATGCTGCATTTTTCACCCAACATTTTTGCTATCCTATTCTCAGCCGAGTGACGGATCCAATTTAAATAAGAAGCGTGTGTTTAACGTCTCTGACTAATTCATGCTTTCACCTGCGCTGGTGCCGATCCACAGCAGATCTTTACAGGCCAGTAGAGCTGTGATTCGTAGACAGGCAGCTTTGTGCTGTCTGATAATTGCATCTGCTCCTGCAGAGTAGAAAAGATGACATGGAACGTTAGAAAAAAACAGGAAAAAAAAAAAGTAGTCACTTGCTGAATATAAAAACTGAAAAAAATAAAAGATTACCAGTAATTAGAATGATGACAAATACCTCTTTGTCAGCTACTATGTGCAGGGTGACTCTGTGTGTGTTTACCTGCGAGCATTTTGTGCACAGCCGGAGCCACATCCACTTCTGTCAGGTTCTCCCAGGTCTGAGCATGGTATAGTCTGACTTGTGCACTGCCCTGCAAAGCCAACCACACCCCCTGACCATACGCCACCATGCACGTCACACAGCGACTGCTGTCAGTGCCCACCTGGAAGCAGTGCTAGTGACGAAAGGGGAAAAAGATGAAGGTAATATTAGCATTCCTGCTAAACGGTGTAGCCTAGTGGTTCTGCTATATCTAAAGCCTCCCCCGCTTCTCAAGAAGTCCACCACTTACTTCTTGTGCCAGTGTAGTTGTGTTGATAATAAGGACTCTGTTTTGTGAGCCACACCAGAGCTTTCCCCCAACAGGAACCATTTTGGTGACTGGACAACTGGGCGTGCCTGGAACTAATGTCTGAGAAGACTGAGGGTCCCAGAAACTACCTGCAGATTGAGATTGAGATTTATTTGTTTATTTTTTATAATTTGTTTAACACACATCAGAGAAAACAGAGGTTCTAAACTCCAGAGTATTTTTTTAGATAACTTTTTGATTACAAGTAATCTGAATTATGTGTAAAACGTGGTGATTTTCTGTAATAAACACTAAAGTCAGAAAAAAAAAAGATTGAGATTGATATTGAAGATGAAGACGTTAAAAAATGACAAAAAAACATGGTCAATACCAGATCAGGTCATGGCTAGAGGTTGGGGTAAAAGTACTACCTGTCTGAAGAAAATTTCTTTCACCACTTTTTCAACCCATCTTTAGTAGACAGTACCTGCTTCTCTCTGGTAGACAATCACTTCTCCATTCGCCAGGGATACAAACACTTTGTTGTCCAAATACCTGGGAGGGAGAAAAAACTCAGATGTAAAAACAAAATAAAGCAGTAAAAGCAGCAACATTAAATGTATTTGCTACTTTCCTGTTATTCCATATTTATTTTTAACTCTATACAATACCAATAAAACATGAACTCTGGGGTTGCACATTATCAGCTGAACAGGCAGACTCACAATATGCAGAGGATGGGGGCCGCATGTTGCATCTTCATGCTGTTCTTACGGTTGCGGATGTTGTCTGAAGACTGGTACACATGAATGCTGACAGCAGCAGAGACAACATAGGAAATTACTACATGAAAAGTAAGAAAGCACATGGAAAGTATTTATTTGAGTTTTTTAGACATTTTACCATCCATCTTCTGTGCCCAGCCACACAGAGCTCTGATAAGCTTCTGGGTCGATACTGAGCAGATCCTCCAGACTCGCCCTGGTGAACGATCCCCGGGAGGAGCGTCTCATGGCGCGGCCGTCCATTGGGCTCTCTGTGTGGGGACGGCTTCCTCCCCCAACACCTAACATCCCTGGAGCGCCATAGGAGCTCGCCACTGGGAACTCCTGCTCCTCCTCACTGCTGGTGGTCTCTGTCGCCATGTCCTTGGAGCCTGGACCTTCATCATCTTTCAGGGGAAACAAAAGAGACTTTGAGGGGACTGTCGAGAATCATGGTGGTGTAAGAAGCTGAAAATAAAGCTTCAACTCACTGCCGTAACTGGATGATATGGTGGAATGACTGGCCTGACTCTGTAGAGTGGAAGAGGGACTGGGGGAATCTTCATCATCTGTATCATCGCTGTCAAATGGCACAAGCTCCGCCCCTGGTCCTGCAATCAACGCACATTTTTAGTAAAAAGCCTTTTTTTTTTTTTTTTAAAGCTTTGTGAGACTCAGAAAATCTTAGAAATGAAACTAACCTGTGGGTTGTTCTGTGAGTTCCAGCGTAGAATGAGAGATGGATATGTGGAGCTGCTGCTGGGTGTGAGTGGGTGCCGCAGAGGTAGGGGCAGGCTCTGATCCACGATCCCTGAAAGGTCAAATTGACATGTTAACAGCGGTAATAGTGACAGATTCACTGAAAAAGTCATCTGCAACTTAAATGAGGTTTGTGTTCATGTAACATTTGTCGCTTGGCAAACAGAAAGAGTCTTATAGTAAAGTTTAAGTTCATTTAATGATGCATAAAATGAGGCAGGCCTTCATCAAATCAGTCTTTTTAACAACTACCATTGCAGAAAAAGCTTACTTGAGAAATAAAAAAAAAAACTCTAATGCCTTGTTAAGACTTGAAGCTTTGATGAATATCATGTAAAATATTTCTACAGCCTTTATTGGCTTTTTAACTGTTTGAAGCAGCAAATATTTGCCAGGATAAGTTGTTGAGGTTTATCCATATCATCTTATGCTCCGGTTCTGCTGCACAAGGCTCCATCGCTTCAAAAGGTTTTAGGAATTTCAGATTGGTAGCTGTTTCTTTTAGTCTTTTTGATAAAGAGATGGTGATGATCTGCACCACAATGCAATGCATTTACAGTTTTAAAACCACTTCCGCTATAAACAAAAGCACAAGTCTCTTTAAATACATGTTTCCATTGTGAAAGACTAAATGTGGCAGTAACTGATTAAATAATACACCAACCTTCCCTTGAGTCCTGGAACTGCAGCGATACAGATGATCCTGGCAGAGCAGACGGCGATGCAGGCCTCCACCGTCGGCTCATCCTTGATATTTAACAAGCAAACCTGTCGGGGGGAAAAAAACATCGCTTAAAGCTGTTGTAAACTTCAAAAAACAAATTTCCTTTTACCACAGCAGAATAAACATATGCATCTTCTCACCTGTCCCACATATCCGTCACTGTTGCACACCCACACTTCACAGGCGCTGTCGGGACAGCTGTGGCTGGGAGAGGCACATGAAAACTGGACACAAACAATGATGCAGGAGGGAAATTATTAGAATTCTGACAAGGTATTATGTGACTTTTTTTTGTTGTTATATCATGAAATGTACATTCATTTTGTTCTCACCTGCATTCCACTGCGGGTCTTCATAATCGGGATGGCTTTCAGGAACTCAGGGTTCCACTGGTCCTTATTCATAGCTGAACACACAAATGAAATGAACTCAGTTTGACAATGCGAACGGCTATTTAACAGGTTAATTAAAAAAAAACCAACAGATTTATTAATAATGGGAAAACAAAAACACCCTATCGCCTTCAACTTGTGTCCTCCACTATTGTCCTGACCAAAAGTTAGCAAAATGTCATCTCATTGTGAATCTTTTCGACTCACCCAGCTTCTTCTTGGCATCCTCAAAGGCCTGTTCAAAACTGGAGCGAGCATCAGGCGAACTGAACTCGAAGACGAAGCTACTCTCTGCGGAGGCTGTTGTAAACTCCAGCTTCGTGGGCAGGAAAGTCATACTGAAGGCCAAAGATTGTTTTTCCGACAGCTCTTTATGTACTGACGCCATCAGATCCTTTATTACCTCATCTAATGACTGAGAGAAGAAGACAAAGGTGGAACAGATTAGAAAAAAAATACAAAAATACGTGGGACAAAGAAAAAAAACTTGTTTTATTTAATGTGACTACCATGTGAGGGAAACTGAGGGTCTCTGACAGTTTACTGATCTGACCAAGTGTGCTGAGATCCTCATCTAATCGGCTTATCATCTTCTGGATGCTCTCTTTATTTGTCGCCTGAGTGGAGCCTGTGGCAGAGAGAAACTTTATGGTTCAGAGAACAATGACAGTTTTCACAACTCAAAGCAACACTTAATGAGGACATTTATGCTAAATATTGTGCAAATGCTACTAGATCCTACACATTACTACTCTGTATACATGAAATGTTGCCTCACTTTTCACCACTTCCACATCCTCTAGAGGAAGTTTCCACAGAAACTTGTATTTACTGGACGTATCAATCACACTGGCTGCAGAATATCTGAGGACAGAACCAAAAAAAAGCAGAGAAATAAAGAGACCACTGCTGTCAGGGGGGAGCTGTGGTTTATAACAGCTGTGTGATGGTGTGTGATGCACATACAGACTCATGGAGCTGCGTCTTAACGAGCCAGACTTCCTCTTCAGTGTGGTACAGATGATCAAGTCACTGAAGAGGAAGAGGGATCGGTCTTTCTTGCCACCCACAGTCTTCTACAGAGAGACAGGAGCAGCTCAGATAATCTGGACTTAACATCTTCTACGTTTTGTAAAATATTAGCAAAAAATTAAGTTTATCACTGGAGAAATGTGTAAGGCCAGTTTCAGAACACTGATTTTTTTTTTTTCATTTATCAAATCAGAGAGGACTTCTTACCGCCTCCATGACTATTTCCTGTCTCAAGAACTTCCTGTGGGGATTGAGAATCTGAAACAGACACACAGAGATTCCTTCGGACCATACCAATAAACATGAGCAGCTACTGTATCACTTTTTAGGATGGAAACAAGAAAAAAAAGAAGAAGAAACAGAAACCAGTTCAGAAGTAAAAAGATCATTTTGATTTTACTTCTCATGAACAAATATCTCACATGTTCAACTCCCTCTATATGTGCCTCGATCTCCTGGATAACCCTGGCCTCCCTCTCTGCCTCCTCAGCAGAGCGACGTCCCTTATTGATCTTCTCTGCCAATCGCTTGATGTCCCTCTGTGCACCGAGTAAGAACTGATGGTCTGGGTGATCTTCTGGGGTGTGCTTCAGCAAGTCCTTTAAAAAGCACCGCAGTCACTTTAATCTCCCTTTACACTGTTTACTTACAGTACGACAACTCAACACAAAAAGAAAGGAAATTTGTGTTTAGTTGATTATTTCTCCTCTTTATGAATACCAATTGATATTATATTATACTTCACTGAAAAGCCCAATTAGTCAAACAATCTACCAAATACAAATTTCCTTACCTTTTATTACTAACTTAACAGAATAGCCATAAGAAGTTACCTTAACCAGCAGCTCATAACGGGGAATCCTCTGCACCGGCTTAATCATCAGATCACCCAGGGCTTGTTTCTCCTTGTTTTCTCGCATGTTTTGCTGTGGGGATAAAAGAAAGGGGAATGAAGAAGAAACATGCATGACATAGAATCTTCAAGGCAACTTGCTTAAAAATCAGGTCAACGCTGCACTTCACACCACCACCACGAGATGGCAGTGTGGTTCTACAGACAAAACCAATAACTGTGACTATTTATTTATTTATTTTGTTTTAAAGGGAGGGAGGCATAAATATTAAAAATGCATAAAAGGTTAAAATGGCTCGAACTTCACTAACAAAAAAAACCCCCACACATGAGTCACATGTTGCTCAGTAAACATGAGACTCACTCCAACACTCACCTCAAGAAACTTGTGAAACGCGGGCTTGGTCTCTTTTGCGACCCGTACAGCATCTTTGGCATTGAGAAAGTTGTCAATGTACGCTGAATACATGTCGGAGAGAGCCTCTTTGGAGAACTGGTGGAAGGGACATGGTATTTATTATACTGTGTAAAAACAGCTATCCTAATTGATGACTAAAAAGAAAGAATATTTTCACACATTTGGTCCAAAAAGGGTTTCTATATTTTACACTAATGACTATGCTTGGAGTGTGTTACACAGGAAGTCCAAAAGGATGCCTTTTTTTCTTTAAATGGACACATAAACCCAGATGACTCAGCCTGACCTGATTTCTCCAACAGAAGGAAGAAGACTGATAGCTCAAGACCTTGTTTGATGTCATATTAAACATTTCTTTGTCTCCTGATCCAATAAGCTGACCCTCTTCTATTCCTCACAGGCTTTCCGTTTTCCCTACTCTTATTACCAGTGTCTTCTATGTCCTCTATCTACTAAGGCGGGGGGGGGGACAAAAGGCAGAAATATGAGGAATGTGCTATGGTGAAACTTAATGTTCTTTTCCAGCAGATTTTCCTCCAAATATAGCATTGACTGATCTCTTCTTAACTTTAATTAAGAAGGTGTCTACTCCTCTAAACATTAAGAGGAAGATTAAACAAGCTGGCAGAGAGCAGGCTCAAAAAGAGGAGATAATTCAGTGTTTTCTGTTCAACATTTTAATCCTCCGATGTCTGCAGAGAAAATATACTGCCATATGGTTTTATAGCACTCTTTTCATTTCCCACATTTTTAAAAGCTTGTTACAGATGGAGGAAATGAAGTGTTATTCGTACATTATCTCTTTGTTTCCTGCGTTCCTCTGTGGTGATTAAGTCAAAATGGCAGCTCTCCAGGATTTTACTGAGTGACTCAATTAACTCTGAGCCCTCAGTGCCTTTCTCTGTCATAATAAATGTTGGCAGAAATGGCAGAAATCCAGCACTTCATCATTTTAAAGTCTGACATGTTTTTTTTCCAAAGCATATTAGTCAATAAACTAAATCAAATCCGAACCATTCAAATTATGTTAACGATTTTCTAAAAAGGAGTAATTTGAATGAAAAAGAAAAGAGCCATAACGGGCTGATTCGATCCAACAAATAATAACGCAACCTGTTTTGTGTGGTACATTAAATAGTCGGATGAGCAAAAACTAAATTCTTATCCAGATATATACACTTAGATAAGATATTAATGCTGTAACATTATCAAAGCGAGTGCATTACAACAAATCTGACCTGAACACAAAGACAGAAAATCAATCCACCAAATAAGACTCAGAAAGCCTTCTAATGTTACAGAGTTTTTCCCCAAAACACTGCAGCGTAAGAGGCTGGACCTCACAGCCTTCAGATTATGAGACTGACGCGCTGCCTGCTGCGCCAAGGCTGTTTGTCAATGTAAAACTACCCCAACACTACAAAAACACAGGGCCACCACAAGTCCTGTGGTGCATAGCTGCTGCTGCCTGTTAAAGAGGTGGAACAAGTCCGCCGAGCAGAAAAGTGCAGAGGGGAGGGAGCTCGTTCACAGCATAAAGCAGGAACCACGACTGAATGGAAACACTGCAAATTTTTTCAAGGAATATTATCTTGTTTTCTTTTGCATCTCTATCTTTAAACAAACCACACAAAGCAATATGCATGTATATGGAGCAATGATTAATTTTATTTTTGTTACATAGTTCTCTTTATCTACTTCTGTTTCATTCAAACTAACAGATGCTCAGTGAGAAAAGCTTTCACCACAGACAAGGAACTGAATTCCTCCTAAAATCCACTTCTGTCTGGGTTTTTATTTAGTGTTTGAGAAAAATCTGTTTGGTTTGACTGTCATTCCAAGTATAAAAAATATAGCATTTAGCTCAACATCGATGCTCCAGAGGACTGTTTATTTAATGTCTAAGTTAAGAGCAACTCTTGGGTCATGGGAATTTCTTTTAAAAAAGCACAGAGGAGTTAATGGAAAATCAAAATAAAAAGCTGGTGCTGCCTTGTCTTTTTAAAAAGATCCCTTATTCCTTTACTTTTCATCCATTCAAGTGCAAGCATGTAAATTTCAACATTTTCCCAATGAACACGGCTCATAAATGAACAATAAAATGAAAGGAAGTGGGGCTGTAAGGCTGCTCTATAGAGGAGGAAGTGTCATTTTTAGTCATCCAAATCACAGTTAGTTGTTTTTCATTTTTTCTTTCAGGGCTCTTGGGAGAAGTAAGGCAATAACTGCTTGCTGCTAGAGGTTAACTATTTCACATCGTCAGTCTACAATCTATGCACAGAAGGTAGCCATGGTAACGTGCAGGACGTATTCCTCCAGAACAAAGAAGACAAGGACTTTTGGTTCTTTCTCTGGCATTCAAAGGAAGAAAAAAAAAGCCGACACAACGTAACTGAGAGGGTGTTATCAGTAGAAGAATTTACAGTCCAGAAACTATTTTTTAGATGAACTTTAAAAGAAAAGGATGAGAACCTTTAAAAAGAAACCAAAGCATATACAGTTTGACTGCAAATTAAACTGTGTATGATTGTGTGTGTTTTCTGTTTGTTAATGGTATAACTATGGTAAGGATATTTTAAAAGTTTCTAGGAGTAACTATAGTTTTTATACTGTGTATGTCTTTCAAAGACACAACTGAACATTTATAATCTCACTTATTAGGTACCAAGCTGTATTGTGAGCAAATCAGCAAGAATACAGTGTTTTTGTCAGAAAACCAAAAATGTACGGAGATCATTGTACAAGTTATTATCTTGTCTACTTACTGACTGAATAAGGATGTGTCCAACGGTCTGCCTGTCGTGCCACTGGCCAACACAGCTGGAAACCTGCTCCAGGAATTGCTCGTGGTGCTCCAAGATCTCTGGGATCTGGTAGAACATCTCATCAACCAGCAGAGGGTCCACTAAGGAACCACTGTCTGGCTGTTTGAGAGGACGCATGTAGCCCTGAGGAGAATAAAAGCACCAGCTATTGACCAAAGACTGAACACCATTTAAATACTTACATACTGTCCTTGATCTAAGCGATTCATATGATGTTGAAGATCACAAAACGTATTGCACACATTTAGTCCCATAGCATTTAAATGGATGAACAGTCATTTATCCCATTGAATCCAGTGTGTGCTTTTTATTGGTTGCTTTCTTGGAGGTTGACAGCAAATATGTGATATGTCATGTTCTTTTTGTTTTGTTTTGTTTATTGCAGTATGCGGACCACAGGAAAAAGTACATACCACCTTACTGGCTGCTAATGGAGATCTGATAAAGAACAAAGAATCTTGCAGATTTTTAAAGCAAATTTTTTGTCTTTTTCAATATATGCAGAATCCTCATGGAGTATTTTCTTGTCGCTTAGCTATAATATAAGGCTTAGTTCATGTGATGACAGGTGCTTTTATGGGACAATACAGTCATAATGGCTACCAAGCAAAGTACATGTGGTAATGAAGACCAAAATGTGCTGTTTGAAGCCCATAAATCAGAAGTAATGTCTGCAACAGAGGCAGCTGCAAAGTCTGGCTCCAGCAACATCTGCAAGATCACAAACAAACACCATATTGTTCCCATGAATCCTTTTTCTTTCATGTCAATGTCTCATACTAATATAGAGAGTGTTCAGTTTTTAAAATGGGAAAAGGACAGGAGCTGATGTGCTTTCTGGGAAAAGAGAGGAGGAAGGAGGTTTCTCTTTTCTGATCTCTGCCCCTCTTTCATAGCATGGCTGCAAACATGTTACCATTATCAGAAAAGGCCTTTAGTTATTGTGCATGTCTGGATGTGCTGTAACACACAGCAAAATGTTCCTGCGTTAGTCAGTTTCACCAATTTTCCCAACAGGGAGCACAGAATGTGTCAAGCTTGTTGCACGTACGCAATCATGCATGCACGTTCTTGCTTTTAGTCGCTTGTGTGTTAATAAGCTCTGCATACGCAGCTGGGACAGACTAGTCTGCTGCATTGACTTTCATCTGTATTAACACACACACACACACACACACACACACACACACACACACACACACACACACACACACACACACACACACACACACAGCTGCTACAGAAAGACAATATGTCCAAGTAAAACCCGGCATCCATCTAGATTTATTGAGTTTATGCTGATTGGACAACCACATAGACTCTCTGTAGATTATATTACAGTTTACAAAATATTTAATAAAATCTATGTTAGACTACAGGTGTCGGTTCAAAAGTCAAACTGTCACAAGTCAATTTACACACATACAGAAATCAACACAATTCACAACAGCTTAAAAAATATCTGGTTTAGTCACGCTTCAAGTTCAAATCCAAACTTTGCACAATAACTAAGGGAAATTGTTATATGCTGATGATAATGCTTGTTGGTGATAAATCCTTTAGTGTTGGAATGCTTGTTTATTGTCCTTTTAGATGGTTCCACATTTGTGGGACAAATAAATTTGTGGGGTGAGCAGCAGCATTGAGTGTGTGGGCTGCGCACAGAAGAACCATACACAGCTATACACAGAGTTAAGGACTGCAGGCAGGTCATTCCATCCTCTCCACTCTCACATCCAGTCTGATAAACCTCACTTTGTAGAGGCAAGTGTTGCTAGGCCGCGGAGATATGGGATTATCTCTAGCTGCTGAATCGCATCTTGTTATCTTTGCATTGAAATTGCCAATGTTACGGTGCCTCCACTAACAGCTTTTGCCCTGTTGGTGCAGCAACTAGCATAGCATTGGCAGGGCAGATTTGTAAAGATTTTCATGGGTAAAACCCACATACTTTACTGTGTTGCCCATTTCAAAAATGCATTTTTCTTGCAAATGTTATGCCATTTAAAAAAAAAATTAAACAGGCTTTCCAACAATAAAAAAATCATTAACCAAGAAGCATATTTACAACAAAGAACTAATCCACCAAACACACATTTACAGAATTTTTTTGTCCTAAATTTCTAAAAGGACCGCGGTGGCTAAACTTAAGATGGCTGAAAGTGGACACTACTGGTGAATCGTTCTGTTCTCAATCAAGATGATCCCATCCTGCTTAAATGATGTTAAAATACACGCGTTGAAAAGGCTAGTCCAGCAGTGGTGCTTTTCAATCATATTTTTCTGTCCAGGTATTCTTTTACTACATTAGCAGTAGAAGTCCACACTGGCAATAAAAACTATTGCCAATCAAACCCTTTTCAGAGGATTTTACAAAGATTACTAAAATCTTGACGGTACCTTTTGCATTCAGAATTCCAGCAATTTTGAAATACTTACTAAACCGTACGCCCCAACCCATGTTACACAACCCTGTCCCATATTTTGGCTAACAGCTCTTTGGGAATCACCTTGCTAGAGTGAAAGCACAAAGTTATGTCTGTTTCTCTTTAACAGTCTGGCATCATGAGCCATGGTGAAACAGAAGTCAAAAATCAAAAATCATATCAAGCTGGATTTTATCAGAACACAAATCGAATCATTTTTCCTTTACAGACTTATTCTCTCTCCGATTCCTTGTGGCAGTTGTGATGTCCTGTCAACAGTGTCCTGAGGAGCTTGGCTCTGATAATCAAACTTCTAGAGAGAAACACTGTGATCCATTAAACATGAGCGTAATGAGAATATTGAATTTGCCATGAAATGGACTCAAATGGATGTGACATTATGGCTCCAGAATCAGCAGCACTCCAGACAGCAGTGTATGGCTCACTGCCTTAACTTAATGAGACATTTGACGGCTAATTCAATCAATTAAAACGTTTGTGTTAAAGAAAGGTGAAACAAAGAGGGGCTTGAGTTATTTTTACTTCAGTTCTGATTCAGCTTGTTCTTCTTGAGAATTTCTTACATAACAAGTCAGTAACTGGCTGGAATTTCCAGTGTGTCAGGACTGGGAAGTGAGGAAGAGAAAAGATGTGGTATCCTCAACCAGGTCATCACAGGCCACCTGGCGCACTGAGGGGCACATCTTATAATGTCTAACATAGACTGATACCATCATGTTAACATTTCTCATGAGAAAATGATAAATTTCCTTTAGCTTTTCTTTCTTTTTTTATTTCAGTTTTAATTAGCAGTCTGTCAAGTTTTACTATCACAGCTGCTTTCCATCTGTTTGACTTGTACATGTTTTACTTGGATCATTATATATGGAGTCCATTTCCTCCTTCACTGTTGAGCTCGTGCATACACTTAAATTAAATTTCTGATCTACCCCGGCCTAAAGATTATTTATGTAAATAATCAATTTCTAAAATGGTCGGTCTGCACAGGATAAGACTGGCCAGTGTATGGCAGATGGTCTTTCCATGTCAGACGGTTCTACAGTTTACCTCCTCTTCACTTCCAAACAACTGCCATGTAAAGAGCTGGCTTGTAAATCACAAGATAACAAGATAATTACCGTTTTATAATTTGCTGATTAGGGAGCAGATGGACGCTAGATTTTGTCGACTGGTGCCACGTCCAATTCAAGCAAAAAAAAAAAAAAAAAATCAAGTTTTGCTTATATGTGGATTTTTTGTAATTCCAACAATTACGACGACAAAATGAACAGTTATTTAGCTGCTCTGACTTGGCGGTGGAGTGTAAATGCCTGAACTGGGCTGCAACCGTTCATCCAGTAGAAGTAAGGTACAGCGGCTTCGTGGGCAGGTCGGTAATCCAGCTTCTCCAGAAAGCCAGGGTTAACGAGGGCTAGCCTGCAGAGGGCCATCAAGGAACTGGCTACTGGTTGTGTCTATGGAGGAGGGATAGCGCATGGTGTCCAACACCTGAGAACGGATAGCCACAGGGGGTGGTGGGGAGACGTCAGCCACTGTCTCCCGTCAGGAGATGTACTAAGAAGGGGTTAAACATCTGAATGGTGGCTCCAGCTGATGACCCTGCTGGTGACCTGATGGGCATTGTAGAAGGTCAGAAATGTCAAGCAGAAGCAACATCAACCATCCTACCAGGATACTAAAAGCCCAAACACACTCTTGAACTTTTTCAAGTTTCAGTAAAGCTCATTTAGATTTCTATGGAAACACATGGCACATGTCACTAAATAAAAACATAAAACATATAGAAAGACTGATTCACTTTTTTCTTCCTGAAATGCATTTCACTGCAGGATTTGACGAGATGACTAAATTTAAAGAAAGTGGCCAAATTCAGTGAGAAAAGTAGTTATAAATGCAGCACTGCAGATGTTGGGGTAACCCCACACCACCTCAGAGAATTAGATTTATGTTCTGTGGTTTTAAGGACTAAGTTAATGTTCTTGTGCCACAGTGAGGTGACTGTATATACCGGTACTCCCTGGAGGTACAAACTGTAAATTCATTTTGTGACAAGGAACTGAACTGCCACTGCAGGACTGTGTATCGACTATGAGAAATAAAGTTATTTGAATAACTACTATCAGCGTACAATTGCATTATTGGTTTTGCAGCATCAGAGATGCAGAATTAAGTAAGCCTCATTTTTCACCCTCAAGTTTTACACTTTTACCTGAGACAGCTGACATATACGCATACTCTCCCTTCACAGTTGTTGTGCTCATGTCTCAGCTAGAAGTTAGGAAAATATCAAGCATCAACTGTTTGCATATGTGACTTTAAATATTACCCATAAGAACCCAATGTGACGTATATGATACATGCAGTTTCTGGGACATGTGGCATCACGTTATGGTACAAACTTCGCTCAAAATTCTGTGGAACACTATGATTTTTGTCTTCTGCACGTTAAGGACACTACAGAACTTGTTCCATTTTCCCCATCTTGTGTCCCCTACCAAAGGCTAATTTTGCATCCTACCTGACCTGTTAGCTTTTTCTCCAGCCAGCAAAAGACGATCTTACAATCACTCTTATTTTGTCCCATTCTCTCTTTTAATCTTCTTGCGTTTCATTGCTGAATCAGCCATGTTGCATGTTCAAAACAACTAGTGAGTTTTCTACCATGAAGCAAAACTCTGCTGCAACGTCCCGGACGTAAAAGTTGTATAGTTTCTCAGCCGTGATGCTGGTGAGCAGCAGCAGCTTCAGAAATGCACGTGATAGATGTCACTGTGTCATCGAATAAGTCTGCAATGCAGAGTTTTGTAGTCAGAAAGTAACGTTCTTTAATGGACACCAGAAAGCAGAAGAGTCTTTATAGGTTCAGAATGATCCCCATTGCAATTTTGATTAATATAATAATAATAATAATAATGTTTCAAAAGACAGGGTGGTCATGTAGATATTTCCCATATCTGATTATTTAGACATGTCATAGCAGAAAAAGTTTTTTTCCTTTGTTTGAACACGCTTATGAAAAGTTTTTTTTTGTGTTCTTTTTTTTTTATTTTTTTTTTTTTAGTAAATTCAATAGTCTGTCTAATAGGTGGGTTTGAAAATATTCTTTATGTCTCAAAATAAGGTAAAACCCCACACATTTCCCTTGCTCAGTATCGCCTGTCAAACAGATGAAAGCCCAGGAGAAACTTTGTATGATAAATAAATGTTGGAGCGGAGCAGTTTCTGGGTTTTTCCCTTGTTTTAGGACTCTGCTATAACAAGTTTTAATTCTTTGCTGCAGACGAGGATGCTGCACATATACAATAACACTGTTGCTGAATAAAAAGTATTTTATTTCTCTTTAGATAAAAGGGTTTATCAGTGATGGGCTAATACTTATAATATCGTTAAGTGAAAATGCTATACATGTCATGAATGTCAAGCTATTGAGGTAATGTGTGAACACCAGTTGAAAACAGTGCCTTTTTTTCATTGTCATTTAATCTGATCAAAACACACTGACATGAAATGTAAAATTGAAGAAATCCAATAAGCGCAGCTTTAATAACAGCTCATAGTAATTATTTATATCAGAGCAGCCATGTAGTCTACCCTCAGATAACTACATTATTTAAACCGAATACATTATTCACAGGAAACGTTGCTGAAAGATTCAGAAAAACAAACTCTGGACAGTCATATTTCAACCCTGGACAGCAGTGCTGCAGAGCAGTCTCAACTAAACCACATCTGACGCCCTCCCTCAAGGATCTGCACTCTCCCAGCAGTCACCGTGGTAACACTTACTTTCCCCGTGTCGTCATGGGAACACAGCCTGGGATTATTCACTTTGTGGCCACACAGACCCACATGCATAGGCAGAAGAGAAGTCAATGTGAATGCAGGGTGTGCATGAGCATTTTATGAACACATTTATAAGAATGTGCCAGAAAACACACACATCGACCTGTAACAGGTTAAACAACATGGTGATCACAGGTAGCAAAGGTGCTAGCGTGTGTGAATGTTGCAGAGGGACAGAAGGATGCCGCTGAGATTTGGAGGAAAGGTTAGTTAGCTATTAGAGAACAGACAGGTGTAGGATATTCACAAGTGAGTGTGTGTGCGTGTGTGTGGGCAGATAATGCTGATGACAGTGAGATGTGATAAGGTTAACAGATTAGCCTGACAGGATAAATGGAAATAAGTGGATTACATAACATATTCCTTACCAACGTTTGTTATTGAAGGCCTCAGCAGTCTGAGATTCAGAATCAGTTTTAAGTTTGGATGCTTTTGTGTGATCACAGCTTTAATAAGGGAGGATGTCGGTGAACACTACTCATTTGTAAGCCCAGTAAAGAAAGAATATCTACAAAGAATCAGGTCCGCAGAATGAGTGTCCGAGATTGTCTTTGTGTTTGTGTGTCTCACCTGAATGAGGGTGCGCAGCGACTCCACATAGGACTGCTCTGTATCCAGGAGGGTCATCATCACATGTCTCCTCATGTCCTGTGACAACAAAGAAGCAACAAGAAGAGGGTCACTCATTGCATTTACTTCTTTCTCATAAATTCACTCCAAATGCAGCTTGATGCCATGACAACCCTCTACCAGGAAAACAAAACGTAGCGACATGTTCAGGTGCTAAACACATAAAAACTATTTTGAGTCCCACATATTGTATCTAAAGGCTTGTTTTTAAATTTGGTTAATATTTGCTTTTTATTGTTATGTAAAGCATTTTATATGCTATGTAAATGATATTTTCATTGATTTGATCAATTATTTTGTAAGAGGATGGGACAGCAAGCCTGTAAAACACGTACAGGAAACCAAAGCTACAAGTTAAAAATGCACAAGTGTTGCTCCATGTCATTAAACGCATCTTTTTCCTGTTTCCTATCTGCATCACTGTAAAAAAAAATAATAATAATATCAAGAAAAATAGCAATCTATGTCAGTTTTGAAAACATTGACTCCTTTTTTTTTCTTTTTTTTTCTTTAAAAACAGAAACATGAAAAGGCACATAATATATCTGCATAAAGGACAAGGACAGAAACAGAAGAAAAATCTATCTGTAAAATGAATTATAGCAACTAGATCTGTACGTTTGCTGAGTGACAGCGCAGTGTAGAAATGCGTCATTATCTGAAATATTAATGTGTTTTTGAAAATATGCTTATGTGGAATACATTTAACACCTTACAGAAATCAGAAAACATGTTACAAACATTTGGTTTTAGTTCTGTACTATTTTGCAGTTTAAGCTTATTTTAATCTGTATAAACCATCAACTTCATGAACAGCTGAAATTCTACCAAATCGTTCACGTCAGAAATTCATTTCCATTTCTGAAATCAATAAGAAACCAGATTTTTAAACCACTGAACCCAACTTTAAAAGGCAATTCATATTTAATGCCATTTTAGTTATTTTGCATAATTCAATTCCATTTTATCTCTATCTTCTATACAACACTAGCATCTGAATCACTTAAACGTCGTTCATCTTTGAGGGTTTAGCATCTCTTAACTTTTTTTCCTCTCATTTTCTGAGAAGAATCCAGCAGCCTTTATGAGGAGTTCTGGGTTCCTGCTATGAAAGAACAAACTCATCTCAAAAAAAAAAAAAAAAAAGAACAAACTCATCAAATACACCTAAAAAAAAACAAACATTAAAACAAACAAAAAAAAAAATGCACATAATGCTTTATGCTGGAGGAAAATGCACTGTTTGATTGTTGCTGGGACAAATAAAAGTGAAGCTTTAATTTATATGCTAATTTGTTCTTGCTGATGCATACTAAATATATATATATATATATATATATATATATATATATATATTTTTTTTTTTTTTTTTTTTTTTTTTTTTTTTAAATTTTTTTTTTTTTTTTTTTTAAAAAGCAAGGAAGCAAAAACACAGCACCTTGCTCCTCTGGCATTTTCAAACCCTCCTTTCAACCACACAGCATGTCACCTTGCAAACACCAGTCACAACACTGGAATGCAAAGATCACCACAATCACTGTTTTTGTCTCATTTCATGCATGACTTCACAAACAGTAAGTCTGTTTTTATAATCCTATATAAACGTAATTTACCTACAGTAACAGTCTGGAGACACTCTCCCATTAATTGGAAAGTGTTTTCAAACTTTTGACTGGTACTGTACATGCTGAGGTGATGGAGAACCAAAGATAAAACAAAATTTTTTTCAGTTAATGCTGCTCCAAGTTCAACTCACCAACCAGACAGTCTTGGTGATTATAAGAAAAAATATTTAACAGGAAGAAAACCCAGACAAAACATACAAATTCACAACTAGCACTCACGATTCTGTGAAAATTAAAAGGTTCCTGAGGCCACAAACTCCACAAAAGCTAAACATGACTCAGCTGTTCACCACAGCAATGACTCATGATCCGTCCATACAACAAAGCAATATAGACAGGAGAGTGAAAAATGAAGGATTAAATCTTTAACAAATGAGAAAAATAAACCTGTATGACATTTCACATTATTTATTGATGTAAAATGTTGAACCTGTTTATGTATAAAACAGGAGGACGACATGCAAGTACATTACAACCTTCAACCAAGAGATGAAGCTGCAAAAAAAATGAGATTTTTGAGCTACAAAAGTACAATTAGTCACTCCTTCTCCTTCCATTCTGTCAATCTCATTACTTATGACAACATTTACGTGTGCATTTTTGTGTGATTGGCAGAAACAGAGACGTGGGAGACTAACAAGGGGAGTGTAAGGATCATGAAACAAGCCAGACATATTATATTGAGGGTCTCAGAGGAGAGTCCCAAAATATTCTGGTACCGAGCATTACTCATAAATATCAGAGGAAGCCACAGGCTAAACCCTGTGGTGCATACATAACCTCTCTCTAAAACACACAAATACATACACACACACATGCAGAGGCCACAAAAATACACAGAGGAGGTTTTTTTTTCCACTTCTTTGCCTGCTCTGCAGTGCCAGCAGCACTGTGCCCTATAAATAATCTTAACAATAACTTCCCAGAAAGGCCATGTTTAGTGTTTGGCATCTAAAGAGATCCCAGGGGCACTGTGGGGTACCAGTGGAGGGTGAAAAGGTGGCGTGCGGATGGGAGGAATGTGTATTGTTGTATATGAAAGTAGGAGAGTGACAAACTCACTCTCTAAAATGGAGAAAACACATTCATTTAATGTTTTCTTTTTGTGCAAAGAAAGTGATGCTAAAAGGAAACTCGTCTCTTTTGTTTTGTATTTTTGCATACATCGACATTCCTACACAAGATGCAGGGTTGTGTCCAAGTCGAATCATGTCTGACAAACAAACACAATGAAGTGGAGGAAAAAACTACAGGACTAAACAGCACATAATGTAGAAATCATTCATTAATTTATATCCACTAATTACTCTCCAAAGAGAGGCTCAATGAAAATACTGTGGTTCACTACTCCGTCATGACACTGCTGTTACCATATCTGGCTGAATTTCCAACAATTATTTTAAGTTCTTTGATTAATTTGTCAGTTTTTTGTTTCTTTCTTATAAAGAAAAAAATCTGAACATATTTAAATATACTTTATTTTCTTTTTTGTATATTTTTCTGTTTGTATTTTTGGGATCGCGCCATGATTATTTTTAGGGTTTTGAGATGGCTTTCATCAGTAACTGGTGACAATTTTTTTTTCCCCCTACTCTGTGAAAATGATACACTATTCATAAAATGTTGCAAAACAATGACCGGCGCTCACAACAACTTTTCAGAGCTCAACTGCAGACTGTCACATTGTGGTTCTTTGTCCTCTTTTTAGTAAAAGTTTCTACCAGGAATAACATCGGGAGAGGCGAGAAGTTTTCCGTTTTTCCACTGCAAAATTTCTCTGTAGAAATAACAGCACGCTAATAGTCTTTATACTTTGTCAACAAGATGAGTTGCACCGTTGTCAGGTAATAGTTCATGTTTGCAATCAACATACAGAGACTGAACATACAAAAAACAGCTACAATTATATTAAAGAAACGCTCCAAAATATTTGTAAATGCTGGAAATTGCTCTTTGTAAGTAACAAAACAATACTAGAATTTGCTGCAGATGTGTGTTTATTTACAATGTAAGAGAGAAGGGATCCTGACATTTAGGAAGCTTATACTAGCATGTTTATTGCATGAATAAAATGCAGTGAGTAACTAAGATGAAGCGAGACAGAGGTGTGCATTTCCTGAGTGACAGCTCGGCTTAACATATGCAATCCAAATAAGTGGATCACTTTCGCCTCGCACATAAACAAAAGGCTTGTAGGAAAAACTATGGACAATAAAAACATAAGGACTTAGTTGCACCTTCTCCCACATATGAAATTCTGATTATATTGCCTCTCTTTCAATGTTAAGAAGATACTTTTAACTCAAAACTAGAACCTTTGATGACAACTAGCAGAAATTATGTACCATGAACTCAGCAAATGTTGCCCCCCCCCCCCCCCCCCAGCAATTGCAGCTGAAGTAGATTTGCTCTGTGTCTGGAAATCCTGACATTAAACTGTGGACACATACACACTCCACACATCCACGCAGCAACACAGCTGCCTCTGTGAGAATGTCTGATAAAAATTAAGCCTCATTTACAATGACC
>NC_136627.1:20108929-20113929 GCF_933228915.1 Telmatherina bonti | reverse complement strand
TCTCTCCCATCTCTGTGCCTTCACTTCAAACTAACCACCCACCTCCCTCTGTATCCCCTAGCAACACCTTGGTGACAGCAGCAACAGGCAACCTCTTACCAAAGAATACACACCACCTATCACCTCCTCTGTTCATCCCTCAACCTTTGTGAAACAGGAAAATTGATTTTTCCATCTTCAAGTCATCCAAATCTTAACATCAACAATTTCCTGCTTTGCCAGTTTTATTTTCAGCAGTCAGAGACCAACTGCTCTGACCTACTCTCTGCTGTTCAATAGTTTTCCCTCTTTTTGACACACACATACACAGGGTATTGATCCACCTCCCAACTTGTCCATCACCTCTTTCGTTTAGTTTAAGTGCTTGTGCTTCAACCTAATGACATTACTGTCACTTCACTCAGACGCAGGTAGTGTAAATCATAAAATCTGTCAATTTAGTCTTCCTTCTTCAACATTATTTATCAATAGAGCAAATCAACCTACAACTGTAGTTATATTCAGACTGTGCTACTCTCAGCCATTGGTTGTTTAATTATTGGCTTTGTTATATTTAAGACAAAATAATGGATATTTTATGATTCAAGGTTTACTAACCTGATTGTTTGCTTTCTAAAGGAAGCCAAAAACTATATATCTTAGAGCTTGTTCATTAGGTTATATAAAATATCTAAATACGTAACTTTTGCAAACTTTTGTACTTTTTTTTTTTTTTAATGTGATCTACAACCACTTTAAAAACCCTGTCATTTTTAAGAGTAACACCATCTGTAGCACCAATAAAAAGCCAGAGAAACAAAGTTATCTATTTGGAAATGAAGAAGAATTAAAATTGAGCTCTGGGTTTTACTCAGAGACACAAGTTTCAGTCCCTGCTGTGGATTAACTGATTGGGCGTTGAGATTACCAGAACTGAAGTGGTTTATAGTTTGTGTGTTTTGTGATCAAAATGTGTTTGTTAATCCCACTCCCACATAGGCATGCACAAATCAACCCTGATGGTACAAAATACTGAGGCAAAGATGGAGACAGTGTGACTACAGAGAGTGGGTTGAGTGTTTAGGTGTTGGCGCTAATCGTGTGATTCACTTGGCTCTAATTCTATTATGGACAGGCATGAGAGAAAGAGGGAGGGAGAGAGACCTGGTGAAAGAAACATTATCCAGCGGAGACAAATACATTAAAAGAGAAGGGCTATAGTGTAAAACAGTGTCAGTTGAAAAAGCGAGTCTATACGAAGCAAGTAAAGAAGAGGGAGCAGAAAAAGTGGAAAAGGTGGGTTTAATAGGAGAAGGAGGCTGAATGAAACATATTAAATCAGACAGGTGGGGAATAATGTCCTAGACACAGAGCGACCGTGCAAGTAAATAATGACACACACTCGCAATCACAAATTTAAATGGGCATAAAAAGAAAGAGTCTAATCTACCTCTCCACTGGGGGGTTCCAGCACAAAGTCCATTCCCATTTAAATTCCCACCGCAGTTGTTGTTTCTCAGCTGATCTGCTGCATCTCTGTCCACCACTTCTTCTCCTCCACCACCTCCTCCTCCTTCATCTCCTGTATTCTCTCCGCTCTCATTCATTTCTTCCAGAGCGATGCTGAACTGGGCTAAGGTTCGAACCATCTGCAGCATACAGTATGATCCACTCAGTGTGCCAAAATGCACACTCAGCTTGGCACATAGACAGACGGCAAACGAAGAAAGTCTTTAACGCATTAACTCAATCTTCATGCCAGCGGAAGATGGTACAAGGAAAAGCAAGACAGCTGAAGGTGGAAGGAATCAGCACCTTTACTCGTAGCGGCAACGCAAGCTGGCCATCTTCCTCGTTTTCCTCGCAGAAACAAAAACTAAAAAATAATTCTGTCTTTCAGAGAGCAATCTTTCTGAAAATTGTCTGGTCTTCCAGAAATCTTTAGCAGGCATCAGAGTGTGCGTCTGTTCTGTAGCAGACAGGCTCAGCTGTACAGTTCCGTGTTTCATGCAGCGCACACGCACAAGCAGAAAGCGAAGGAGCACACTTCCAGCATGTATGCTTGGGTGTCTGATCTGTTTGTACTGCATGAGTGATGTAAGCAAGATCTGAGTGCCTGTCGAGGTGTGTGTGGACCATGAGACTGAGAGCGTGCGTGTGTGTCAGTGTATGTGGGTGTGTGCGAGTGTGTCATGGCCCTCCCTCTGGGTGTGTATAATAAGAGACAGCAGGCAGGGGAGACGCTCACAGTGCTCAGCTCTGCTTCACACCAGCCAGGCTCGACCAATCGCCCCATAAATAAATGATTAAAGAATCCGAGAGATGAGACGGAGAGGTTTTAAACCCACCTCTTGCCTAACATTTATTCTGCAATTCTTCACCATCATATAACACTTTTTATATCACACAAAGTAAACAAAGTATTCAGCAAACTGAATTTCCCTTCCTCCCACCTCTGTCAACGTTTGGCAAAATCAAATGTATTTAATCAGACAGATCTTTCTGTTTTCTATCCAGACACAGTAAATGTAGGATTTAAATGGCATGAATAGTAGGCAATAAAAAACTTTATAAATAATGTCCCTTTATTTTCACTGGTATTGGCTTCTGCTATTTGAAAGAAACGTAACAGTTTAATACATCACATTACAGCTTCCTTTTTCCATTTCATGACAAAAAATTATAAGAACGGTATGTAAGAAAAAAAAAAATCTTTTTCTCATCTAAATTAGGTACATTAGTTATTTTAAGGGATCTTTTCTTGCCGTAAAAGAGAGGGTTAGGGTTTTTTTTGCAAGAATGCCCATGAAGAATGATGAAAAAAAAAAACCCATAAAATAAAGGTGAATGAAAAATATGATTGGCTGGTCACTTTATGAATCTACAGGTTACTTGAACATGTTTAAATAAATTACAGTACTGTAGTTGATTACCACTAACAAGTTTCCATTTCCACATAGTAACGTAGAGCCTCTTTTGTTTTCTGTCTTAACCAGCATTAAACACAAACAGACCTCAGGGTCTTCTTTCCAACAGAGATCAATCAGAGACAACACAAAAAGGTCACAGGGGGACATTTAAAGGTCAAGCTCATGACAGGAAATTGCTTTTAATCCCTGTTGCCATAGGAATGATGGGATGATTTTGAAGGTTTGTCAGAAGGCAATCTCTGAGGTGCTTCTGGAGCTGTCAGTTCTCTGCATTCACTTTATAAAGCACACACCCATATGGTCCAAATCTAAAGATAAATTCATTAGTACAGCTGGTACCAGAGGTTTAATGCTTTTTTTTAAACTTAAAGTTAAACAAGTACCAAAGACAAAATATTGTGAAACAGTATAATGTTCTGCCTGTAAGTTATATATGTGTTGTTGTGTTTAGGGACCAAAAAAGAAGTCATTTTATGGTTTATATATTTTTTCTAATTAATAAGATGATTAACTGGTTATTATATTTTTTCTGCCAAATACAATCAGCATCGACCTAAAAAAAAACAAAAAAAACCATATTGCAGCTGGTTATTTTATTTTTTTTCAAGAACTCCTTTTTTCTACTGAAAGTAGTGTTGGCTTAATTGCATAAATTAAGCCATTTTTAGCGCTTTTCTGGCTATAACCAAATCCCAAAATAAGGTCGATTAGGCTAATCTTGCAGGTTCTCCTCCCAGTCTCCTTTGCCATTTAAAACTGAAATCATTGCTGAACAACTGAAGCAAATGATTGTCTCAGACTGCCAGGTGTGTATGATGACAAACTGTTGCATTGGTTGCCAATTTCAGTTTTAAGTAGACGCAAGAGTTCCTACTTATACGATTATACTGCTTTGCTAACTTTTGATTGCTTTCTGATCAGGAAGCTCACATCAATGTGTTCTTGGGCAAAGACATAAAGCTTACGTGCCTTGTGTGCCACTGATGTGTGAAGTGGTGAATGGGAAATACATTGTGTTCATTGTGTTCTGCAGAAAAGTTAACCATGATGACAAGCTATAACTGATATAACTTTTAAAACATTGGTTGAAGAAACTGAGTTTTTATTTTAGACATTAACAATAAGTTATTTCTAAAAAAAAAAAAAAAAGGCTGTGGAAAGATTATAGCTACATGACACTTATCAATGTCAAATATAACTAATAACTATAATGTCATATTCATTTCCAAGGATTAGACACGTGACTCCTGCTGGACTTTGTACTAGTGAGGTCTTAAATCTTACAAAATGGATTACTTTTCCAATAAGTTATCATTTTAAAGGAATCCTTTTAAATAAAAATCCAGGGTTTATATTTTTAGCAGCTGTTGACCGAAGAGGACTAAACAGTAAATTTGTGAGTGGTTATTTTAAACTGTGGATTCATACAATGTAGATGAATGTCTGAAAACACAAATCTGCATCTCAGTGAGTATATTTTAAGTTAAAGTAAATGTATAGACTATCAACACTAGTCAGACAGTAGTCACAACTGTCACCTAAATCAGTTTGCATCAGCATCTGTAGCATCTTGTTTCTATAGCAACTCCATTGTGCTCGCATCCCCAGTATTTCCTGTTTAGTTTTTGACTAATTCAGTTGCTAGGTAATAAATGGGAGGAGAGAGAGCCATTTGTGTGTATTTTGTATGTGTGAATGTACGCACACACACAAAGAGTGGGCAGTGTGTGGATGCCGTGTTCTCCCTGAATGTGTTACCGGCTTGTGGCGAAGTGACCCAGATTTCCCAATAGTGTGCCTTCACTGTCTCCCGAACACACATCCTCCAAACAAGCCAGATGGACCACTGAAGATTATTTCGAGGAACGATCAGTGTGTTCTGATTGTTTCGATATTGAGAGACAGCCTGTAGATTAAACCTGTAATCCAAACTCAATCATGTACTCTTACAAATACAGAAATGTTTGTTTTTATTTGACAGAATCACAGAGAATAAATTTATTTGTGTGCCCCATTAATTAGCTGGCATGAAATTACAAGTACAAATAGCCCAGGAGCGCTAATGGTACCATGTGGATGTTCCATCATACA